>NC_134635.1:2349658-2691988 GCF_046129695.1 Lonchura striata | reverse complement strand
GTGCTGCCCTGATAGACCCAAGGGAGCCCTACAAACTGACATCAGGAACCTGGACTGCTGAGTTTTCTTTCCGAGGGAAAATGGAAAAAGGATGTGCCCAGGGTCCCCCAGCCATGGGCTGGGCCCTGACTGCAAAGAATCCTTATATCGAAGGATGGACCCCACACCGAAGCTGTCCCCACCTCAAACTTTTGCTGCCCTGATAGACCCAAGGGAGCCCTACAAACTGACATCAGGAACCTGGACTGCTGAGTTTTCTTTCCCAGGGAAAATGGAAAAAGGTTGTGCCCAGGGGCCCCTGGCCCTGACTGCAAAGAATCCTTATATCGAAGGATGGACCCCATACCGAAGTTGTCCCCACCTCAAACTTGTGCTGCCCTGATAGACCCAAGGGAGCCCTACAAACTGACATCAGGAACCTGGACTGCTGAGTTTTCTTTCCCAGGGAAAATGGAAAAAGGATGTGCCCAGGGGCCCCCAGCCATGGGCTGGGCCCTGACTGCAAAGAATCCTTATATCAAAGGATGCACCCCGCACCGAAGTTGTCCCCACCTCAAACTTTTGAGGCCCTGATAGACCCAAGGGAGCCCTACAAACTGACATCAGGAACCTGGACTGCTGAGTTTTCTTTCTCGGGGGAAATGGAAAAAGGATGTGCCCAGGGGCCCCTGGCCCTGACTGCAAAGAATCCTTATATCGAAGGATGGACCCGAGACCGAAGTTGTCCCCACCTCAAACTTGTGCTGCCCTGATAGACCCAAGGGAGCCCTACAAACTGACATCAGGAACCTGGACTGCTGAGTTTTCTTTCCCAGGGAAATTGGAAAAATGATGTGCCCAGGGGCCCCTGACCCTGACTGCAAAGAATCCTTATATCGAAGGATGCAGCTCAGACCGAAGTTGTCCCCACCTCAAACTTGTGCTGCCCTGATAGACCCAAGGGAGCCCTACAAACTGACATCAGGAACCTGGACTGCTGAGTTTTCTTTCCCAGGGAAAATGGAAAAAGGATGTGCCCAGTGTCCCCCAGCCATGGGCTGGGCCCTGACTGCAAAGAATCCTTATATCGAAGGATGGACCCCACACCGAAGCTGTCCCCACCTCAAACTTTTGCTGCCCTGATAGACCCAAGGGAGCCCTACAAACTGACATCAGGAACCTGGACTGCTGAGTTTTCTTTCCCAGGGAAAATGGAAAAAGGTTGTGCCCAGGGGCCCCTGGCCCTGACTGCAAAGAATCCTTATATCGAAGGATGGACCCCATACCGAAGTTGTCCCCACCTCAAACTTGTGCTACCCTGATAGAACCAAGGGAGCCCTACAAACTGACATCAGGAACCTGGACTGCTGAGTTTTCTTTCCCAGGGAAAATGGCCAAAGGATGTGCCCAGGCTCCCCTGGCCCTGGTCAGGGCTCTGACTTCAAAGAATCCTTATATCGAAGGATGCACCCCACACCGAAGTTGTCCCCACCTCAAACTTGTGCTGCCCTGATAGACCCAAGGGAGCCCTACAAACTGACATCAGGAACCTGGACTGCTGAGTTTTCTTTCCCAGGGAAAATGGAAAAAGGATGTGCCCAGGGGCCCCAGGCCCTGACTGCAAAGAATCCTTGTATCGAAGGATGGACCCGACACCGAAGTTGTCCCCACCTCAAACTTGTGCTGCCCTGATAGACCCAAGGGAGCCCTACAAACTGACATCAGGAACCTGGATTGCTGAATTTTCTTTCCCAGGGAAAATGGAAAAAGGATGTGCACAGGGGCCCCTGGCCCTGGGCTGTGGCCTGACGGCAAATAATACTTATATCGAAGGATGGACCCCACACCGAAGTTGTCTCCATCTCAAACTTGTGCTGCCCTGATAGACCCAAGGGAGCCCTACAAACTGACATCAGGAACCTGGACTGCTGAGTTTTCTTTCCCAGGGAAAATGGAAAAAGGTTGTGCCCAGGGGCCCCTGGCCCTGACTGCAAAGAATCCTTATATCGAAGGATGGACCCCATACCGAAGTTGTCCCCACCTCAAACTTGTGCTACCCTGATAGACCCAATGGAGCTCTACAAACTGACATCAGGAACCTGGACTGCTGAGTTTTCTTTCCCAGGGAAAATGGAAAAAGGATGTGCCCAGGGGCCCCTGGCCCTGACTGCAAAAAATCCTTATATCGAAGGATGGACCGCACACCGAAGTTGTCCCCACCTCAAACTTGTGCTGTCCTGATACACCCAAAGGAACCCTACAAACTGACATCCGGAACCTGGACTGCTGAGTTTTCTTTCCCAGGGAAAATGGAAAAAGGATGTGCCCAGGGGCCCCTGGCCCTGGTCAGGGACCTCACTGCAAAAAATCCTTATATCGAAGGATGGACCCCACACCGAAGTTGTCCCCACCTCAAACTTGTGCTGCCCTGATACAGCCAAGGGAGCCCTACAAACTGACATCAGGAACCTGGACTGCTGAGTTTTCTTTCCCAGGGAAAATGGAAAAAGGATGTGCCCAGGGGCACCTGGCCCTGACTGCAAAAATTCCTTGTATCGAAGGATGGACCCCACACCGAAACTGTCCCCACCTCAAACTTGTGCTGCCCTGATAGACCCAAGGGAGCCCTACAAACTGACATCAGGAACCTGGACTGCTGAGTTTTCTTTCCCAGGGAAAATGGCCAAAGGATGTGCCCAGGCTCCCCTTGCCCTGGTCAGGGCTCTGACTTCAAAGAATCCTTATATCGAAGGATGCACCCCACACCGAAGTTGTCCCCACCTCAAACTTGTGCTACCCTGATAGACCCAAGGGAGCCCTACAAACTGACATCAGGAACCTGGACTGCTGAGTTTTCTTTCCCAGGGAAAATGGAAAAAGGATGTGCACAGGGGCCCCTTTCCCTGGGCTGGGGCCTGACTGCAAAGAATCCTTATATCGAAGGATGGACCCCACACCGAAGTTGTCCCCACCTCAAACTTGTGCTGCCCTGATAGACCCAAGGGAGCCCTACAAACTGACATCAGGAACCTGGACTGCTGAGTTTTCTTTCCCAGGGAAAATGGAAAAAGGATGTGCCCAGGGTCCCCCAGCCATGGGCTGGGCCCTGACTGCAAAGAATCCTTATATCGAAGGATGGTCCCCACACCGAAGTTGTCCCCACCTCAAACTTGTGCTGCCCTGATAGACCCAAGGGAGCCCTACAAACTGACATCAGGAACCTGGACTGCTGAGTTTTCTTTCCCAGGGAAAATGGAAAAAGGATGTGCCCAGGGTCCCCCAGTCATGGGCTGGGCCCTGACTGCAAAGAATCCTTATATCGAAGGATGGAGCCCAGACCGAAGTTGTCCCCACCTCTAACTTTTGCTGCCCTGATAGAGCCAAGGGAGCCCTACAAAATGACATCAGGAACCTGGACTGCTGAGTTTTCTTTCCCAGGGAAAATGGAAAAAGGGTGTGCCCAGGGGCCCCTGGCCCTGACTGCAAAGAATTCTTATATCGAAGGATGGACCCGAGACCGAAGTTGTCCCCACCTCAAACTTGTGCTGCCCTGATAGACCCAAGGGAGCCCTACCAACTGACATCAGGAACCTGGACTGCTGAGTTTTCTTTCCCAGGGAAAATGGAAAAAGGATGTGCCCAGGGGTCCCCGGCCCTGGGCTGGGCCTGACTGTAAAGAATCCTTATATCGAAGGATGGAGCACAGACCGAAGTTGTCCCCACCTCAAACTTGTGCTGCCCTGATAGACCCAAGGGAGCCCTACAAACTGACATCAGGAACCTGGACTGCTGAGTTTTCTTTCCCAGGGAAAATGGAAAAAGGATGTGCCCAGGGGCCCGAGGCCCTGACTGCAAAGAATCCTTATATCGAAGGATGCAGCTCAGACCGAAGTTGTCCCCACCTCAAACTTGTGCTGCCCTGATAGACCCAAGGGAGCCCTACAAACTGACATCAGGAACCTGGACTGCTGAGTTTTCTTTCCGAGGGAAAATGGAAAAAGGATGTGCCCAGGGGCCCCTAGCCATGGGCTGGGCCTGACTGCAAAAAATCCTTATATCGAAGGATGCACCCCACACCGAAGTTGTCCCCACCTCAAACTTGTGCTGCCCTGATAGACCCAAGGGGGCCCTACAAACTGACATCAGGAACCTGGACTGCTGAGTTTTCTTTCCCAGGGAAAGTGGAAAAATGATGTGCCCAGGGGCCCCTGGCCCTGACTGCAAAGAATCCTTATATGGAAGGATGGAGCCCACACCGAAGTTGTCCCCACCTCAAACTTGTGCTGCCCTGATAGACCCAAGGGAGCCCTACAAACTGACATCAGGAACCTGGACTGCTGAGTTTCCTTTCCCAGAGAAAATGGAAACAGGATGTGCCCAGGGGTTCTCGGCCCTGGGCTCGGCCTGACTGCAAAGAATCCTTATATCGAAGGATGGAGCACAGACCGAAGTTGTCCCCACCTCAAACTTGTGCTGCCCTGATAGACGCAAGGGAGCCCTACAAACTGACATCAGGAACCTGGACTGCTGAGTTTTCTTTCCCAGGGAAAATGGAAAAAGGATGTGCCCAGGGGCCCGAGGCCCTGACTGCAAAGAATCCTTATATCGAAGGATGCAGCTCAGACCGAAGTTGTCCCCACCTCAAACTTGTGCTGCCCTGATAGACCCAAGGGAGCCCTACAAACTGACATCAGGAACCTGGACTGCTGAGTTTTCTTTCCCAGGGAAAATGGAAAAAGGATGTGCCCAGGGGCCCCTGGCCCTGGGCTGGGCCCTGACTGCAAAGAATCCTTATATCGAAGGATGGACCCGAGACCGAAGTTGTCCCCACCTCAAACTTGTGCTGCCCTGATAGACCCAAGGGAGCCCTACAAACTGACATCAGGAACCTGGACTGCTGAGTTTTCTTTCCGAGGGAAAATGGAAAAAGGATGTGCCCAGGGGCCCCTAGCCATGGGCTGGGCCTGACTGCAAAAAATCCTTATATCGAAGGATGCACCCCACACCGAAGTTGTCCCCACCTCAAACTTGTGCTGCCCTGATAGACCCAAGGGAGCCCTACAAACTGACATCAGGAACCTGGACTGCTGAGTTTTCTTTCCCAGGGAAAATGGAAAAAGGATGTGCCCAGGGGCCCCTGGCCCTGACTGCAAAGAATCCTTATATGGAAGGATGCAGCTCAGACCGAAGTTGTCACCACCTCAAACTTGTGCTGCCCTAATAGACCCAAGGGAGCCCTACAAAATGACATCAGGAACCTGGACTGCTGAGTTTCCTTTCCCAGAGAAAATGGAAAAAGGATGTGCCCAGGGGTCCCCGGCCCTGGGCTGGGCCTGACTGTAAAGAATCCTTATATCGAACGATGGAGCACAGACCAAAGTTGTCCCCACCTCAAACTTGTGCTGCCCTGATAGACCCAAGGGAGCCCTACAAACTGACATCAGGAACCTGGACTGCTGAGTTTTCTTTCCCAGGGAAAATGGAAAAAGGATGTGCCCAGGGTCCCCCAGCCATGGGCTGGGCCCTGACTGCAAAGAATCCTTATATCGAAGGATGCACCCCACACCGAAGTTGTCCCCGCCTCAAACTTTTGCTGCCCTGATAGACCCAAGGGAGCCCTACAAACTGACATCAGGAACCTGGACTGCTGAGTTTTCTTTCCCGGGGGAAATGGAAAAAGGATGTGCCCAGGGGCCCCTGGCCCTGACTGCAAAGAATCCTTATATCGAAGGATGGAGCCCAGACCGAAGTTGTCCCCACTTCAAACTTGTGCTGCCCTGATAGACCCAAGGGAGCCCTACAAACTGACATCAGGAACCTGGACTGCTGAGTTTTCTTTCCCAGGGAAAATGGAAAAAGGATGTGCCCAGGGGTCCCCGGCCCTGGGCTGGGCCTGACTGTAAAGAATCCTTATATCGAAGGATGGAGCACAGACCGAAGTTGTCCCCACCTCAAACTTGTGCTGCCCTGATAGACCCAAGGGAGCCCTACAAACTGACATCAGGAACCTGGACTGCTGAGTTTTCTTTCCCAGGGAAAATGGAAAAAGGATGTGCCCAGGGGCCCCTGGCCCTGACTGCAAAGAATCCTTATATCGAAGGATGGAACCCACACCGAAGTTGTCCCCACCTCAAACTTGTGCTGCCCTGATAGACCCAAGGGAGCCCTACAAACTGACATCAGGAACCGGGACTTCTGAGTTTTCTTTCCCAGGGAAAATGGAAAAAGGATGTGCCCAGGGGTTCCCGGCCCTGGGCTCGGCCTGACTGTAAAGAATCCTTATATCGAAGGATGGAGCACAGACCGAAGTTTTCCCCACCTCAAACTTGTGCTGCCCTGATAGACGCAAGGGAGCCCTACAAACTGACATCAGGAACCTGGACTGCTGAGTTTTCTTTCCCAGGGAAAATGGAAAAAGGATGTTCCCAGGGTCCCCCAGTCATGGGCTGGGCCCTGACTGCAAAGAATCCTTATATCGAAGGATGGAGCCCAGACCGAAGTTGTCCCCACCTCAAACTTTTGCTGCCCTGATAGAGCCAAGGGAGCCCTACAAACTGACATCAGGAACCTGGACTGCTGAGTTTTCTTTCCCAGGGAAAATGGAAAAAGGGTGTGCCCAGGGGCCCCTGGCCCTGACTGCAAAGAATCCTTATATCGAAGGATGGACCCGAGACCGAAGTTGTCCCCACCTCAAACTTGTGCTGCCCTGATAGACCCAAGGGAGCCCTACAAACTGACATCAGGAACCTGGACTGCTGAGTTTTCTTTCCCAGGGAAAATGGAAAACGGGTGTGCCCAGGGGCCCCTTGCCCTGACTGCAAAGAATCCTTATATCGAAGGATGGACCCGAGACCGAAGTTGTCCCCACCTCAAACTTGTGCTGCCCTGATAGACCCAAGGGAGCCCTACAAACTGACATCAGGAACCTGGACTGGTGAGTTTTCTTTCCCAGGGAAAATGGAAAAAGGATGTGCCCAGGGTCCCCCAGCCATGGGCTGGGCCCTGACTGCAAAGAATCCTTATATCGAAGGATGCACCCCGCACCGAAGTTGTCCCCACCTCAAACTTTTGAGGCCCTGATAGACCCAAGGGAGCCCTACAAACTGACATCAGGAACCTGGACTGCTGAGTTTTCTTTCCCGGGGGAAATGGAAAAAGGATGTGCCCAGGGGCCCCTGGCCCTGACTGCAAAGAATCCTTATATCGAAGGATGGACCCGAGACCGAAGTTGTCCGCACCTCAAACTTGTGCTGCCCTGATAGACCCAAGGGAGCCCTACAAACTGACATCAGGAACCTGGACTGCTGAGTTTTCTTTCCCAGGGAAATTGGAAAAATGATGTGCCCCGGGGCCCCTGACCCTGACTGCAAAGAATCCTTATATCGAAGGATGCAGCTCAGACCGAAGTTGTCCCCACCTCAAACTTGTGCTGCCCTGATAGACCCAAGGGAGCCCTACAAACTGACATCAGGAACCGGGACTGCTGAATTTTCTTTCCCAGGGAAAATGGAAAAAGGATGTGCCCAGGGGTTCCCGGCCCTGGGCTCGGCCTGACTGAAAAGAATCCTTATATCGAAGGATGGAGCACAGACCGAAGTTGTCCCCACCTCAAACTTGTGCTGCCCTGATAGACGCAAGGGAGCCCTACAAACTGACATCAGGAACCTGGACTGCTGAGTTTTCTTTCCCAGGGAAAATGGAAAAAGGATGTGCCCAGGGTCCCCCAGTCATGGGCTGGGCCCTGACTGCAAAGAATCCTTATATCGAAGGATGGAGCCCAGACCGAAGTTGTCCCCACCTCTAACTTTTGCTGCCCTGATAGAGCCAAGGGAGCCCTACAAAATGACATCAGGAACCTGGACTGCTGAGTTTTCTTTCCCAGGGAAAATGGAAAAAGGGTGTGCCCAGGGGCCCCTGGCCCTGACTGCAAAGAATCCTTATATCGAAGGATGGACCCGAGACCGAAGTTGTCCCCACCTCAAACTTGTGCTGCCCTGATAGACCCAAGGGAGCCCTACCAACTGACATCAGGAACCTGGACTGCTGAGTTTTCTTTCCCAGGGAAAATGGAAAAAGGATGTGCCCAGGGGCCCCTGGCCCTGACTGCAAATAATCCTTATATCGAAGGATGGACCCCACACCGAAGTTGTCCCCACCTCAAACTTGTGCTGCCCTGATAGACCCAAGGGAGCCCTACAAACTGACTTTAGGAACCTGGACTGCTGAGTTTTCTTTCCCAGGGAAAATGGAAAAAGGGTGTGCCCAGGGCTCCCCGGCCCTGACTGCAAAGAATCCTTATATCGGAGAATGCAGCTCAGACCGAAGTTGTCCCCACCTCAAACTTGTGCTGCCCTGATAGACCCAAGGGAGCCCTACAAACTGACATCAGGAACCTGGACTGCTGAGTTTTCTTTCCCAAGGTAAATGGAAAAAGGATGTGCCCAGGGGTCCCCGGCCATGGGCTGGGCCTGACTGTAAAGAATCCTTATATCGAAGGATGGAGCCCAGACCGAAGTTGTCCCCACCTCAAACTTGTGCTGCCCTGATAGACCCAAGGGAGCCCTACAAACTGACATCAGGAACCTGGACTGCTGAGTTTTCTTTCCCAGGGAAAATGGAAAAAGGATGTGCCCAGGGTCCCCCAGCCATGGGCTGGGCCCTGACTGCAAAGAATCCTTATATCGAAGGATGCACCCCGCACCGAAGTTGTCCCCACCTCAAACTTTTGAGGCCCTGATAGACCCAAGGGAGCCCTACAAACTGACATCAGGAACCTGGACTGCTGAGTTTTCTTTCCTGGGGGAAATGGAAAAAGGATGTGCCCAGGGGCTCCTGGCCCTGACTGCAAAGAATCCTTATATCGAAGGATGGACCCCACACCGAAGTTTTCCCCACCTCAAACTTGTGCTGCCCTGATAGACCCAAGGGAGCCCTACAAACTGACATCAGGAACCTGGACTGCTGAGTTTTCTTTCCCAGGGAAATTGGAAAAATGTTGTGCCCCGGGGCCCCTGACCCTGACTGCAAAGAATCCTTATATCGAAGGATGCAGCTCAGACCGAAGTTGTCCCCACCTCAAACTTGTGCTGCCCTGATAGACCCAAGGGAGCCCTACAAACTGACATCAGGAACCGGGACTGCTGAGTTTTCTTTCCCAGGGAAAATGGAAAAAGGATGTGCCTAGGGGTTCCCGGCCCTGGGCTCGGCCTGACTGTAAAGAATCCTTATATCGAAGGATGGAGCACAGACCGAAGTTGTCCCCACCTCAAACTTGTGCTGCCCTGATAGACGCAAGGGAGCCCTACAAACTGACATCAGGAACCTGGACTGCTGAGTTTTCTTTCCCAGGGAAAATGGAAAAAGGATGTGCCCAGGGTCCCCCAGTCATGGGCTGGGCCCTGACTGCAAAGAATCCTTATATCGAAGGATGGAGCCCAGACCGAAGTTGTCCCCACCTCTAACTTTTGCTGCCCTGATAGAGCCAAGGGAGCCCTACAAAATGACATCAGGAACCTGGACTGCTGAGTTTTCTTTCCCAGGGAAAATGGAAAAAGGGTGTGCCCAGGGGCCCCTGGCCCTGACTGCAAAGAATCCTTATATCGAAGGATGGACCCGAGACCGAAGTTGTCCCCACCTCAAACTTGTGCTGCCCTGATAGACCCAAGGGAGCCCTACCAACTGACATCAGGAACCTGGACTGCTGAGTTTTCTTTCCCAGGGAAAATGGAAAAAGGATGTGCCCAGGGGCCCCTGGCCCTGACTGCAAATAATCCTTATATCGAAGGATGGACCCCACACCGAAGTTGTCCCCACCTCAAACTTGTGCTGCCCTGATAGACCCAAGGGAGCCCTACAAACTGACTTTAGGAACCTGGACTGCTGAGTTTTCTTTCCCAGGGAAAATGGAAAAAGGGTGTGCCCAGGGCTCCCCGGCCCTGACTGCAAAGAATCCTTATATCGGAGAATGCAGCTCAGACCGAAGTTGTCCCCACCTCAAACTTGTGCTGCCCTGATAGACCCAAGGGAGCCCTACAAACTGACATCAGGAACCTGGACTGCTGAGTTTTCTTTCCCAAGGAAAATGGAAAAAGGATGTGCCCAGGGGTCCCCGGCCATGGGCTGGGCCTGACTGTAAAGAATCCTTATATCGAAGGATGGAGCACAGACCGAAGTTGTCCCCACCTCAAACTTGTGCTGCCCTGATAGACCCAAGGGAGCCCTACAAACTGACATCAGGAACCTGGACTGCTGAGTTTTCTTTCCCAGGGAAAATGGAAAAAGGATGTGCCCAGGGGCCCCCAGCCATGGGCTGGGCCCTGACTGCAAAGAATCCTTATATCGAAGGATGCACCCCGCACCGAAGTTGTCCCCACCTCAAACTTTTGAGGCCCTGATAGACCCAAGGGAGCCCTACAAACTGACATCAGGAACCTGGACTGCTGAGTTTTCTTTCTCGGGGGAAATGGAAAAAGGATGTGCCCAGGGGCCCCTGGCCCTGACTGCAAAGAATCCTTATATCGAAGGATGGACCCGAGACCGAAGTTGTCCCCACCTCAAACTTGTGCTGCCCTGATAGACCCAAGGGAGCCCTACAAACTGACATCAGGAACCTGGACTGCTGAGTTTTCTTTCCCAGGGAAATTGGAAAAATGATGTGCCCAGGGGCCCCTGACCCTGACTGCAAAGAATCCTTATATCGAAGGATGCAGCTCAGACCGAAGTTGTCCCCACCTCAAACTTGTGCTGCCCTGATAGACCCAAGGGAGCCCTACAAACTGACATCAGGAACCTGGACTGCTGAGTTTTCTTTCCCAGGGAAAATGGAAAAAGGATGTGCCCAGGGTCCCCCAGCCATGGGCTGGGCCCTGACTGCAAAGAATCCTTATATCGAAGGATGGACCCCACACCGAAGCTGTCCCCACCTCAAACTTTTGCTGCCCTGATAGACCCAAGGGAGCCCTACAAACTGACATCAGGAACCTGGACTGCTGAGTTTTCTTTCCCAGGGAAAATGGAAAAAGGTTGTGCCCAGGGGCCCCTGGCCCTGACTGCAAAGAATCCTTATATCGAAGGATGGACCCCATACCGAAGTTGTCCCCACCTCAAACTTGTGCTACCCTGATAGACCCAATGGAGCTCTACAAACTGACATCAGGAACCTGGACTGCTGAGTTTTCTTTCCCAGGGAAAATGGAAAAAGGGTGTGCCCAGGGGCCCCTGGCCCTGGTCAGGGACTTCACTGCAAAAAATCCTTATATCGAAGGATGGACCCCACACCGAAGTTGTCCCCACCTCAAACTTGTGCTGCCCTGATAGACCCAAGGGAGCCCTACAAACTGACATCAGGAACCTGGACTGCTGAGTTTTCTTTCCCAGGGAAAATGGAAAAAGGATGTGCCCAGGGGCACCTGGCCCTGACTGCAAAAATTCCTTGTATCGAAGGATGGACCCCACACCGAAACTGTCCCCACCTCAAACTTGTGCTGCCCTGATAGAACCAAGGGAGCCCTACAAACTGACATCAGGAACCTGGACTGCTGAGTTTTCTTTCCCAGGGAAAATGGCCAAAGGATGTGCCCAGGCTCCCCTGGCCCTGGTCAGGGCTCTGACTTCAAAGAATCCTTATATCGAAGGATGCACCCCACACCGAAGTTGTCCCCACCTCAAACTTGTGCTGCCCTGATAGACCCAAGGGAGCCCTACAAACTGACATCAGGAACCTGGACTGCTGAGTTTTCTTTCCCAGGGAAAATGGAAAAAGGATGTACCCAGGGGCACCTGGCCCTGACTGCAAAAATTCCTTGTATCGAAGGATGCACCCCACACCGAAGTTGTCCCCACCTCAAACTTGTGCTACCCTGATAGACCCAAGGGAGCCCTACAAACTGACATCAGGAACCTGGACTGCTGAGTTTTCTTTCCCAGGGAAAATGGAAAAAGGATGTGCCCAGGGGCCCCAGGCCCTGACTGCAAAGAATCCTTGTATCGAAGGATGGACCCGACACCGAAGTTGTCCCCACCTCAAACTTGTGCTGCCCTGATAGACCCAAGGGAGCCCTACAAACTGACATCAGGAACCTGGATTGCTGAATTTTCTTTCCCAGGGAAAATGGAAAAAGGATGTGCACAGGGGCCCCTGGCCCTGGGCTGTGGCCTGACGGCAAATAATACTTATATCGAAGGATGGACCCCACACCGAAGTTGTCTCCATCTCAAACTTGTGCTGCCCTGATAGACCCAAGGGAGCCCTACAAACTGACATCAGGAACCTGGACTGCTGAGTTTTCTTTCCCAGGGAAAATGGAAAAAGGTTGTGCCCAGGGGCCCCTGGCCCTGACTGCAAAGAATCCTTATATCGAAGGATGGACCCCATACCGAAGTTGTCCCCACCTCAAACTTGTGCTACCCTGATAGACCCAATGGAGCTCTACAAACTGACATCAGGAACCTGGACTGCTGAGTTTTCTTTCCCAGGGAAAATGGAAAAAGGATGTGCCCAGGGGCCCCTGGCCCTGACTGCAAAAAATCCTTATATCGAAGGATGGACCGCACACCGAAGTTGTCCCCACCTCAAACTTGTGCTGTCCTGATACACCCAAAGGAACCCTACAAACTGACATCCGGAACCTGGACTGCTGAGTTTTCTTTCCCAGGGAAAATGGAAAAAGGGTGTGCCCAGGGGCCCCTGGCCCTGGTCAGGGACCTCACTGCAAAAAATCCTTATATCGAAGGATGGACCCCACACCGAAGTTGTCCCCACCTCAAACTTGTGCTGCCCTGATACAGCCAAGGGAGCCCTACAAACTGACATCAGGAACCTGGACTGCTGAGTTTTCTTTCCCAGGGAAAATGGAAAAAGGATGTGCCCAGGGGCACCTGGCCCTGACTGCAAAAATTCCTTGTATCGAAGGATGGACCCCACACCGAAACTGTCCCCACCTCAAACTTGTGCTGCCCTGATAGACCCAAGGGAGCCCTACAAACTGACATCAGGAACCTGGACTGCTGAGTTTTCTTTCCCAGGGAAAATGGCCAAAGGATGTGCCCAGGCTCCCCTTGCCCTGGTCAGGGCTCTGACTTCAAAGAATCCTTATATCGAAGGATGCACCCCACACCGAAGTTGTCCCCACCTCAAACTTGTGCTACCCTGATAGACCCAAGGGAGCCCTACAAACTGACATCAGGAACCTGGACTGCTGAGTTTTCTTTCCCAGGGAAAATGGAAAAAGGATGTGCACAGGGGCCCCTTTCCCTGGGCTGGGGCCTGACTGCAAAGAATCCTTATATCGAAGGATGGACCCCACACCGAAGTTGTCCCCACCTCAAACTTGTGCTGCCCTGATAGACCCAAGGGAGCCCTACAAACTGACATCAGGAACCTGGACTGCTGAGTTTTCTTTCCCAGGGAAAATGGAAAAAGGATGTGCCCAGGGTCCCCCAGCCATGGGCTGGGCCCTGACTGCAAAGAATCCTTATATCGAAGGATGGACCCCACACCGAAGTTGTCCCCACCTCAAACTTGTGCTGCCCTGATAGACCCAAGGGAGCTCTACAAAATGACATCAGGAACCTGGACTGCTGAGTTTTCTTTCCCAGGGAAAATGGAAAAAGGATGTGCCCAGGGGCCCCTGGCCCTGACTGCAAAGAATCCTTATATCGAAGGATGGAGCCCAGACCGAAGTTGTCCCCACTTCAAACTTGTGCTGCCCTGATAGACCCAAGGGAGCCCTACAAACTGACATCAGGAACCTGGACTGCTGAGTTTTCTTTCCCAGGGAAAATGGAAAAAGGATGTGCCCAGGGGTCCCCGGCCCTGGGCTGGGCCTGACTGTAAAGAATCCTTATATCGAAGGATGGAGCACAGACCGAAGTTGTCCCCACCTCAAACTTGTGCTGCCCTGATAGACCCAAGGGAGCCCTACAAACTGACATCAGGAACCTGGACTGCTGAGTTTTCTTTCCCAGGGAAAATGGAAAAAGGATGTGCCCAGGGGCCCCTGGCCCTGACTGCAAAGAATCCTTATATCGAAGGATGGACCCGAGACCGAAGTTGTCCCCACCTCAAACTTGTGCTGCCCTGATAGACCCAAGGGAGCCCTACAAACTGACATCAGGAACCTGGACTGCTGAGTTTTCTTTCCCAGGGAAAATGGAAAAAGGATGTGCCCAGGGGCCCCTGGCCCTGACTGCAAAGAATCCTTATATCGAAGGATGGAACCCACACCGAAGTTGTCCCCACCTCAAACTTGTGCTGCCCTGATAGACCCAAGGGAGCCCTACAAACTGACATCAGGAACCGGGACTTCTGAGTTTTCTTTCCCAGGGAAAATGGAAAAAGGATGTGCCCAGGCGTTCCCGGCCCTGGGCTCGGCCTGACTGTAAAGAATCCTTATATCGAAGGATGGAGCACAGACCGAAGTTGTCCCCACCTCAAACTTGTGCTGCCCTGATAGACCCAAGGGAGCCCTACAAACTGACATCAGGAACCTGGACTGCTGAGTTTTCTTTCCCAGGGAAATTGGAAAAATGATGTGCCCAGGGGCCCCTGACCCTGACTGCAAAGAATCCTTATATCGAAGGATGCAGCTCAGACCGAAGTTGTCCCCACCTCAAACTTTTGCTGCCCTGATAGAGCCAAGGGAGCCCTACAAACTGACATCAGGAACCTGGACTGCTGAGTTTTCTTTCCCAGGGAAAATGGAAAAAGGATGTGCCCAGGGTCCCCCAGCCATGGGCTGGGCCCTGACTGCAAAGAATCCTTATATCGAAGGATGGACCCCACACCGAAGCTGTCCCCACCTCAAACTTTTGCTGCCCTGATAGACCCAAGGGAGCCCTACAAACTGACATCAGGAACCTGGACTGCTGAGTTTTCTTTCCCAGGGAAAATGGAAAAAGGTTGTGCCCAGGGGCCCCTGGCCCTGACTGCAAAGAATCCTTATATCGAAGGATGGACCCCATACCGAAGTTGTCCCCACCTCAAACTTGTGCTACCCTGATAGACCCAATGGAGCTCTACAAACTGACATCAGGAACCTGGACTGCTGAGTTTTCTTTCCCAGGGAAAATGGAAAAAGGGTGTGCCCAGGGGCCCCTGGCCCTGGTCAGGGACTTCACTGCAAAAAATCCTTATATCGAAGGATGGACCCCACACCGAAGTTGTCCCCACCTCAAACTTGTGCTGCCCTGATAGACCCAAGGGAGCCCTACAAACTGACATCAGGAACCTGGACTGCTGAGTTTTCTTTCCCAGGGAAAATGGAAAAAGGATGTGCCCAGGGGCACCTGGCCCTGACTGCAAAAATTCCTTGTATCGAAGGATGGACCCCACACCGAAACTGTCCCCACCTCAAACTTGTGCTGCCCTGATAGAACCAAGGGAGCCCTACAAACTGACATCAGGAACCTGGACTGCTGAGTTTTCTTTCCCAGGGAAAATGGCCAAAGGATGTGCCCAGGCTCCCCTGGCCCTGGTCAGGGCTCTGACTTCAAAGAATCCTTATATCGAAGGATGCACCCCACACCGAAGTTGTCCCCACCTCAAACTTGTGCTGCCCTGATAGACCCAAGGGAGCCCTACAAACTGACATCAGGAACCTGGACTGCTGAGTTTTCTTTCCCAGGGAAAATGGAAAAAGGATGTACCCAGGGGCACCTGGCCCTGACTGCAAAAATTCCTTGTATCGAAGGATGCACCCCACACCGAAGTTGTCCCCACCTCAAACTTGTGCTACCCTGATAGACCCAAGGGAGCCCTACAAACTGACATCAGGAACCTGGACTGCTGAGTTTTCTTTCCCAGGGAAAATGGAAAAAGGATGTGCCCAGGGGCCCCAGGCCCTGACTGCAAAGAATCCTTGTATCGAAGGATGGACCCGACACCGAAGTTGTCCCCACCTCAAACTTGTGCTGCCCTGATAGACCCAAGGGAGCCCTACAAACTGACATCAGGAACCTGGATTGCTGAATTTTCTTTCCCAGGGAAAATGGAAAAAGGATGTGCACAGGGGCCCCTGGCCCTGGGCTGTGGCCTGACGGCAAATAATACTTATATCGAAGGATGGACCCCACACCGAAGTTGTCTCCATCTCAAACTTGTGCTGCCCTGATAGACCCAAGGGAGCCCTACAAACTGACATCAGGAACCTGGACTGCTGAGTTTTCTTTCCCAGGGAAAATGGAAAAAGGTTGTGCCCAGGGGCCCCTGGCCCTGACTGCAAAGAATCCTTATATCGAAGGATGGACCCCATACCGAAGTTGTCCCCACCTCAAACTTGTGCTACCCTGATAGACCCAATGGAGCTCTACAAACTGACATCAGGAACCTGGACTGCTGAGTTTTCTTTCCCAGGGAAAATGGAAAAAGGATGTGCCCAGGGGCCCCTGGCCCTGACTGCAAAAAATCCTTATATCGAAGGATGGACCGCACACCGAAGTTGTCCCCACCTCAAACTTGTGCTGTCCTGATACACCCAAAGGAACCCTACAAACTGACATCCGGAACCTGGACTGCTGAGTTTTCTTTCCCAGGGAAAATGGAAAAAGGGTGTGCCCAGGGGCCCCTGGCCCTGGTCAGGGACCTCACTGCAAAACATCCTTATATCGAAGGATGGACCCCACACCGAAGTTGTCCCCACCTCAAACTTGTGCTGCCCTGATACAGCCAAGGGAGCCCTACAAACTGACATCAGGAACCTGGACTGCTGAGTTTTCTTTCCCAGGGAAAATGGAAAAAGGATGTGCCCAGGGGCACCTGGCCCTGACTGCAAAAATTCCTTGTATCGAAGGATGGACCCCACACCGAAACTGTCCCCACCTCAAACTTGTGCTGCCCTGATAGACCCAAGGGAGCCCTACAAACTGACATCAGGAACCTGGACTGCTGAGTTTTCTTTCCCAGGGAAAATGGCCAAAGGATGTGCCCAGGCTCCCCTTGCCCTGGTCAGGGCTCTGACTTCAAAGAATCCTTATATCGAAGGATGCACCCCACACCGAAGTTGTCCCCACCTCAAACTTGTGCTACCCTGATAGACCCAAGGGAGCCCTACAAACTGACATCAGGAACCTGGACTGCTGAGTTTTCTTTCCCAGGGAAAATGGAAAAAGGATGTGCACAGGGGCCCCTTTCCCTGGGCTGGGGCCTGACTGCAAAGAATCCTTATATCGAAGGATGGACCCCACACCGAAGTTGTCCCCACCTCAAACTTGTGCTGCCCTGATAGACCCAAGGGAGCCCTACAAACTGACATCAGGAACCTGGACTGCTGAGTTTTCTTTCCCAGGGAAAATGGAAAAAGGATGTGCCCAGGGTCCCCCAGCCATGGGCTGGGCCCTGACTGCAAAGAATCCTTATATCGAAGGATGGACCCCACACCGAAGTTGTCCCCACCTCAAACTTGTGCTGCCCTGATAGACCCAAGGGAGCTCTACAAAATGACATCAGGAACCTGGACTGCTGAGTTTTCTTTCCCAGGGAAAATGGAAAAAGGATGTGCCCAGGGGCCCCTGGCCCTGACTGCAAAGAATCCTTATATCGAAGGATGGAGCCCAGACCGAAGTTGTCCCCACTTCAAACTTGTGCTGCCCTGATAGACCCAAGGGAGCCCTACAAACTGACATCAGGAACCTGGACTGCTGAGTTTTCTTTCCCAGGGAAAATGGAAAAAGGATGTGCCCAGGGGTCCCCGGCCCTGGGCTGGGCCTGACTGTAAAGAATCCTTATATCGAAGGATGGAGCACAGACCGAAGTTGTCCCCACCTCAAACTTGTGCTGCCCTGATAGACCCAAGGGAGCCCTACAAACTGACATCAGGAACCTGGACTGCTGAGTTTTCTTTCCCAGGGAAAATGGAAAAAGGATGTGCCCAGGGGCCCCTGGCCCTGACTGCAAAGAATCCTTATATCGAAGGATGGACCCGAGACCGAAGTTGTCCCCACCTCAAACTTGTGCTGCCCTGATAGACCCAAGGGAGCCCTACAAACTGACATCAGGAACCTGGACTGCTGAGTTTTCTTTCCCAGGGAAAATGGAAAAAGGATGTGCCCAGGGGCCCCTGGCCCTGACTGCAAAGAATCCTTATATCGAAGGATGGAACCCACACCGAAGTTGTCCCCACCTCAAACTTGTGCTGCCCTGATAGACCCAAGGGAGCCCTACAAACTGACATCAGGAACCGGGACTTCTGAGTTTTCTTTCCCAGGGAAAATGGAAAAAGGATGTGCCCAGGCGTTCCCGGCCCTGGGCTCGGCCTGAATGTAAAGAATCCTTATATCGAAGGATGGAGCACAGACCGAAGTTGTCCCCACCTCAAACTTGTGCTGCCCTGATAGACGCAAGGGAGCCCTACAAACTGACATCAGGAACCTGGACTGCTGAGTTTTCTTTCCCAGGGAAAATGGAAAAAGGATGTGCCCAGGGTCCCCCAGTCATGGGCTGGGCCCTGACTGCAAAGAATCCTTATATCGAAGGATGGAGCCCAGACCGAAGTTGTCCCCACCTCAAACTTTTGCTGCCCTGATAGAGCCAAGGGAGCCCTACAAACTGACATCAGGAACCTGGACTGCTGAGTTTTCTTTCCCAGGGAAAATGGAAAAAGGGTGTGCCCAGGGGCCCCTGGCCCTGACTGCAAAGAATCCTTATATCGAAGGATGGACCCGAGACCGAAGTTGTCCCCACCTCAAACTTGTGCTGCCCTGATAGACCCAAGGGAGCCCTACAAACTGACATCAGGAACCTGGACTGCTGAGTTTTTTTTCCGGGGGAAATGGAAAAAGGATGTGCCCAGGGGCCCCTGGCCCTGACTGCAAAGAATCCTTATATCGAAGGATGGACCCGAGACCGAAGTTGTCCCCACCTCAAACTTGTGCTGCCCTGATAGACCCAAGGGAGCCCTACAAACTGACATCAGGAACCTGGACTGCTGAGTTTTCTTTCCCAGGGAAAATGGAAAAAGGATGTGCCCAGGGGCCCCTTGCCCTGACTGCAAAGAATCCTTACATCGAAGGATGCAGCTCAGACCGAAGTTGTCCCCACCTCAAACTTGTGCTGTCCTGATAGACCCAAGGGAGCCCTACAAACTGACATCAGGAACCTGGACTGCTGAGTTTTCTTTCCCAGGGAAAATGGAAAAAGGATGTGCCCAGGGTCCCCCAGTCATGGGCTGGGCCCTGACTGCAAAGAATCCTTATATCGAAGGATGGAGCCCAGACCGAAGTTGTCCCCACCTCAAACTTGTGCTGCCCTGATAGACCCAAGGGAGCCCTACAAACTGACATCAGGAACCTGGACTGCTGAGTTTTCTTTCCCAGGGAAAATGGAAAAAGGGTGTGCCCAGGGGCCCCTGGCCCTGACTGCAAAGAATTCTTATATCGAAGGATGGACCCGAGACCGAAGTTGTCCCCACCTCAAACTTGTGCTGCCCTGATAGACCCAAGGGAGCCCTACCAACTGACATCAGGAACCTGGACTGCTGAGTTTTCTTTCCCAGGGAAAATGGAAAAAGGATGTGCCCAGGGGTCCCCGGCCCTGGGCTGGGCCTGACTGTAAAGAATCCTTATATCGAAGGATGGAGCACAGACCGAAGTTGTCCCCACCTCAAACTTGTGCTGCCCTGATAGACGCAAGGGAGCCCTACAAACTGACATCAGGAACCTGGACTGCTGAGTTTTCTTTCCCAGGGAAAATGGAAAAAGGATGTGCCCAGGGGCCCGAGGCCCTGACTGCAAAGAATCCTTATATCGAAGGATGCAGCTCAGACCGAAGTTGTCCCCACCTCAAACTTGTGCTGCCCTGATAGACCCAAGGGAGCCCTACAAACTGACATCAGGAACCTGGACTGCTGAGTTTTCTTTCCGAGGGAAAATGGAAAAAGGATGTGCCCAGGGGCCCCTAGCCATGGGCTGGGCCTGACTGCAAAAAATCCTTATATCGAAGGATGCACCCCACACCGAAGTTGTCCCCACCTCAAACTTGTGCTGCCCTGATAGACCCAAGGGGGCCCTACAAACTGACATCAGGAACCTGGACTGCTGAGTTTTCTTTCCCAGGGAAAATGGAAAAAGGATGTGCCCAGGGGCCCCTGGCCCTGACTGGAAAGAATCCTTATATGGAAGGATGGAGCCCACACCGAAGTTGTCCCCACCTCAAACTTGTGCTGCCCTGATAGACCCAAGGGAGCCCTACAAACTGACATCAGGAACCTGGACTGCTGAGTTTCCTTTCCCAGAGAAAATGGAAACAGGATGTGCCCAGGGGTTCTCGGCCCTGGGCTCGGCCTGACTGCAAAGAATCCTTATATCGAAGGATGGAGCACAGACCGAAGTTGTCCCCACCTCAAACTTGTGCTGCCCTGATAGACGCAAGGGAGCCCTACAAACTGACATCAGGAACCTGGACTGCTGAGTTTTCTTTCCCAGGGAAAATGGAAAAAGGATGTGCCCAGGGGCCCGAGGCCCTGACTGCAAAGAATCCTTATATCGAAGGATGCAGCTCAGACCGAAGTTGTCCCCACCTCAAACTTGTGCTGCCCTGATAGACCCAAGGGAGCCCTACAAACTGACATCAGGAACCTGGACTGCTGAGTTTTCTTTCCCAGGGAAAATGGAAAAAGGATGTGCCCAGGGGCCCCTGGCCCTGGGCTGGGCCCTGACTGCAAAGAATCCTTATATCGAAGGATGGACCCGAGACCGAAGTTGTCCCCACCTCAAACTTGTGCTGCCCTGATAGACCCAAGGGAGCCCTACAAACTGACATCAGGAACCTGGACTGCTGAGTTTTCTTTCCGAGGGAAAATGGAAAAAGGATGTGCCCAGGGGCCCCTAGCCATGGGCTGGGCCTGACTGCAAAAAATCCTTATATCGAAGGATGCACCCCACACCGAAGTTGTCCCCACCTCAAACTTGTGCTGCCCTGATAGACCCAAGGGAGCCCTACAAACTGACATCAGGAACCTGGACTGCTGAGTTTTCTTTCCCAGGGAAAATGGAAAAAGGATGTGCCCAGGGGCCCCTGGCCCTGACTGCAAAGAATCCTTATATGGAAGGATGCAGCTCAGACCGAAGTTGTCCCCACCTCAAACTTGTGCTGCCCTGATAGACCCAAGGGAGCCCTACAAACTGACATCAGGAACCTGGACTGCTGAGTTTCCTTTCCCAGAGAAAATGGAAAAAGGATGTGCCCAGGGGTCCCCGGCCCTGGGCTGGGCCTGACTGTAAAGAATCCTTATATCGAAGGATGCACCCCACACCGAAGTTGTCCCCGCCTCAAACTTTTGCTGCCCTGATAGACCCAAGGGAGCCCTATAAACTGACATCAGGAACCTGGACTGCTGAGTTTTCTTTCCCGGGGGAAATGGAAAAAGGATGTGCCCAGGGGCCCCTGGCCCTGACTGCAAAGAATCCTTATATCGAAGGATGGAGCCCAGACCGAAGTTGTCCCCACCTCAAACTTGTGCTGCCCTGATAGACCCAAGGGAGCCCTACAAACTGACATCAGGAACCTGGACTGCTGAGTTTTCTTTCCCAGGGAAAATGGAAAAAGGATGTGCCCAGGGGCACCTGGCCCTGACTGCAAAGAATCCTTATATCGAAGGATGGACCCGAGACCGAAGTTGTCCCCACCTCAAACTTGTGCTGCCCTGATAGACCCAAGGGAGCCCTACAAACTGACATCAGGAACCTGGACTGCTGAGTTTTCTTTCCCAGGGAAAATGGAAAAAGGATGTGCCCAGGGGCCCCTGGCCCTGACTGCAAAGAATCCTTATATCGAAGGATGGAACCCACACCGAAGTTGTCCCCACCTCAAACTTGTGCTGCCCTGATAGACCCAAGGGAGCCCTACAAACTGACATCAGGAACCGGGACTTCTGAGTTTTCTTTCCCAGGGAAAATGGAAAAAGGATGTGCCCAGGGGTTCCCGGCCCTGGGCTCGGCCTGACTGTAAAGAATCCTTATATCGAAGGATGGAGCACAGACCGAAGTTTTCCCCACCTCAAACTTGTGCTGCCCTGATAGACGCAAGGGAGCCCTACAAACTGACATCAGGAACCTGGACTGCTGAGTTTTCTTTCCCAGGGAAAATGGAAAAAGGATGTGCCCAGGGTCCCCCAGTCATGGGCTGGGCCCTGACTGCAAAGAATCCTTATATCGAAGGATGGAGCCCAGACCGAAGTTGTCCCCACCTCAAACTTTTGCTGCCCTGATAGAGCCAAGGGAGCCCTACAAACTGACATCAGGAACCTGGACTGCTGAGTTTTCTTTCCCAGGGAAAATGGAAAAAGGGTGTGCCCAGGGGCCCCTGGCCCTGACTGCAAAGAATCCTTATATCGAAGGATGGACCCGAGACCGAAGTTGTCCCCACCTCAAACTTGTGCTGCCCTGATAGACCCAAGGGAGCCCTACAAACTGACATCAGGAACCTGGACTGCTGAGTTTTCTTTCCCAGGGAAAATGGAAAAAGGGTGTGCCCAGGGGCCCCTTGCCCTGACTGCAAAGAATCCTTATATCGAAGGATGGACCCGAGACCGAAGTTGTCCCCACCTCAAACTTGTGCTGCCCTGATAGACCCAAGGGAGCCCTACAAACTGACATCAGGAACCTGGACTGGTGAGTTTTCTTTCCCAGGGAAAATGGAAAAAGGATGTGCCCAGGGTCCCCCAGCCATGGGCTGGGCCCTGACTGCAAAGAATCCTTATATCGAAGGATGCACCCCGCACCGAAGTTGTCCCCACCTCAAACTTTTGAGGCCCTGATAGACCCAAGGGAGCCCTACAAACTGACATCAGGAACCTGGACTGCTGAGTTTTCTTTCCCAGGGAAAATGGAAAAAGGATGTGCCCAGGGGCCCCTGGCCCTGACTGCAAAGAATCCTTATATGGAAGGATGCAGCTCAGACCGAAGTTGTCCCCACCTCAAACTTGTGCTGCCCTGATAGACCCAAGGGAGCCCTACAAACTGACATCAGGAACCTGGACTGCTGAGTTTCCTTTCCCAGAGAAAATGGAAAAAGGATGTGCCCAGGGGTCCCCGGCCCTGGGCTGGGCCTGACTGTAAAGAATCCTTATATCGAACGATGGAGCACAGACCAAAGTTGTCCCCACCTCAAACTTGTGCTGCCCTGATAGACCCAAGGGAGCCCTACAAACTGACATCAGGAACCTGGACTGCTGAGTTTTCTTTCCCAGGGAAAATGGAAAAAGGATGTGCCCAGGGTCCCCCAGCCATGGGCTGGGCCCTGACTGCAAAGAATCCTTATATCGAAGGATGCACCCCACACCGAAGTTGTCCCCGCCTCAAACTTTTGCTGCCCTGATAGACCCAAGGGAGCCCTATAAACTGACATCAGGAACCTGGACTGCTGAGTTTTCTTTCCCGGGGGAAATGGAAAAAGGATGTGCCCAGGGGCCCCTGGCCCTGACTGCAAAGAATCCTTATATCGAAGGATGGACCCGAGACCGAAGTTGTCCGCACCTCAAACTTGTGCTGCCCTGATAGACCCAAGGGAGCCCTACAAACTGACATCAGGAACCTGGACTGCTGAGTTTTCTTTCCCAGGGAAATTGGAAAAATGATGTGCCCCGGGGCCCCTGACCCTGACTGCAAAGAATCCTTATATCGAAGGATGCAGCTCAGACCGAAGTTGTCCCCACCTCAAACTTGTGCTGCCCTGATAGACCCAAGGGAGCCCTACAAACTGACATCAGGAACCGGGACTGCTGAGTTTTCTTTCCCAGGGAAAATGGAAAAAGGATGTGCCCAGGGGTTCCCGGCCCTGGGCTCGGCCTGACTGCAAAGAATCCTTATATCGAAGGATGGACCCCATACCGAAGTTGTCCCCACCTCAAACTTGTGCTGCCCTGATAGACGCAAGGGAGCCCTACAAACTGACATCAGGAACCTGGACTGCTGAGTTTTCTTTCCCAGGGAAAATGGAAAAAGGATGTGCCCAGGGTCCCCCAGTCATGGGCTGGGCCCTGACTGCAAAGAATCCTTATATCGAAGGATGGAGCCCAGACCGAAGTTGTCCCCACCTCTAACTTTTGCTGCCCTGATAGAGCCAAGGGAGCCCTACAAAATGACATCAGGAACCTGGACTGCTGAGTTTTCTTTCCCAGGGAAAATGGAAAAAGGGTGTGCCCAGGGGCCCCTGGCCCTGACTGCAAAGAATCCTTATATCGAAGGATGGACCCGAGACCGAAGTTGTCCCCACCTCAAACTTGTGCTGCCCTGATAGACCCAAGGGAGCCCTACCAACTGACATCAGGAACCTGGACTGCTGAGTTTTCTTTCCCAGGGAAAATGGAAAAAGGATGTGCCCAGGGGCCCCTGGCCCTGACTGCAAATAATCCTTATATCGAAGGATGGACCCCACACCGAAGTTGTCCCCACCTCAAACTTGTGCTGCCCTGATAGACCCAAGGGAGCCCTACAAACTGACATCAGGAACCTGGACTGCTGAGTTTTCTTTCCCAGGGAAAATGGAAAAAGGGTGTGCCCAGGGCTCCCCGGCCCTGACTGCAAAGAATCCTTATATCGGAGAATGCAGCTCAGACCGAAGTTGTCCCCACCTCAAACTTGTGCTGCCCTGATAGACCCAAGGGAGCCCTACAAACTGACATCAGGAACCTGGACTGCTGAGTTTTCTTTCCCAAGGAAAATGGAAAAAGGATGTGCCCAGGGGTCCCCGGCCATGGGCTGGGCCTGACTGTAAAGAATCCTTATATCGAAGGATGGAGCACAGACCGAAGTTGTCCCCACCTCAAACTTGTGCTGCCCTGATAGACCCAAGGGAGCCCTACAAACTGACATCAGGAACCTGGACTGCTGAGTTTTCTTTCCCAGGGAAAATGGAAAAAGGATGTGCCCAGGGTCCCCCAGCCATGGGCTGGGCCCTGACTGCAAAGAATCCTTATATCGAAGGATGCACCCCGCACCGAAGTTGTCCCCACCTCAAACTTTTGAGGCCCTGATAGACCCAAGGGAGCCCTACAAACTGACATCAGGAACCTGGACTGCTGAGTTTTCTTTCCTGGGGGAAATGGAAAAAGGATGTGCCCAGGGGCTCCTGGCCCTGACTGCAAAGAATCCTTATATCGAAGGATGGACCCCACACCGAAGTTTTCCCCACCTCAAACTTGTGCTGCCCTGATAGACCCAAGGGAGCCCTACAAACTGACATCAGGAACCTGGACTGCTGAGTTTTCTTTCCCAGGGAAATTGGAAAAATGATGTGCCCCGGGGCCCCTGACCCTGACTGCAAAGAATCCTTATATCGAAGGATGCAGCTCAGACCGAAGTTGTCCCCACCTCAAACTTGTGCTGCCCTGATAGACCCAAGGGAGCCCTACAAACTGACATCAGGAACCGGGACTGCTGAGTTTTCTTTCCCAGGGAAAATGGAAAAAGGATGTGCCTAGAGGTTCCCGGCCCTGGGCTCGGCCTGACTGTAAAGAATCCTTATATCGAAGGATGGAGCTCAGACCGAAGTTGTCCCCACCTCAAACTTGTGCTGCCCTGATAGACCCAAGGGAGCCCTACAAACTGACATCAGGAACCTGGACTGCTGAGTTTTCTTTCCCAGGGAAAATGGAAAAAGGATGTGCCCAGGGTCCCCCAGTCATGGGCTGGGCCCTGACTGCAAAGAATCCTTATATCGAAGGATGGAGCCCAGACCGAAGTTGTCCCCACCTCTAACTTTTGCTGCCCTGATAGAGCCAAGGGAGCCCTACAAAATGACATCAGGAACCTGGACTGCTGAGTTTTCTTTCCCAGGGAAAATGGAAAAAGGGTGTGCCCAGGGGCCCCTGGCCCTGACTGCAAAGAATCCTTATATCGAAGGATGGACCCGAGACCGAAGTTGTCCCCACCTCAAACTTGTGCTGCCCTGATAGACCCAAGGGAGCCCTACCAACTGACATCAGGAACCTGGACTGCTGAGTTTTCTTTCCCAGGGAAAATGGAAAAAGGATGTGCCCAGGGGCCCCTGGCCCTGACTGCAAATAATCCTTATATCGAAGGATGGACCCCACACCGAAGTTGTCCCCACCTCAAACTTGTGCTGCCCTGATAGACCCAAGGGAGCCCTACAAACTGACTTTAGGAACCTGGACTGCTGAGTTTTCTTTCCCAGGGAAAATGGAAAAAGGGTGTGCCCAGGGCTCCCCGGCCCTGACTGCAAAGAATCCTTATATCGGAGAATGCAGCTCAGACCGAAGTTGTCCCCACCTCAAACTTGTGCTGCCCTGATAGACCCAAGGGAGCCCTACAAACTGACATCAGGAACCTGGACTGCTGAGTTTTCTTTCCCAAGGAAAATGGAAAAAGGATGTGCCCAGGGGTCCCCGGCCATGGGCTGGGCCTGACTGTAAAGAATCCTTATATCGAAGGATGGAGCACAGACCGAAGTTGTCCCCACCTCAAACTTGTGCTGCCCTGATAGACCCAAGGGAGCCCTACAAACTGACATCAGGAACCTGGACTGCTGAGTTTTCTTTCCCAGGGAAAATGGAAAAAGGATGTGCCCAGGGTCCCCCAGCCATGGGCTGGGCCCTGACTGCAAAGAATCCTTATATCGAAGGATGGACCCCACACCGAAGCTGTCCCCACCTCAAACTTTTGCTGCCCTGATAGACCCAAGGGAGCCCTACAAACTGACATCAGGAACCTGGACTGCTGAGTTTTCTTTCCCAGGGAAAATGGAAAAAGGATGTGCCCAGGGGCCCCTGGCCCTGACTGCAAAGAATCCTTATATCGAAGGATGGACCCCATACCGAAGTTGTCCCCACCTCAAACTTGTGCTGCCCTGATAGACCCAAGGGAGCCCTACAAACTGACATCAGGAACCTGGACTGCTGAGTTTTCTTTCCCAGGGAAAATGGAAAAAGGATGTGCCCAGGGGCCCCCAGCCATGGGCTGGGCCCTGACTGCAAAGAATCCTTATATCGAAGGATGCACCCCGCACCGAAGTTGTCCCCACCTCAAACTTTTGAGGCCCTGATAGACCCAAGGGAGCCCTACAAACTGACATCAAGAACCTGGACTGCTGAGTTTTCTTTCTCGGGGGAAATGGAAAATGGATGTGCCCAGGGGCCCCTGGCCCTGACTGCAAAGAATCCTTATATCGAAGGATGGACCCGAGACCGAAGTTGTCCCCACCTCAAACTTGTGCTGCCCTGATAGACCCAAGGGAGCCCTACAAACTGACATCAGGAACCTGGACTGCTGAGTTTTCTTTCCCAGGGAAATTGGAAAAATGATGTGCCCAGGGGCCCCTGACCCTGACTGCAAAGAATCCTTATATCGAAGGATGCAGCTCAGACCGAAGTTGTCCCCACCTCAAACTTGTGCTGCCCTGATAGACCCAAGGGAGCCCTACAAACTGACATCAGGAACCTGGACTGCTGAGTTTTCTTTCCCAGGGAAAATGGAAAAAGGATGTGCCCAGGGTCCCCCAGCCATGGGCTGGGCCCTGACTGCAAAGAATCCTTATATCGAAGGATGGACCCCACACCGAAGCTGTCCCCACCTCAAACTTTTGCTGCCCTGATAGACCCAAGGGAGCCCTACAAACTGACATCAGGAACCTGGACTGCTGAGTTTTCTTTCCCAGGGAAAATGGAAAAAGGTTGTGCCCAGGGGCCCCTGGCCCTGACTGCAAAGAATCCTTATATCGAAGGATGGACCCCATACCGAAGTTGTCCCCACCTCAAACTTGTGCTACCCTGATAGACCCAATGGAGCTCTACAAACTGACATCAGGAACCTGGACTGCTGAGTTTTCTTTCCCAGGGAAAATGGAAAAAGGGTGTGCCCAGGGGCCCCTGGCCCTGGTCAGGGACTTCACTGCAAAAAATCCTTATATCGAAGGATGGACCCCACACCGAAGTTGTCCCCACCTCAAACTTGTGCTGCCCTGATAGACCCAAGGGAGCCCTACAAACTGACATCAGGAACCTGGACTGCTGAGTTTTCTTTCCCAGGGAAAATGGAAAAAGGATGTGCCCAGGGGCACCTGGCCCTGACTGCAAAAATTCCTTGTATCGAAGGATGGACCCCACACCGAAACTGTCCCCACCTCAAACTTGTGCTGCCCTGATAGAACCAAGGGAGCCCTACAAACTGACATCAGGAACCTGGACTGCTGAGTTTTCTTTCCCAGGGAAAATGGCCAAAGGATGTGCCCAGGCTCCCCTGGCCCTGGTCAGGGCTCTGACTTCAAAGAATCCTTATATCGAAGGATGCACCCCACACCGAAGTTGTCCCCACCTCAAACTTGTGCTGCCCTGATAGACCCAAGGGAGCCCTACAAACTGACATCAGGAACCTGGACTGCTGAGTTTTCTTTCCCAGGGAAAATGGAAAAAGGATGTACCCAGGGGCACCTGGCCCTGACTGCAAAAATTCCTTGTATCGAAGGATGCACCCCACACCGAAGTTGTCCCCACCTCAAACTTGTGCTACCCTGATAGACCCAAGGGAGCCCTACAAACTGACATCAGGAACCTGGACTGCTGAGTTTTCTTTCCCAGGGAAAATGGAAAAAGGATGTGCCCAGGGGCCCCAGGCCCTGACTGCAAAGAATCCTTGTATCGAAGGATGGACCCGACACCGAAGTTGTCCCCACCTCAAACTTGTGCTGCCCTGATAGACCCAAGGGAGCCCTACAAACTGACATCAGGAACCTGGATTGCTGAATTTTCTTTCCCAGGGAAAATGGAAAAAGGATGTGCACAGGGGCCCCTGGCCCTGGGCTGTGGCCTGACGGCAAATAATACTTATATCGAAGGATGGACCCCACACCGAAGTTGTCTCCATCTCAAACTTGTGCTGCCCTGATAGACCCAAGGGAGCCCTACAAACTGACATCAGGAACCTGGACTGCTGAGTTTTCTTTCCCAGGGAAAATGGAAAAAGGTTGTGCCCAGGGGCCCCTGGCCCTGACTGCAAAGAATCCTTATATCGAAGGATGGACCCCATACCGAAGTTGTCCCCACCTCAAACTTGTGCTACCCTGATAGACCCAATGGAGCTCTACAAACTGACATCAGGAACCTGGACTGCTGAGTTTTCTTTCCCAGGGAAAATGGAAAAAGGATGTGCCCAGGGTCCCCCAGCCATGGGCTGGGCCCTGACTGCAAAGAATCCTTATATCGAAGGATGGACCCCACACCGAAGTTGTCCCCACCTCAAACTTGTGCTGCCCTGATAGACCCAAGGGAGCTCTACAAAATGACATCAGGAACCTGGACTGCTGAGTTTTCTTTCCCAGGGAAAATGGAAAAAGGATGTGCCCAGGGGCCCCTGGCCCTGACTGCAAAGAATCCTTATATCGAAGGATGGAGCCCAGACCGAAGTTGTCCCCACTTCAAACTTGTGCTGCCCTGATAGACCCAAGGGAGCCCTACAAACTGACATCAGGAACCTGGACTGCTGAGTTTTCTTTCCCAGGGAAAATGGAAAAAGGATGTGCCCAGGGGTCCCCGGCCCTGGGCTGGGCCTGACTGTAAAGAATCCTTATATCGAAGGATGGAGCACAGACCGAAGTTGTCCCCACCTCAAACTTGTGCTGCCCTGATAGACCCAAGGGAGCCCTACAAACTGACATCAGGAACCTGGACTGCTGAGTTTTCTTTCCCAGGGAAAATGGAAAAAGGATGTGCCCAGGGGCACCTGGCCCTGACTGCAAAGAATCCTTATATCGAAGGATGGACCCGAGACCGAAGTTGTCCCCACCTCAAACTTGTGCTGCCCTGATAGACCCAAGGGAGCCCTACAAACTGACATCAGGAACCTGGACTGCTGAGTTTTCTTTCCCAGGGAAAATGGAAAAAGGATGTGCCCAGGGGCCCCTGGCCCTGACTGCAAAGAATCCTTATATCGAAGGATGGAACCCACACCGAAGTTGTCCCCACCTCAAACTTTTGCTGCCCTGATAGACCCAAGGGAGCCCTACAAACTGACATCAGGAACCGGGACTTCTGAGTTTTCTTTCCCAGGGAAAATGGAAAAAGGATGTGCCCAGGGGTTCCCGGCCCTGGGCTCGGCCTGACTGTAAAGAATCCTTATATCGAAGGATGGAGCACAGACCGAAGTTGTCCCCACCTCAAACTTGTGCTGCCCTGATAGACCCAAGGGAGCCCTACAAACTGACATCAGGAACCTGGACTGCTGAGTTTTCTTTCCCAGGGAAAATGGAAAAAGGATGTGCCCAGGGTCCCCCAGTCATGGGCTGGGCCCTGACTGCAAAGAATCCTTATATCGAAGGATGGAGCCCAGACCGAAGTTGTCCCCACCTCAAACTTTTGCTGCCCTGATAGACCCAAGGGAGCCCTACAAACTGACATCAGGAACCTGGACTGCTGAGTTTTCTTTCCCAGGGAAAATGGAAAAAGGGTGTGCCCAGGGGCCCCTGGCCCTGACTGCAAAGAATCCTTATATCGAAGGATGGACCCGAGACCGAAGTTGTCCCCACCTCAAACTTGTGCTGCCCTGATAGACCCAAGGGAGCCCTACAAACTGACATCAGGAACCTGGACTGCTGAGTTTTTTTTCCGGGGGAAATGGAAAAAGGATGTGCCCAGGGGCCCCTGGCCCTGACTGCAAAGAATCCTTATATCGAAGGATGGACCCGAGACCGAAGTTGTCCCCACCTCAAACTTGTGCTGCCCTGATAGACCCAAGGGAGCCCTACAAACTGACATCAGGAACCTGGACTGCTGAGTTTTCTTTCCCAGGGAAAATGGAAAAAGGATGTGCCCAGGGTCCCCCAGTCATGGGCTGGGCCCTGACTGCAAAGAATCCTTATATCGAAGGATGGAGCCCAGACCGAAGTTGTCCCCACCTCTAACTTTTGCTGCCCTGATAGAGCCAAGGGAGCCCTACAAAATGACATCAGGAACCTGGACTGCTGAGTTTTCTTTCCCAGGGAAAATGGAAAAAGGGTGTGCCCAGGGGCCCCTGGCCCTGACTGCAAAGAATTCTTATATCGAAGGATGGACCCGAGACCGAAGTTGTCCCCACCTCAAACTTGTGCTGCCCTGATAGACCCAAGGGAGCCCTACCAACTGACATCAGGAACCTGGACTGCTGAGTTTTCTTTCCCAGGGAAAATGGAAAAAGGATGTGCCCAGGGGCCCCTGGCCCTGACTGCAAATAATCCTTATATCGAAGGATGGACCCCACACCGAAGTTGTCCCCACCTCAAACTTGTGCTGCCCTGATAGACCCAAGGGAGCCCTACAAACTGACATCAGGAACCTGGACTGCTGAGTTTTCTTGCCCAGGGAAAATGGAAAAAGGATGTGCCCAGGGGCCCCTGGCCCTGACTGCAAAGAATCCTTATATCGAAGGATGGACCCCATACCGAAGTTGTCCCCACCTCAAACTTGTGCTGCCCTGATAGACCCAAGGGAGCCCTACAAACTGACATCAGGAACCTGGACTGCTGAGTTTTCTTTCCCAGGGAAAATGGAAAAAGGATGTGCCCAGGGGCCCCCAGCCATGGGCTGGGCCCTGACTGCAAAGAATCCTTATATCGAAGGATGCACCCCGCACCGAAGTTGTCCCCACCTCAAACTTTTGAGGCCCTGATAGACCCAAGGGAGCCCTACAAACTGACATCAAGAACCTGGACTGCTGAGTTTTCTTTCTCGGGGGAAATGGAAAAAGGATGTGCCCAGGGGCCCCTGGCCCTGACTGCAAAGAATCCTTATATCGAAGGATGGACCCGAGACCGAAGTTGTCCCCACCTCAAACTTGTGCTGCCCTGATAGACCCAAGGGAGCCCTACAAACTGACATCAGGAACCTGGACTGCTGAGTTTTCTTTCCCAGGGAAATTGGAAAAATGATGTGCCCAGGGGCCCCTGACCCTGACTGCAAAGAATCCTTATATCGAAGGATGCAGCTCAGACCGAAGTTGTCCCCACCTCAAACTTGTGCTGCCCTGATAGACCCAAGGGAGCCCTACAAACTGACATCAGGAACCTGGACTGCTGAGTTTTCTTTCCCAGGGAAAATGGAAAAAGGATGTGCCCAGGGTCCCCCAGCCATGGGCTGGGCCCTGACTGCAAAGAATCCTTATATCGAAGGATGGACCCCACACCGAAGATGTCCCCACCTCAAACTTTTGCTGCCCTGATAGACCCAAGGGAGCCCTACAAACTGACATCAGGAACCTGGACTGCTGAGTTTTCTTTCCCAGGGAAAATGGAAAAAGGATGTGCCTAGAGGTTCCCGGCCCTGGGCTCGGCCTGACTGTAAAGAATCCTTATATCGAAGGATGGAGCTCAGACCGAAGTTGTCCCCACCTCAAACTTGTGCTGCCCTGATAGACCCAAGGGAGCCCTACAAACTGACATCAGGAACCTGGACTGCTGAGTTTTCTTTCCCAGGGAAAATGGAAAAAGGATGTGCCCAGGGTCCCCCAGTCATGGGCTGGGCCCTGACTGCAAAGAATCCTTATATCGAAGGATGGAGCCCAGACCGAAGTTGTCCCCACCTCTAACTTTTGCTGCCCTGATAGAGCCAAGGGAGCCCTACAAAATGACATCAGGAACCTGGACTGCTGAGTTTTCTTTCCCAGGGAAAATGGAAAAAGGGTGTGCCCAGGGGCCCCTGGCCCTGACTGCAAAGAATCCTTATATCGAAGGATGGACCCGAGACCGAAGTTGTCCCCACCTCAAACTTGTGCTGCCCTGATAGACCCAAGGGAGCCCTACCAACTGACATCAGGAACCTGGACTGCTGAGTTTTCTTTCCCAGGGAAAATGGAAAAAGGATGTGCCCAGGGGCCCCTGGCCCTGACTGCAAATAATCCTTATATCGAAGGATGGACCCCACACCGAAGTTGTCCCCACCTCAAACTTGTGCTGCCCTGATAGACCCAAGGGAGCCCTACAAACTGACTTTAGGAACCTGGACTGCTGAGTTTTCTTTCCCAGGGAAAATGGAAAAAGGGTGTGCCCAGGGCTCCCCGGCCCTGACTGCAAAGAATCCTTATATCGGAGAATGCAGCTCAGACCGAAGTTGTCCCCACCTCAAACTTGTGCTGCCCTGATAGACCCAAGGGAGCCCTACAAACTGACATCAGGAACCTGGACTGCTGAGTTTTCTTTCCCAAGGAAAATGGAAAAAGGATGTGCCCAGGGGTCCCCGGCCATGGGCTGGGCCTGACTGTAAAGAATCCTTATATCGAAGGATGGAGCACAGACCGAAGTTGTCCCCACCTCAAACTTGTGCTGCCCTGATAGACCCAAGGGAGCCCTACAAACTGACATCAGGAACCTGGACTGCTGAGTTTTCTTTCCCAGGGAAAATGGAAAAAGGATGTGCCCAGGGTCCCCCAGCCATGGGCTGGGCCCTGACTGCAAAGAATCCTTATATCGAAGGATGGACCCCACACCGAAGCTGTCCCCACCTCAAACTTTTGCTGCCCTGATAGACCCAAGGGAGCCCTACAAACTGACATCAGGAACCTGGACTGCTGAGTTTTCTTTCCCAGGGAAATTGGAAAAAGGATGTGCCCAGGGGCCCCTGACCCTGACTGCAAAGAATCCTTATATCGAAGGATGCAGCTCAGACCGAAGTTGTCCCCACCTCAAACTTGTGCTGCCCTGATAGACCCAAGGGAGCCCTACAAACTGACATCAGGAACCTGGACTGCTGAGTTTTCTTTCCCAGGGAAAATGGAAAAAGGATGTGCCCAGGGTCCCCCAGCCATGGGCTGGGCCCTGACTGCAAAGAATCCTTATATCGAAGGATGGACCCCACACCGAAGATGTCCCCACCTCAAACTTTTGCTGCCCTGATAGACCCAAGGGAGCCCTACAAACTGACATCAGGAACCTGGACTGCTGAGTTTTCTTTCCCAGGGAAAATGGAAAAAGGATGTGCCTAGAGGTTCCCGGCCCTGGGCTCGGCCTGACTGTAAAGAATCCTTATATCGAAGGATGGAGCTCAGACCGAAGTTGTCCCCACCTCAAACTTGTGCTGCCCTGATAGACCCAAGGGAGCCCTACAAACTGACATCAGGAACCTGGACTGCTGAGTTTTCTTTCCCAGGGAAAATGGAAAAAGGATGTGCCCAGGGTCCCCCAGTCATGGGCTGGGCCCTGACTGCAAAGAATCCTTATATCGAAGGATGGAGCCCAGACCGAAGTTGTCCCCACCTCTAACTTTTGCTGCCCTGATAGAGCCAAGGGAGCCCTACAAAATGACATCAGGAACCTGGACTGCTGAGTTTTCTTTCCCAGGGAAAATGGAAAAAGGGTGTGCCCAGGGGCCCCTGGCCCTGACTGCAAAGAATCCTTATATCGAAGGATGGACCCGAGACCGAAGTTGTCCCCACCTCAAACTTGTGCTGCCCTGATAGACCCAAGGGAGCCCTACCAACTGACATCAGGAACCTGGACTGCTGAGTTTTCTTTCCCAGGGAAAATGGAAAAAGGATGTGCCCAGGGGCCCCTGGCCCTGACTGCAAATAATCCTTATATCGAAGGATGGACCCCACACCGAAGTTGTCCCCACCTCAAACTTGTGCTGCCCTGATAGACCCAAGGGAGCCCTACAAACTGACTTTAGGAACCTGGACTGCTGAGTTTTCTTTCCCAGGGAAAATGGAAAAAGGGTGTGCCCAGGGCTCCCCGGCCCTGACTGCAAAGAATCCTTATATCGGAGAATGCAGCTCAGACCGAAGTTGTCCCCACCTCAAACTTGTGCTGCCCTGATAGACCCAAGGGAGCCCTACAAACTGACATCAGGAACCTGGACTGCTGAGTTTTCTTTCCCAAGGAAAATGGAAAAAGGATGTGCCCAGGGGTCCCCGGCCATGGGCTGGGCCTGACTGTAAAGAATCCTTATATCGAAGGATGGAGCACAGACCGAAGTTGTCCCCACCTCAAACTTGTGCTGCCCTGATAGACCCAAGGGAGCCCTACAAACTGACATCAGGAACCTGGACTGCTGAGTTTTCTTTCCCAGGGAAAATGGAAAAAGGATGTGCCCAGGGTCCCCCAGCCATGGGCTGGGCCCTGACTGCAAAGAATCCTTATATCGAAGGATGGACCCCACACCGAAGCTGTCCCCACCTCAAACTTTTGCTGCCCTGATAGACCCAAGGGAGCCCTACAAACTGACATCAGGAACCTGGACTGCTGAGTTTTCTTTCCCAGGGAAAATGGAAAAAGGATGTGCCCAGGGGCCCCTGGCCCTGACTGCAAAGAATCCTTATATCGAAGGATGGACCCCATACCGAAGTTGTCCCCACCTCAAACTTGTGCTGCCCTGATAGACCCAAGGGAGCCCTACAAACTGACATCAGGAACCTGGACTGCTGAGTTTTCTTTCCCAGGGAAAATGGAAAAAGGATGTGCCCAGGGGCCCCCAGCCATGGGCTGGGCCCTGACTGCAAAGAATCCTTATATCGAAGGATGCACCCCGCACCGAAGTTGTCCCCACCTCAAACTTTTGAGGCCCTGATAGACCCAAGGGAGCCCTACAAACTGACATCAAGAACCTGGACTGCTGAGTTTTCTTTCTCGGGGGAAATGGAAAATGGATGTGCCCAGGGGCCCCTGGCCCTGACTGCAAAGAATCCTTATATCGAAGGATGGACCCGAGACCGAAGTTGTCCCCACCTCAAACTTGTGCTGCCCTGATAGACCCAAGGGAGCCCTACAAACTGACATCAGGAACCTGGACTGCTGAGTTTTCTTTCCCAGGGAAATTGGAAAAATGATGTGCCCAGGGGCCCCTGACCCTGACTGCAAAGAATCCTTATATCGAAGGATGCAGCTCAGACCGAAGTTGTCCCCACCTCAAACTTGTGCTGCCCTGATAGACCCAAGGGAGCCCTACAAACTGACATCAGGAACCTGGACTGCTGAGTTTTCTTTCCCAGGGAAAATGGAAAAAGGATGTGCCCAGGGTCCCCCAGCCATGGGCTGGGCCCTGACTGCAAAGAATCCTTATATCGAAGGATGGACCCCACACCGAAGCTGTCCCCACCTCAAACTTTTGCTGCCCTGATAGACCCAAGGGAGCCCTACAAACTGACATCAGGAACCTGGACTGCTGAGTTTTCTTTCCCAGGGAAAATGGAAAAAGGTTGTGCCCAGGGGCCCCTGGCCCTGACTGCAAAGAATCCTTATATCGAAGGATGGACCCCATACCGAAGTTGTCCCCACCTCAAACTTGTGCTACCCTGATAGACCCAATGGAGCTCTACAAACTGACATCAGGAACCTGGACTGCTGAGTTTTCTTTCCCAGGGAAAATGGAAAAAGGGTGTGCCCAGGGGCCCCTGGCCCTGGTCAGGGACTTCACTGCAAAAAATCCTTATATCGAAGGATGGACCCCACACCGAAGTTGTCCCCACCTCAAACTTGTGCTGCCCTGATAGACCCAAGGGAGCCCTACAAACTGACATCAGGAACCTGGACTGCTGAGTTTTCTTTCCCAGGGAAAATGGAAAAAGGATGTGCCCAGGGGCACCTGGCCCTGACTGCAAAAATTCCTTGTATCGAAGGATGGACCCCACACCGAAACTGTCCCCACCTCAAACTTGTGCTGCCCTGATAGAACCAAGGGAGCCCTACAAACTGACATCAGGAACCTGGACTGCTGAGTTTTCTTTCCCAGGGAAAATGGCCAAAGGATGTGCCCAGGCTCCCCTGGCCCTGGTCAGGGCTCTGACTTCAAAGAATCCTTATATCGAAGGATGCACCCCACACCGAAGTTGTCCCCACCTCAAACTTGTGCTGCCCTGATAGACCCAAGGGAGCCCTACAAACTGACATCAGGAACCTGGACTGCTGAGTTTTCTTTCCCAGGGAAAATGGAAAAAGGATGTACCCAGGGGCACCTGGCCCTGACTGCAAAAATTCCTTGTATCGAAGGATGCACCCCACACCGAAGTTGTCCCCACCTCAAACTTGTGCTACCCTGATAGACCCAAGGGAGCCCTACAAACTGACATCAGGAACCTGGACTGCTGAGTTTTCTTTCCCAGGGAAAATGGAAAAAGGATGTGCCCAGGGGCCCCAGGCCCTGACTGCAAAGAATCCTTGTATCGAAGGATGGACCCGACACCGAAGTTGTCCCCACCTCAAACTTGTGCTGCCCTGATAGACCCAAGGGAGCCCTACAAACTGACATCAGGAACCTGGATTGCTGAATTTTCTTTCCCAGGGAAAATGGAAAAAGGATGTGCACAGGGGCCCCTGGCCCTGGGCTGTGGCCTGACGGCAAATAATACTTATATCGAAGGATGGACCCCACACCGAAGTTGTCTCCATCTCAAACTTGTGCTGCCCTGATAGACCCAAGGGAGCCCTACAAACTGACATCAGGAACCTGGACTGCTGAGTTTTCTTTCCCAGGGAAAATGGAAAAAGGTTGTGCCCAGGGGCCCCTGGCCCTGACTGCAAAGAATCCTTATATCGAAGGATGGACCCCATACCGAAGTTGTCCCCACCTCAAACTTGTGCTACCCTGATAGACCCAATGGAGCTCTACAAACTGACATCAGGAACCTGGACTGCTGAGTTTTCTTTCCCAGGGAAAATGGAAAAAGGATGTGCCCAGGGTCCCCCAGCCATGGGCTGGGCCCTGACTGCAAAGAATCCTTATATCGAAGGATGGACCCCACACCGAAGTTGTCCCCACCTCAAACTTGTGCTGCCCTGATAGACCCAAGGGAGCTCTACAAAATGACATCAGGAACCTGGACTGCTGAGTTTTCTTTCCCAGGGAAAATGGAAAAAGGATGTGCCCAGGGGCCCCTGGCCCTGACTGCAAAGAATCCTTATATCGAAGGATGGAGCCCAGACCGAAGTTGTCCCCACTTCAAACTTGTGCTGCCCTGATAGACCCAAGGGAGCCCTACAAACTGACATCAGGAACCTGGACTGCTGAGTTTTCTTTCCCAGGGAAAATGGAAAAAGGATGTGCCCAGGGGCCCCTGGCCCTGACTGCAAAGAATCCTTATATCGAAGGATGGACCCGAGACCGAAGTTGTCCCCACCTCAAACTTGTGCTGCCCTGATAGACCCAAGGGAGCCCTACAAACTGACATCAGGAACCTGGACTGCTGAGTTTTTTTTCCGGGGGAAATGGAAAAAGGATGTGCCCAGGGGCCCCTGGCCCTGACTGCAAAGAATCCTTATATCGAAGGATGGACCCGAGACCGAAGTTGTCCCCACCTCAAACTTGTGCTGCCCTGATAGACCCAAGGGAGCCCTACAAACTGACATCAGGAACCTGGACTGCTGAGTTTTCTTTCCCAGGGAAAATGGAAAAAGGATGTGCCCAGGGGCCCCTTGCCCTGACTGCAAAGAATCCTTACATCGAAGGATGCAGCTCAGACCGAAGTTGTCCCCACCTCAAACTTGTGCTGCCCTGATAGACCCAAGGGAGCCCTACAAACTGACATCAGGAACCTGGACTGCTGAGTTTTCTTTCCCAGGGAAAATGGAAAAAGGATGTGCCCAGGGTCCCCCAGTCATGGGCTGGGCCCTGACTGCAAAGAATCCTTATATCGAAGGATGGAGCCCAGACCGAAGTTGTCCCCACCTCTAACTTTTGCTGCCCTGATAGAGCCAAGGGAGCCCTACAAAATGACATCAGGAACCTGGACTGCTGAGTTTTCTTTCCCAGGGAAAATGGAAAAAGGGTGTGCCCAGGGGCCCCTGGCCCTGACTGCAAAGAATTCTTATATCGAAGGATGGACCCGAGACCGAAGTTGTCCCCACCTCAAACTTGTGCTGCCCTGATAGACCCAAGGGAGCCCTACCAACTGACATCAGGAACCTGGACTGCTGAGTTTTCTTTCCCAGGGAAAATGGAAAAAGGATGTGCCCAGGGGCCCCTGGCCCTGACTGCAAATAATCCTTATATCGAAGGATGGACCCCACACCGAAGTTGTCCCCACCTCAAACTTGTGCTGCCCTGATAGACCCAAGGGAGCCCTACAAACTGACATCAGGAACCTGGACTGCTGAGTTTTCTTGCCCAGGGAAAATGGAAAAAGGATGTGCCCAGGGGCCCCTGGCCCTGACTGCAAAGAATCCTTATATCGAAGGATGGACCCCATACCGAAGTTGTCCCCACCTCAAACTTGTGCTGCCCTGATAGACCCAAGGGAGCCCTACAAACTGACATCAGGAACCTGGACTGCTGAGTTTTCTTTCCCAGGGAAAATGGAAAAAGGATGTGCCCAGGGGCCCCCAGCCATGGGCTGGGCCCTGACTGCAAAGAATCCTTATATCGAAGGATGCACCCCGCACCGAAGTTGTCCCCACCTCAAACTTTTGAGGCCCTGATAGACCCAAGGGAGCCCTACAAACTGACATCAAGAACCTGGACTGCTGAGTTTTCTTTCTCGGGGGAAATGGAAAAAGGATGTGCCCAGGGGCCCCTGGCCCTGACTGCAAAGAATCCTTATATCGAAGGATGGACCCGAGACCGAAGTTGTCCCCACCTCAAACTTGTGCTGCCCTGATAGACCCAAGGGAGCCCTACAAACTGACATCAGGAACCTGGACTGCTGAGTTTTCTTTCCCAGGGAAATTGGAAAAATGATGTGCCCAGGGGCCCCTGACCCTGACTGCAAAGAATCCTTATATCGAAGGATGCAGCTCAGACCGAAGTTGTCCCCACCTCAAACTTGTGCTGCCCTGATAGACCCAAGGGAGCCCTACAAACTGACATCAGGAACCTGGACTGCTGAGTTTTCTTTCCCAGGGAAAATGGAAAAAGGATGTGCCCAGGGTCCCCCAGCCATGGGCTGGGCCCTGACTGCAAAGAATCCTTATATCGAAGGATGGACCCCACACCGAAGATGTCCCCACCTCAAACTTTTGCTGCCCTGATAGACCCAAGGGAGCCCTACAAACTGACATCAGGAACCTGGACTGCTGAGTTTTCTTTCCCAGGGAAAATGGAAAAAGGTTGTGCCCAGGGGCCCCTGGCCCTGACTGCAAAGAATCCTTATATCGAAGGATGGACCCCATACCGAAGTTGTCCCCACCTCAAACTTGTGCTACCCTGATAGACCCAATGGAGCTCTACAAACTGACATCAGGAACCTGGACTGCTGAGTTTTCTTTCCCAGGGAAAATGGAAAAAGGGTGTGCCCAGGGGCCCCTGGCCCTGGTCAGGGACTTCACTGCAAAAAATCCTTATATCGAAGGATGGACCCCACACCGAAGTTGTCCCCACCTCAAACTTGTGCTGCCCTGATAGACCCAAGGGAGCCCTACAAACTGACATCAGGAACCTGGACTGCTGAGTTTTCTTTCCCAGGGAAAATGGAAAAAGGATGTGCCCAGGGGCACCTGGCCCTGACTGCAAAAATTCCTTGTATCGAAGGATGGACCCCACACCGAAACTGTCCCCACCTCAAACTTGTGCTGCCCTGATAGAACCAAGGGAGCCCTACAAACTGACATCAGGAACCTGGACTGCTGAGTTTTCTTTCCCAGGGAAAATGGCCAAAGGATGTGCCCAGGCTCCCCTGGCCCTGGTCAGGGCTCTGACTTCAAAGAATCCTTATATCGAAGGATGCACCCCACACCGAAGTTGTCCCCACCTCAAACTTGTGCTGCCCTGATAGACCCAAGGGAGCCCTACAAACTGACATCAGGAACCTGGACTGCTGAGTTTTCTTTCCCAGGGAAAATGGAAAAAGGATGTACCCAGGGGCACCTGGCCCTGACTGCAAAAATTCCTTGTATCGAAGGATGCACCCCACACCGAAGTTGTCCCCACCTCAAACTTGTGCTACCCTGATAGACCCAAGGGAGCCCTACAAACTGACATCAGGAACCTGGACTGCTGAGTTTTCTTTCCCAGGGAAAATGGAAAAAGGATGTGCCCAGGGGCCCCAGGCCCTGACTGCAAAGAATCCTTGTATCGAAGGATGGACCCGACACCGAAGTTGTCCCCACCTCAAACTTGTGCTGCCCTGATAGACCCAAGGGAGCCCTACAAACTGACATCAGGAACCTGGATTGCTGAATTTTCTTTCCCAGGGAAAATGGAAAAAGGATGTGCACAGGGGCCCCTGGCCCTGGGCTGTGGCCTGACGGCAAATAATACTTATATCGAAGGATGGACCCCACACCGAAGTTGTCTCCATCTCAAACTTGTGCTGCCCTGATAGACCCAAGGGAGCCCTACAAACTGACATCAGGAACCTGGACTGCTGAGTTTTCTTTCCCAGGGAAAATGGAAAAAGGTTGTGCCCAGGGGCCCCTGGCCCTGACTGCAAAGAATCCTTATATCGAAGGATGGACCCCATACCGAAGTTGTCCCCACCTCAAACTTGTGCTACCCTGATAGACCCAATGGAGCTCTACAAACTGACATCAGGAACCTGGACTGCTGAGTTTTCTTTCCCAGGGAAAATGGAAAAAGGATGTGCCCAGGGTCCCCCAGCCATGGGCTGGGCCCTGACTGCAAAGAATCCTTATATCGAAGGATGGACCCCACACCGAAGTTGTCCCCACCTCAAACTTGTGCTGCCCTGATAGACCCAAGGGAGCTCTACAAAATGACATCAGGAACCTGGACTGCTGAGTTTTCTTTCCCAGGGAAAATGGAAAAAGGATGTGCCCAGGGGCCCCTGGCCCTGACTGCAAAGAATCCTTATATCGAAGGATGGAGCCCAGACCGAAGTTGTCCCCACTTCAAACTTGTGCTGCCCTGATAGACCCAAGGGAGCCCTACAAACTGACATCAGGAACCTGGACTGCTGAGTTTTCTTTCCCAGGGAAAATGGAAAAAGGATGTGCCCAGGGGTCCCCGGCCCTGGGCTGGGCCTGACTGTAAAGAATCCTTATATCGAAGGATGGAGCACAGACCGAAGTTGTCCCCACCTCAAACTTGTGCTGCCCTGATAGACCCAAGGGAGCCCTACAAACTGACATCAGGAACCTGGACTGCTGAGTTTTCTTTCCCAGGGAAAATGGAAAAAGGATGTGCCCAGGGGCACCTGGCCCTGACTGCAAAGAATCCTTATATCGAAGGATGGACCCGAGACCGAAGTTGTCCCCACCTCAAACTTGTGCTGCCCTGATAGACCCAAGGGAGCCCTACAAACTGACATCAGGAACCTGGACTGCTGAGTTTTCTTTCCCAGGGAAAATGGAAAAAGGATGTGCCCAGGGGCCCCTGGCCCTGACTGCAAAGAATCCTTATATCGAAGGATGGAACCCACACCGAAGTTGTCCCCACCTCAAACTTGTGCTGCCCTGATAGACCCAAGGGAGCCCTACAAACTGACATCAGGAACCGGGACTTCTGAGTTTTCTTTCCCAGGGAAAATGGAAAAAGGATGTGCCCAGGGGTTCCCGGCCCTGGGCTCGGCCTGACTGTAAAGAATCCTTATATCGAAGGATGGAGCACAGACCGAAGTTGTCCCCACCTCAAACTTGTGCTGCCCTGATAGACCCAAGGGAGCCCTACAAACTGACATCAGGAACCTGGACTGCTGAGTTTTCTTTCCCAGGGAAAATGGAAAAAGGATGTGCCCAGGGTCCCCCAGTCATGGGCTGGGCCCTGACTGCAAAGAATCCTTATATCGAAGGATGGAGCCCAGACCGAAGTTGTCCCCACCTCAAACTTTTGCTGCCCTGATAGAGCCAAGGGAGCCCTACAAACTGACATCAGGAACCTGGACTGCTGAGTTTTCTTTCCCAGGGAAAATGGAAAAAGGGTGTGCCCAGGGGCCCCTGGCCCTGACTGCAAAGAATCCTTATATCGAAGGATGGACCCGAGACCGAAGTTGTCCCCACCTCAAACTTGTGCTGCCCTGATAGACCCAAGGGAGCCCTACAAACTGACATCAGGAACCTGGACTGCTGAGTTTTTTTTCCGGGGGAAATGGAAAAAGGATGTGCCCAGGGGCCCCTGGCCCTGACTGCAAAGAATCCTTATATCGAAGGATGGACCCGAGACCGAAGTTGTCCCCACCTCAAACTTGTGCTGCCCTGATAGACCCAAGGGAGCCCTACAAACTGACATCAGGAACCTGGACTGCTGAGTTTTCTTTCCCAGGGAAAATGGAAAAAGGATGTGCCCAGGGGCCCCTTGCCCTGACTGCAAAGAATCCTTACATCGAAGGATGCAGCTCAGACCGAAGTTGTCCCCACCTCAAACTTGTGCTGCCCTGATAGACCCAAGGGAGCCCTACAAACTGACATCAGGAACCTGGACTGCTGAGTTTTCTTTCCCAGGGAAAATGGAAAAAGGATGTGCCCAGGGTCCCCCAGTCATGGGCTGGGCCCTGACTGCAAAGAATCCTTATATCGAAGGATGGAGCCCAGACCGAAGTTGTCCCCACCTCTAACTTTTGCTGCCCTGATAGAGCCAAGGGAGCCCTACAAAATGACATCAGGAACCTGGACTGCTGAGTTTTCTTTCCCAGGGAAAATGGAAAAAGGGTGTGCCCAGGGGCCCCTGGCCCTGACTGCAAAGAATTCTTATATCGAAGGATGGACCCGAGACCGAAGTTGTCCCCACCTCAAACTTGTGCTGCCCTGATAGACCCAAGGGAGCCCTACCAACTGACATCAGGAACCTGGACTGCTGAGTTTTCTTTCCCAGGGAAAATGGAAAAAGGATGTGCCCAGGGGCCCCTGGCCCTGACTGCAAATAATCCTTATATCGAAGGATGGACCCCACACCGAAGTTGTCCCCACCTCAAACTTGTGCTGCCCTGATAGACCCAAGGGAGCCCTACAAACTGACATCAGGAACCTGGACTGCTGAGTTTTCTTTCCCAGGGAAAATGGAAAAAGGATGTGCCCAGGGGCCCCTGGCCCTGACTGCAAAGAATCCTTATATCGAAGGATGGACCCCATACCGAAGTTGTCCCCACCTCAAACTTGTGCTGCCCTGATAGACCCAAGGGAGCCCTACAAACTGACATCAGGAACCTGGACTGCTGAGTTTTCTTTCCCAGGGAAAATGGAAAAAGGATGTGCCCAGGGGCCCCCAGCCATGGGCTGGGCCCTGACTGCAAAGAATCCTTATATCGAAGGATGCACCCCGCACCGAAGTTGTCCCCACCTCAAACTTTTGAGGCCCTGATAGACCCAAGGGAGCCCTACAAACTGACATCAAGAACCTGGACTGCTGAGTTTTCTTTCTCGGGGGAAATGGAAAAAGGATGTGCCCAGGGGCCCCTGGCCCTGACTGCAAAGAATCCTTATATCGAAGGATGGACCCGAGACCGAAGTTGTCCCCACCTCAAACTTGTGCTGCCCTGATAGACCCAAGGGAGCCCTACAAACTGACATCAGGAACCTGGACTGCTGAGTTTTCTTTCCCAGGGAAATTGGAAAAATGATGTGCCCAGGGGCCCCTGACCCTGACTGCAAAGAATCCTTATATCGAAGGATGCAGCTCAGACCGAAGTTGTCCCCACCTCAAACTTGTGCTGCCCTGATAGACCCAAGGGAGCCCTACAAACTGACATCAGGAACCTGGACTGCTGAGTTTTCTTTCCCAGGGAAAATGGAAAAAGGATGTGCCCAGGGTCCCCCAGCCATGGGCTGGGCCCTGACTGCAAAGAATCCTTATATCGAAGGATGGACCCCACACCGAAGATGTCCCCACCTCAAACTTTTGCTGCCCTGATAGACCCAAGGGAGCCCTACAAACTGACATCAGGAACCTGGACTGCTGAGTTTTCTTTCCCAGGGAAAATGGAAAAAGGTTGTGCCCAGGGGCCCCTGGCCCTGACTGCAAAGAATCCTTATATCGAAGGATGGACCCCATACCGAAGTTGTCCCCACCTCAAACTTGTGCTACCCTGATAGACCCAATGGAGCTCTACAAACTGACATCAGGAACCTGGACTGCTGAGTTTTCTTTCCCAGGGAAAATGGAAAAAGGGTGTGCCCAGGGGCCCCTGGCCCTGGTCAGGGACTTCACTGCAAAAAATCCTTATATCGAAGGATGGACCCCACACCGAAGTTGTCCCCACCTCAAACTTGTGCTGCCCTGATAGACCCAAGGGAGCCCTACAAACTGACATCAGGAACCTGGACTGCTGAGTTTTCTTTCCCAGGGAAAATGGAAAAAGGATGTGCCCAGGGGCACCTGGCCCTGACTGCAAAAATTCCTTGTATCGAAGGATGGACCCCACACCGAAACTGTCCCCACCTCAAACTTGTGCTGCCCTGATAGAACCAAGGGAGCCCTACAAACTGACATCAGGAACCTGGACTGCTGAGTTTTCTTTCCCAGGGAAAATGGCCAAAGGATGTGCCCAGGCTCCCCTGGCCCTGGTCAGGGCTCTGACTTCAAAGAATCCTTATATCGAAGGATGCACCCCACACCGAAGTTGTCCCCACCTCAAACTTGTGCTGCCCTGATAGACCCAAGGGAGCCCTACAAACTGACATCAGGAACCTGGACTGCTGAGTTTTCTTTCCCAGGGAAAATGGAAAAAGGATGTACCCAGGGGCACCTGGCCCTGACTGCAAAAATTCCTTCTATCGAAGGATGCACCCCACACCGAAGTTGTCCCCACCTCAAACTTGTGCTACCCTGATAGACCCAAGGGAGCCCTACAAACTGACATCAGGAACCTGGACTGCTGAGTTTTCTTTCCCAGGGAAAATGGAAAAAGGATGTGCCCAGGGGCCCCAGGCCCTGACTGCAAAGAATCCTTGTATCGAAGGATGGACCCGACACCGAAGTTGTCCCCACCTCAAACTTGTGCTGCCCTGATAGACCCAAGGGAGCCCTACAAACTGACATCAGGAACCTGGATTGCTGAATTTTCTTTCCCAGGGAAAATGGAAAAAGGATGTGCACAGGGGCACCTGGCCCTGGGCTGTGGCCTGACGGCAAATAATACTTATATCGAAGGATGGACCCCACACCGAAGTTGTCTCCATCTCAAACTTGTGCTGCCCTGATAGACCCAAGGGAGCCCTACAAACTGACATCAGGAACCTGGACTGCTGAGTTTTCTTTCCCAGGGAAAATGGAAAAAGGTTGTGCCCAGGGGCCCCTGGCCCTGACTGCAAAGAATCCTTATATCGAAGGATGGACCCCATACCGAAGTTGTCCCCACCTCAAACTTGTGCTACCCTGATAGACCCAATGGAGCTCTACAAACTGACATCAGGAACCTGGACTGCTGAGTTTTCTTTCCCAGGGAAAATGGAAAAAGGATGTGCCCAGGGTACCCCAGCCATGGGCTGGGCCCTGACTGCAAAGAATCCTTATATCGAAGGATGGACCCCACACCGAAGTTGTCCCCACCTCAAACTTGTGCTGCCCTGATAGACCCAAGGGAGCTCTACAAAATGACATCAGGAACCTGGACTGCTGAGTTTTCTTTCCCAGGGAAAATGGAAAAAGGATGTGCCCAGGGGCCCCTGGCCCTGACTGCAAAGAATCCTTATATCGAAGGATGGAGCCCAGACCGAAGTTGTCCCCACTTCAAACTTGTGCTGCCCTGATAGACCCAAGGGAGCCCTACAAACTGACATCAGGAACCTGGACTGCTGAGTTTTCTTTCCCAGGGAAAATGGAAAAAGGATGTGCCCAGGGGTCCCCGGCCCTGGGCTGGGCCTGACTGTAAAGAATCCTTATATCGAAGGATGGAGCACAGACCGAAGTTGTCCCCACCTCAAACTTGTGCTGCCCTGATAGACCCAAGGGAGCCCTACAAACTGACATCAGGAACCTGGACTGCTGAGTTTTCTTTCCCAGGGAAAATGGAAAAAGGATGTGCCCAGGGGCACCTGGCCCTGACTGCAAAGAATCCTTATATCGAAGGATGGACCCGAGACCGAAGTTGTCCCCACCTCAAACTTGTGCTGCCCTGATAGACCCAAGGGAGCCCTACAAACTGACATCAGGAACCTGGACTGCTGAGTTTTCTTTCCCAGGGAAAATGGAAAAAGGATGTGCCCAGGGGCCCCTGGCCCTGACTGCAAAGAATCCTTATATCGAAGGATGGAACCCACACCGAAGTTGTCCCCACCTCAAACTTGTGCTGCCCTGATAGACCCAAGGGAGCCCTACAAACTGACATCAGGAACCGGGACTTCTGAGTTTTCTTTCCCAGGGAAAATGGAAAAAGGATGTGCCCAGGGGTTCCCGGCCCTGGGCTCGGCCTGACTGTAAAGAATCCTTATATCGAAGGATGGAGCACAGACCGAAGTTGTCCCCACCTCAAATTTGTGCTGCCCTGATAGACCCAAGGGAGCCCTACAAACTGACATCAGGAACCTGGACTGCTGAGTTTTCTTTCCCAGGGAAAATGGAAAAAGGATGTGCCCAGGGTCCCCCAGTCATGGGCTGGGCCCTGACTGCAAAGAATCCTTATATCGAAGGATGGAGCCCAGACCGAAGTTGTCCCCACCTCAAACTTTTGCTGCCCTGATAGAGCCAAGGGAGCCCTACAAACTGACATCAGGAACCTGGACTGCTGAGTTTTCTTTCCCAGGGAAAATGGAAAAAGGGTGTGCCCAGGGGCCCCTGGCCCTGACTGCAAAGAATCCTTATATCGAAGGATGGACCCGAGACCGAAGTTGTCCCCACCTCAAACTTGTGCTGCCCTGATAGACCCAAGGGAGCCCTACAAACTGACATCAGGAACCTGGACTGCTGAGTTTTTTTTCCGGGGGAAATGGAAAAAGGATGTGCCCAGGGGCCCCTGGCCCTGACTGCAAAGAATCCTTATATCGAAGGATGGACCCGAGACCGAAGTTGTCCCCACCTCAAACTTGTGCTGCCCTGATAGACCCAAGGGAGCCCTACAAACTGACATCAGGAACCTGGACTGCTGAGTTTTCTTTCCCAGGGAAAATGGAAAAAGGATGTGCCCAGGGGCCCCTTGCCCTGACTGCAAAGAATCCTTACATCGAAGGATGCAGCTCAGACCGAAGTTGTCCCCACCTCAAACTTGTGCTGCCCTGATAGACCCAGGGGAGCCCTACAAACTGACATCAGGAACCTGGACTGCTGAGTTTTCTTTCCCAGGGAAAATGGAAAAAGGATGTGCCCAGGGTCCCCCAGTCATGGGCTGGGCCCTGACTGCAAAGAATCCTTATATCGAAGGATGGAGCCCAGACCGAAGTTGTCCCCACCTCTAACTTTTGCTGCCCTGATAGAGCCAAGGGAGCCCTACAAAATGACATCAGGAACCTGGACTGCTGAGTTTTCTTTCCCAGGGAAAATGGAAAAAGGGTGTGCCCAGGGGCCCCTGGCCCTGACTGCAAAGAATTCTTATATCGAAGGATGGACCCGAGACCGAAGTTGTCCCCACCTCAAACTTGTGCTGCCCTGATAGACCCAAGGGAGCCCTACCAACTGACATCAGGAACCTGGACTGCTGAGTTTTCTTTCCCAGGGAAAATGGAAAAAGGGTGTGCCCAGGGCTCCCCGGCCCTGACTGCAAAGAATCCTTATATCGGAGAATGCAGCTCAGACCGAAGTTGTCCCCACCTCAAACTTGTGCTGCCCTGATAGACCCAAGGGAGCCCTACAAACTGACATCAGGAACCTGGACTGCTGAGTTTTCTTTCCCAAGGAAAATGGAAAAAGGATGTGCCCAGGGGTCCCCGGCCATGGGCTGGGCCTGACTGTAAAGAATCCTTATATGGAAGGATGGAGCCCACACCGAAGTTGTCCCCACCTCAAACTTGTGCTGCCCTGATAGACCCAAGGGAGCCCTACAAACTGACATCAGGAACCTGGACTGCTGAGTTTTCTTTCCCAGGGAAAATGGAAAAAGGATGTGCCCAGGCTCCCCCAGCCATGGGCTGGGCCCTGACTGCAAAGAATCCTTATATCGAAGGATGCACCCCGCACCGAAGTTGTCCCCACCTCAAACTTTTGAGGCCCTGATAGACCCAAGGGAGCCCTACAAACTGACATCAGGAACCTGGACTGCTGAGTTTTCTTTCCCGGGGGAAATGGAAAAAGGATGTGCCCAGGGGCTCCTGGCCCTGACTGCAAAGAATCCTTATATCGAAGGATGGAACCCACACCGAAGTTGTCCCCACCTCAAACTTGTGCTGCCCTGATAGACCCAAGGGAGCCCTACAAACTGACATCAGGAACCTGGACTGCTGAGTTTTCTTTCCCAGGGAAATTGGAAAAATGATGTGCCCCGGGGCCCCTGACCCTGACTGCAAAGAATCCTTATATCGAAGGATGCAGCTCAGACCGAAGTTGTCCCCACCTCAAACTTGTGCTGCCCTGATAGACCCAAGGGAGCCCTACAAACTGACATCAGGAACCTGGACTGCTGAGTTTTCTTTCCCAGGGAAAATGGAAAAAGGATGTGCCCAGGGTCCCCCAGCCATGGGCTGGGCCCTGACTGCAAAGAATCCTTATATCGAAGGATGGACCCCACACCGAAGCTGTCCCCACCTCAAACTTTTGCTGCCCTGATAGACCCAAGGGAGCCCTACAAACTGACATCAGGAACCTGGACAGCTGAGTTTTCTTTCCCAGGGAAAATGGAAAAAGGTTGTGCCCAGGGGCCCCTGGCCCTGACTGCAAAGAATCCTTATATCGAAGGATGGACCCCATACCGAAGTTGTCCCCACCTCAAACTTGTGCTACCCTGATAGACCCAATGGAGCTCTACAAACTGACATCAGGAACCTGGACTGCTGAGTTTTCTTTCCCAGGGAAAATGGAAAAAGGATGTGCCCAGGGGCCCCTGGCCCTGACTGCAAAAAATCCTTATATCGAAGGATGGACCGCACACCGAAGTTGTCCCCACCTCAAACTTGTGCTGCCCTGATAGACCCAAGGGAGCCCTACAAACTGACATCAGGAACCTGGACTGCTGAGTTTTCTTTCCCAGGGAAAATGGAAAAAGGATGTGCCCAGGGGCACCTGGCCCTGACTGCAAAAATTCCTTGTATCGAAGGATGGACCCCACACCGAAACTGTCCCCACCTCAAACTTGTGCTGCCCTGATAGAACCAAGGGAGCCCTACAAACTGACATCAGGAACCTGGACTGCTGAGTTTTCTTTCCCAGGGAAAATGGCCAAAGGATGTGCCCAGGCTCCCCTTGCCCTGGTCAGGGCTCTGACTTCAAAGAATCCTTATATCGAAGGATGCACCCCACACCGAAGTTGTCCCCACCTCAAACTTGTGCTACCCTGATAGACCCAAGGGAGCCCTACAAACTGACATCAGGAACCTGGACTGCTGAGTTTTCTTTCCCAGGGAAAATGGAAAAAGGATGTGCACAGGGGCCCCTGGCCCTGGGCTGGGGCCTGACTGCAAAGAATCCTTATATCGAAGGATGGACCCCACACCGAAGTTGTCCCCACCTCAAACTTGTGCTGCCCTGATAGACCCAAGCGAGCCCTACAAACTGACATCAGGAACCCGGACTGCTGAGTTTTCTTTCCCAGGGAAAATGGAAAAAGGATGTGCCCAGGGGCCCGTGGCCCTGGGCAGGGGCCTCACTACAAGAAATCCTTATATTGAAGGATGGACCCCACACCGAAATTGTCCCCACCTCAAACTTGTGCTGCCCTGATAGGCCCAAGGGAGCCCTACAAACAGACATCAGGAACCTGGACTGCTGAGTTTTCTTTCCCAGGGAAAATGGAAAAAGGATGTGCCCAGGGTCCCCCAGCCATGGGCTGGGCCCTGACTGCAAAGAATCCTTATATCGAAGGATGGACCCCACACCGAAGTTGTCCCCACCTCAAACTTGTGCTGCCCTGATAGACCCAAGGGAGCTCTACAAAATGACATCAGGAACCTGGACTGCTGAGTTTTCTTTCCCAGGGAAAATGGAAAAAGGATGTGCCCAGGGGCCCCTGGCCTTGACTGCAAAGAATCCTTATATCGAAGGATGGAGCCCACACCGAATTTGTCCCCACCTCAAACTTGTGCTGCCCTGATACACCCAAGGGAGCCCTACAAACTGACATCAGGAACCTGGATTGCTGAGTTTTCTTTCCCAGGGAAAATGGAAAAAGGATGTGCACAGGGGTCCCTGGCCCTGGGCTGTGGCCTGACGGCAAAAAATCCTTATATCGAAGGATGGACCCCACACCGAAGTTGTCCCCATCTCAAACTTGTGCTGCAGTGATAGACCCAAGGGAGCCCTACAAACTGACATCAGGAACCCGGACTGCTGAGTTTTCTTTCCCAGGGAAAATGAAAAAAGGATGTGCCCAGGGGCCCGTGGCCCTGGGCAGGGACCTCACTACAAGAAATCCTTATATTGAAGGATGGACCCCACACCGAAATTGTCCCCACCTCAAACTTGTGCTGCCCTGATAGACCCAAGGGAGCCCTACAAACTGACATCAGGAACCTGGACTGCTGAGTTTTCTTGCCCAGGGAAAATGGAAAAAGGATTTGCCCAGGGGCCCCTGGCCCTGACTGCAAAGAATCCTTATATCGAAGGATGGAGCCCACACCGAATTTGTCCCCACCTCAAACTTGTGCTGCCCTGATACACCCAAGGGAGCCCTACAAACTGACATCAGGAACCTGGATTGCTGAGTTTTCTTTCCCAGGGAAAATGGAAAAAGGCTGTGCACAGGGGCCCCTGGCCCTGGGCTGTGGCCTGACGGCAAATAATCCTTATATCGAAGGATGGACCCCACACCGAAGTTGTCCCCATCTCAAACTTGTGCTGCCCTGATAGACCCAAGGGAGCCCTACAAACTGACATCAGGAACCTGGATTGCTAAGTTTTCTTTCCCAGAGAAAATGGAAAAAGGATGTGCCCAGGGGCCCCTGGCCCTGACTGCAAAAAATCCTTATATCGAAGGATGGACCCCACACCGAAGTTGTTGCAACCTCAAACTTGTGCTACCCTGATAGACCCAATGGAGCTCTACAAACTGACATCAGGAACCTGGACTGCTGAGTTTTCTTTCCCAGGGAAAATGGAAAAAGGATGTGCCCAGGGGCCCCTGGCCCTGACTGCAAAAAATCCTTATATCGAAGGATGGACCCCACACCGAAATTGTCCCCACCTCAAACTTGTGCTGCCCTGATAGACCCAAGGGAGCCGTACAAACTGACATCAGGAACCTGGACTGCTAAGTTTTCTTTCCCAGGGAAAATGGAAAAAGGATGTGCCCAGGGGCCCCTGGCCCTGACTGCAAAAAATCCTTATATCGAAGGATGGACCCCACACCGAAGTTGTTGCAACCTCAAACTTGTGCTGCCCTGATAGACCCAATGGATCTCTACAAACTGACATCAGGAACCTGGACTGCTGAGTTTTCTTTCCCAGGGAAAATGGCCAAAGGATGTGCCCAGGCTCCCCTTGCCTGGTCAGGGCTCTGACTTCAAAGAATCCTTATATCGAATGATGCACCCCACACCGAAGTTGTCCCCACCTCAAACTTGTGCTACCCTGATAGACCCAAGGGAGCCCTACAAACTGACATCAGGAACCTGGACTGCTGAGTTTTCTTTCCCAGGGAAAATGGAAAAAGGATGTGCACAGGGGCCCCTGGCCCTGGGCTGGGGCCGGACTGCAAAGAATCCTTATATCGAAGGATGGACCCCACACCGAAGTTGTTGCAACCTCAAACTTGTGCTACCCTGATAGACCCAATGGAGCTCTACAAACTGACATCAGGAACCTGGACTGCTGAGTTTTCTTTCCCAGGGAAAATGGAAAAAGGATGTGCCCAGGGGCACCTGGCCCAGACTGCAAAAATTCCTTGTATCGAAGGATGGACCCCACACCGAAACTGTCCCCACCTCAAACTTGTGCTGCCCTGATAGACCCAAGGGAGCCCTACAAACTGACATCAGGAACCTGGACTGCTGAGTTTTCTTTCCCAGGGAAAATGGCCAAAGGATGTGCCCAGGCTCCCCTGGCCCTGGTAAGGGCTCTGACTTCAAAGAATCCTTATATCGAAGGATGCACCCCACACCGAAGTTGTCCCCACCTCAAACTTGTGCTACCCTGATAGACCCAAGGGAGCCCTACAAACTGACATCAGGAACCTGGACTGCTGAGTTTTCTTTCCCAGGGAAAATGGAAAAAGGCTGTGCCCACGGGGCCCTGGCCCTGACTGCAAAAAATCCTTATATTGAAGGATGGACCCCACACCAAAGTTGTCCCCACCTCAAACTTGTGCTGCCCTGATAGACCCAAGGGAGCCCTACAAACTGACATCAGGAACCTGGATTGCTGAGTTTTCTTTCCCAGGGAAAATGGAAAAAGGATGTGCCCAGGGGCCCCTGGCCCTGACTGCAAAAAATCCTTATATTGAAGGACGCACCCCACACCAAAGTTGTCCCCACCTCACACTTGTGCTACCCTGATAGACCCAATGGAGCTCTACAAACTGACATCAGGAACCTGGACTGCTGAGTTTTCTTTCCCAGGGAAAATGGAAAAAGGATGTGCCCAGGGGCCCCTGGCCCTGACTGCACAAAATCCTTATATCGAAGGATGGACCCCACACCGAAGTTGTCCCCACCTCAAACTTGTGCTGTCCTGATACACCCAAAGGAACCCTACAAACGGACATCGGGAACCTGGACTGCTGAGTTTTCTTTCCCAGAGAAAATGGAAAAAGGATGTGCCCAGGGGCCCCTGGCCCTGGTCAGTGACCTCACTGCAAAAAATCCTTATATCGAAGGATGGACCCCACACCGAAGTTGTTGCAACCTCAAACTTGTGCTACCCTGATAGACCCAATGGAGCTCTACAAACTGACATCAGGAACCTGGACTGCTGAGTTTTCTTTCCCAGGGAAAATGGAAAAAGGATGTGCCCAGGGGCACCTGGCCCTGACTGCAAAAAATCCTTATATCGAAGGATGGACCCCACACCGAAATTGTCCCCACCTCAAACTTGTGCTGCCCTGATAGACCCAAGGGAGCCCTACAAACTGACATCAGGAACCTGGACTGCTAAGTTTTCTTTCCCAGAGAAAATGGAAAAAGGATGTGCCCAGGGGCCCCTGGCCCTGACTGCAAAAAATCCTTATATCGAAGGATGGACCCCACACCGAAGTTGTTGCAACCTCAAACTTGTGCTACCCTGATAGACCCAATGGAGCTCTACAAACTGACATCAGGAACCTGGACTGCTGAGTTTTCTTTCCCAGGGAAAATGGAAAAAGGATGTGCCCAGGGGCCCCTGGCCCTGACTGCAAAAAATCCTTATATCGAAGGATGGACCGCACACCGAAGTTGTCCCCACCTCAAACTTGTGCTGTCCTGATACACCCAAAGGAACCCTACAAACTGACATCCGGAACCTGGACTGCTGAGTTGTCTTTCCCAGGGAAAATGGCCAAAGGATGTGCCCAGGGGCCCCTGGCCCTGGTCAGGGACCTCACTGCAAAAAATCCTTATATCGAAGGATGGACCCCACACCGAAGTTGTCCCCACCTCAAACTTGTGCTGCCCTGATAGACCCAAGGGAGCTCTACAAAATGACATCAGGAACCTGGACTGCTGAGTTTTCTTTCCCAGGGAAAATGGCCAAAGGATGTGCCCAGGCTCCCCTGGCCCTGGTCAGGGCTCTGACTTCAAAGAATCCTTATATCGAAGGATGCACCCCACACCGAAGTTGTCCCCACCTCAAACTTGTGCTACCCTGATAGACCCAAGGGAGCCCTACAAACTGACATCAGGAACCTGGATTGCTGAGTTTTCTTTCCCAGGGAAAATGGAAAAAGGATGTGCCCAGGGGCCCCTGGCCCTGACTGCAAAGAATCCTTATATCGAAGGATGGACCCCACACCGAAGTTGTCCCCACCTCAAACTTGTGCTGCCCTGATAGACCCAAGCGAGCCCTACAAACTGACATCAGGAACCTGGATTGCTGAGTTTTCTTTCCCAGGGAAAATGGAAAAAGGATGTGCCCAGGGGCCCCTGGCCTTTGGCAGGGACCTCACTACAAGAAATCCATATATCGAATGATGGACCCCACACCGAAATTGTCCCCACCTCAAACTTGTGCTGCCCTGATACACCCAAGGGAGCCCTACAAACTGACATCAGGAACCTGGACTGCTGAGTTTTCTTTCCCAGGGAAAATGGAAAAAGGATGTGCCCAGGGGCCCCTGGCCCTGGACAGGGACCTCACTGCAAAAAATCCTTATATCGAAGGATGGACCCCACACCGAAGTTGTCCCCACATCAAACTTGTGCTGCCCTGATAGACCCAAGGGAGCTCTACAAAATGACATCAGGAACCTGGACTGCTGAGTTTTCTTTCCCAGGGAAAATGGAAAAAGGATGTGCACAGGGGCCCCTGGCCCTGGGCTGTGGCCTGACGGCAAATAATACTTATATCGAAGGATGGACCCCACACCGAAGTTGTCCCCACCTCAAACTTGTGCTGCCCTGATAGACCCAAGGGAGCCCTACAAACTGACATCAGGAACCCGGACTGCTGAGTTTTCTTTCCCAGGGAAAATGGAAAAAGGATGTGCCCAGGGGCCCGTGGCCCTGGGCAGGGGCCTCACTACAAGAAATCCTTATATTGAAGGATGGACCCCACACCGAAATTGTCCCCACCTCAAACTTGTGCTGCCCTGATAGACCCAAGGGAGCCCTACAAACTGACATCAGGAACCTGGACTGCTAAGTTTTCTTTCCCAGGGAAAATGGAAAAAGGATGTGCCCAGGGGCCCCTGGCCCTGACTGCAAAAAATCCTTATATCGAAGGATGGACCCCACACCGAAGTTGTTGCAACCTCAAACTTGTGCTACCCTGATACACCCAAGGGAGCTCTACAAACTGACATCAGGAACCTGGACTGCTGAGTTTTCTTTCCCAGGGAAAATGGAAAAAGGATGTGCCCAGGGGCACCTGGCCCTGACTGCAAAAATTCCTTGTATCGAAGGATGGACCCCACACCGAAACTGTCCCCACCTCAAACTTGTGCTGCCCTGATAGACCCAAGGGAGCCCTACAAACTGACATCAGGAACCTGGACTGCTGAGTTTTCTTTCCCAGGGAAAATGGCCAAAGGATGTGCCCAGGCTCCTCTGGCCCTGGTCAGGGCTCTGACTTCAAAGAATCCTTATATCGAAGGATGCACCCCACACCGAAGTTGTCCCCACCTCAAACTTGTGCTACCCTGATAGACCCAAGGGAGCCCTACAAACTGACATCAGGAACCTGGACTGCTGAGTTTTCTTTCCCAGGGAAAATGGAAAAAGGATGTGCCCAGGGGCCCCTGGCCCTGACTGCAAAGAATCCTTATATCGAAGGATGGACCCCACACCGAAGTTGTCCCCACCTCAAACTTGTGCTGCCCTGATAGACCCAAGGGAGCCCTACAAACTGACATCAGGAACCCGGACTGCTGAGTTTTCTTTCCCAGGGAAAATGGAAAAAGGATGTGCCCAGGGGCACCTGGCCCTGACTGCAAAAAATCCTTATATCGAAGGATGGACCCCACACCGAAATTGTCCCCACCTCAAACTTGTGCTGCCCTGATAGACCCAAGGGAGCCCTACAAACTGACATCAGGAACCTGGACTGCTAAGTTTTCTTTCCCAGAGAAAATGGAAAAAGGATGTGCCCAGGGGCCCCTGGCCCTGACTGCAAAAAATCCTTATATCGAAGGATGGACCCCACACCGAAGTTGTTGCAACCTCAAACTTGTGCTACCCTGATAGACCCAATGGAGCTCTACAAACTGACATCAGGAACCTGGACTGCTGAGTTTTCTTTCCCAGGGAAAATGGAAAAAGGATGTGCCCAGGGGCCCCTGGCCCTGACTGCAAAAAATCCTTATATCGAAGGATGGACCGCACACCGAAGTTGTCCCCACCTCAAACTTGTGCTGTCCTGATACACCCAAAGGAACCCTACAAACTGACATCCGGAACCTGGACTGCTGAGTTTTCTTTCCCAGGGAAAATGGAAAAAGGATGTGCCCAGGGGCCCCTGGCCCTGGTCAGGGACCTCACTGCAAAAAATCCTTATATCGAAGGATGGACCCCACACCGAAGTTGTCCCCACCTCAAACTTGTGCTGCCCTGATAGACCCAAGGGAGCTCTACAAAATGACATCAGGAACCTGGATTGCTGAGTTTTCTTTCCCAGGGAAAATGGCCAAAGGATGTGCCCAGGCTCCCCTGGCCCTGGTCAGGGCTCTGACTTCAAAGAATCCTTATATCGAAGGATGCACCCCACACCGAAATTGTCCCCACCTCAAACTTGTGCTACCCTGATAGACCCAAGGGAGCCCTACAAACTGACATCAGGAACCTGGATTGCTAAGTTTTCTTTCCCAGGGAAAATGGAAAAAGGATGTTCCCAGGGGCCCCTGGCCCTGACTGCAAAGAATCCTTATATCGAAGGATGGACCCCACACCGAAGTTGTCCCCACCTCAAACTTGTGCTGCCCTGATAGACCCAAGCGAGCCCTACAAACTGACATCAGGAACCTGGATTGCTGAGTTTTCTTTCCCAGGGAAAATGGAAAATGGATGTGCCCAGGGGCCCCTGGCCTTTGGCAGGGACCTCACTACAAGAAATCCATATATCGAAGGATGGACCCCACACCGAAATTGTCCCCACCTCAAACTTGTGCTGCCCTGATACACCCAAGGGAGCCCTACAAACTGACATCAGGAACCTGGACTGCTGAGTTTTCTTTCCCAGGGAAAATGGAAAAAGGATGTGCCCAGGGGCCCCTGGCCCTGGACAGGGACCTCACTGCAAAAAATCCTTATATCGAAGGATGGACCCCACACCGAAGTTGTCCCCACATCAAACTTGTGCTGCCCTGATAGACCCAAGGGAGCTCAACAAAATGACATCAGAAACCTGGACTGCTGAGTTTTCTTTCCCAGGGAAAATGGAAAAAGGATATGCACAGGGGCCCCTGGCCCTGGGCTGTGGCCTGACGGCAAATAATACATATATCGAAGGATGGACCCCACACCGAAGTTGTCCCCACCTCAAACTTGTGCTGCCCTGATAGACCCAAGGGAGCCCTACAAACTGACATCAGGAACCCGGACTGCTGAGTTTTCTTTCCCAGGGAAAATGGAAAAAGGATGTGCCCAGGGGCCCCTGGCCCTGGACAGGGACCTCACTGCAAAAAATCCTTATATCGAAGGATGGACCCCACACCGAAGTTGTCCCCACCTCAAACTTGTGCTGCCCTGATAGACCCAAGGGAGCTCTACAAAATGACATCAGGAACCTGGACTGCTGAGTTTTCTTTCCCAGGGAAAATGGCCAAAGGATGTGCCCAGGCTCCCCTGGCCCTGGTCAGGGCTCTGACTTCAAAGAATCCTTATATCGAAGGATGCACCCCACACCGAAGTTGTCCCCACCTCAAACTTGTGCTACCCTGATAGACCCAAGGGAGCCCTACAAACTGACATCAGGAACCTGGATTGCTGAGTTTTCTTTCCCAGGGAAAATGGAAAAAGGATGTTCCCAGGGGCCCCTGGCCCTGACTGCAAAGAATCCTTATATCGAAGGATGGACCCCACACCGAAGTTGTCCCCACCTCAAACTTGTGCTGCCCTGATAGACCCAAGCGAGCCCTACAAACTGACATCAGGAACCTGGATTGCTGAGTTTTCTTTCCCAGGGAAAATGGAAAAAGGATGTGCCCAGGGGCCCCTGGCATTTGGCAGGGACCTCACTACAATAAATCCATATATCGAAGGATGGACCCCACACCGAAATTGTCCCCACCTCAAACTTGTGCTGCCCTGATAGACCCAAGGGAGCCCTACAAACTGACATCAGGAACCTGGACTGCTGAGTTTTCTTTCCCAGGGAAAATGGAAAAAGGATGTGCCCAGGGGCCCCTGGCCCTGGACAGGGACCTCACTGCAAAAAATCCTTATATCGAAGGATGGACCCCACACCGAAGTTGTCCCCACATCAAACTTGTGCTGCCCTGATAGACCCAAGGGAGCTCTACAAAATGACATCAGGAACCTGGACTGCTGAGTTTTCTTTCCCAGGGAAAATGGAAAAAGGATGTGCACAGGGGCCCCTGGCCCTGGGCTGTGGCCTGACGGCAAATAATACTTATATCGAAGGATGGACCCCACACCGAAGTTGTCCCCACCTCAAACTTGTGCTGCCCTGATAGACCCAAGGGAGCCCTACAAACTGACATCAGGAACCCGGACTGCTGAGTTTTCTTTCCCAGGGAAAATGGAAAAAGGATGTGCCCAGGGGCCCGTGGCCCTGGGCAGGGGCCTCACTACAAGAAATCCTTATATTGAAGGATGGACCCCACACCGAAATTGTCCCCACCTCAAACTTGTGCTGCCCTGATAGACCCAAGGGAGCCCTACAAACTGACATCAGGAACCTGGACTGCTAAGTTTTCTTTCCCAGGGAAAATGGAAAAAGGATGTGCCCAGGGGCCCCTGGCCCTGACTGCAAAAAATCCTTATATCGAAGGATGGACCCCACACCGAAGTTGTTGCAACCTCAAACTTGTGCTACCCTGATAGACCCAATGGAGCTCTACAAACTGACATCAGGAACCTGGACTGCTGAGTTTTCTTTCCCAGGGAAAATGGCCAAAGGATGTGCCCAGGCTCCCCTGGCCCTGGTCAGGGCTCTGACTTCAAAGAATCCTTATATCGAAGGATGCACCCCACACCGAAGTTGTCCCCACCTCAAACTTGTGCTACCCTGATAGACCCAAGGGAGCCCTACAAACTGACATCAGGAACCTGGATTGCTGAGTTTTCTTTCCCAGGGAAAATGGAAAAAGGATGTGCCCAGGGGCCCCTGGCATTTGGCAGGGACCTCACTACAATAAATCCATATATCGAATGATGGACCCCACACCGAAATTGTCCCCACCTCAAACTTGTGCTGCCCTGATACACCCAAGGGAGCCCTACAAACTGACATCAGGAACCTGGACTGCTGAGTTTTCTTTCCCAGGGAAAATGGAAAAAGGATGTGCCCAGGGGCCCCTGGCCCTGGACAGGGACCTCACTGCAAAAAATCCTTATATCGAAGGATGGACCCCACACCGAAGTTGTCCCCACATCAAACTTGTGCTGCCCTGATAGACCCAAGGGAGCTCTACAAACTGACATTAGGAACCTGGACTGCTGAGTTTTCTTTCCCAGGGAAAATGGAAAAAGGATGTGCACAGGGGCCCCTGGCCCTGGGCTGTGGCCTGACGGCAAATAATACTTATATCGAAGGATGGACCCCACACCGAAGTTGTCCCCACCTCAAACTTGTGCTGCCCTGATAGACCCAAGGGAGCCCTACAAACTGACATCAGGAACCCGGACTGCTGAGTTTTCTTTCCCAGGGAAAATGGAAAAAGGATGTGCCCAGGGGCCCGTGGCCCTGGGCAGGGGCCTCACTACAAGAAATCCTTATATTGAAGGATGGACCCCACACCGAAGTTGTTGCAACCTCAAACTTGTGCTACCCTGATAGACCCAATGGAGCTCTACAAACTGACATCAGGAACCTGGACTGCTGAGTTTTCTTTCCCAGGGAAAATGGAAAAAGGATGTGCCCAGGGGCACCTGGCCCTGACTGCAAAAATTCCTTGTATCGAAGGATGGACCCCACACCGAAACTGTCCCCACCTCAAACTTGTGCTGCCCTGATAGACCCAAGGGAGCCCTACAAACTGACATCAGGAACCTGGACTGCTGAGTTTTCTTTCCCAGGGAAAATGGCCAAAGGATGTGCCCAGGCGCCTCTGGCCCTGGTCAGGGCTCTGACTTCAAAGAATCCTTATATCGAAGGATGCACCCCACACCGAAGTTGTCCCCACCTCAAACTTGTGCTACCCTGATAGACCCAAGGGAGCTCTACAAACTGACATCAGGAACCTGGACTGCTGAGTTTTCTTTCCGAGGGAAAATGGAAAAAGGCTGTGCCCACGGGGCCCTGGCCCTGACTGCAAAAAATCCTTATATTGAAGGATGGACCCCACACCGAAATTGTCCCCACCTCAAACTTGTGCTGCCCTGATAGACCCAAGGGAGCCCTACAAACTGACATCAGGAACCTGGACTGCTGAGTTTTCTTTCCCAGGGAAAATGGAAAAAGGATGTGCCCAGGGGCCCCTGGCCCTGGACAGGGACCTCACTACAAGAAATCCTTATATCGAAGGATGGACCCCACACCGAAGTTGTCCCCACCTCAAACTTGTGCTGCCCTGATAGACCCAAGGGAGCTCTACAAAATGACATCAGGAACCTGGACTGCTGAGTTTTCTTTCCCAGGGAAAATGGAAAAAGGATGTGCCCAGGGGCCCCTGGCCCTGACTGCAAAGAATCCTTATATCGAAGGATGGACCCCACACCGAAGTTGTCCCCACCTCAAACTTGTGCTGCCCTGATAGACCCAAGGGAGCCCTACAAACTGACATCAGGAACCCGTACTGCTGAGTTTTCTTTCCCAGGGAAAATGGAAAAAGGTTGTGCCCAGGGGCACCTGGCCCTGACTGCAAAAAATCCTTATATCGAAGGATGGACCCCACACCGAAATTGTCCCCACCTCAAACTTGTGCTGCCCTGATAGACCCAAGGGAGCCCTACAAACTGACATCAGGAACCTGGACTGCTAAGTTTTCTTTCCCAGAGAAAATGGAAAAAGGATGTGCCCAGGGGCCCCTGGCCCTGACTGCAAAAAATCCTTATATCGAAGGATGGACCCCACACCGAAATTGTTGCAACCTCAAACTTGTGCTACCCTGATAGACCCAATGGAGCTCTACAAACTGACATCAGGAACCTGGACTGCTGAGTTTTCTTTCCCAGGGAAAATGGAAAAAGGATGTGCCCAGGGGCCCCTGGCCCTGACTGCAAAAAATCCTTATATCGAAGGATGGACCGCACACCGAAGTTGTCCCCACCTCAAACTTGTGCTGTCCTGATACACCCAAAGGAACCCTACAAACTGACATCCGGAACCTGGGCTGCTGAGTTTTCTTTCCCAGGGAAAATGGCCAAAGGATGTGCCCAGGGGCCCCTGGCCCTGGTCAGGGACCTCACTGCAAAAAATCCTTATATCGAAGGATGGACCCCACACCGAAGTTGTCCCCACCTCAAACTTGTGCTGCCCTGATAGACCCAAGCGAGCCCTACAAACTGACATCAGGAACCTGGATTGCTGAGTTTTCTTTCCCAGGGAAAATGGAAAATGGATGTGCCCAGGGGCCCCTGGCCTTTGGCAGGGACCTCACTACAAGAAATCCATATATCGAAGGATGGACCCCACACCGAAATTGTCCGCACCTCAAACTTGTGCTGCCCTGATACACCCAAGGGAGCCCTACAAACTGACATCAGGAACCTGGACTGCTGAGTTTTCTTTCCCAGGGAAAATGGAAAAAGGATGTGCCCAGGGGCCCCTGGCCCTGGACAGGGACCTCACTGCAAAAAATCCTTATATCGAAGGATGGACCCCACACCGAAGTTGTCCCCACATCAAACTTGTGCTGCCCTGATAGACCCAAGGGAGCTCAACAAAATGACATCAGAAACCTGGACTGCTGAGTTTTCTTTCCCAGGGAAAATGGAAAAAGGAAGTGCACAGGGGCCCCTGGCCCTGGGCTGTGGCCTGACGGCAAATAATACTTATATCGAAGGATGGACCCCACACCGAAGTTGTCCCCACCTCAAACTTGTGCTGCCCTGATAGACCCAAGGGAGCCCTACAAACTGACATCAGGAACCCGGACTGCTGAGTTTTCTTTCCCAGGGAAAATGGAAAAAGGATGTGCCCAGGGGCCCCTGGCCCTGGACAGGGACCTCACTGCAAAAAATCCTTATATCGAAGGATGGACCCCACACCGAAGTTGTCCCCACCTCAAACTTGTGCTGCCCTGATAGACCCAAGGGAGCTCTACAAAATGACATCAGGAACCTGGACTGCTGAGTTTTCTTTCCCAGGGAAAATGGCCAAATGATGTGCCCAGGCTCCCCTGGCCCTGGTCAGGGCTCTGACTTCAAAGAATCCTTATATCGAAGGATGCACCCCACACCGAAGTTGTCCCCACCTCAAACTTGTGCTACCCTGATAGACCCAAGGGAGCCCTACAAACTGACATCAGGAACCTGGATTGCTGAGTTTTCTTTCCCAGGGAAAATGGAAAAAGGATGTTCCCAGGGGCCCCTGGCCCTGACTGCAAAGAATCCTTATATCGAAGGATGGACCCCACACCGAAGTTGTCCCCACCTCAAACTTGTGCTGCCCTGATAGACCCAAGCGAGCCCTACAAACTGACATCAGGAACCTGGATTGCTGAGTTTTCTTTCCCAGGGAAAATGGAAAAAGGATGTGCCCAGGGGCCCCTGGCATTTGGCAGGGACCTCACTACAATAAATCCATATATCGAATGATGGACCCCACACCGAAATTGTCCCCACCTCAAACTTGTGCTGCCCTGATACACCCAAGGGAGCCCTACAAACTGACATCAGGAACCTGGACTGCTGAGTTTTCTTTCCCAGGGAAAATGGAAAAAGGATGTGCCCAGGGGCCCCTGGCCCTGGACAGGGACCTCACTGCAAAAAATCCTTATATCGAAGGATGGACCCCACACCGAAGTTGTCCCCACATCAAACTTGTGCTGCCCTGATAGACCCAAGGGAGCTCTACAAAATGACATCAGGAACCTGGACTGCTGAGTTTTCTTTCCCAGGGAAAATGGAAAAAGGATGTGCACAGGGGCCCCTGGCCCTGGGCTGTGGCCTGACGGCAAATAATACTTATATCGAAGGATGGACCCCACACCGAAGTCGTCCCCACCTCAAACTTGTGCTGCCCTGATAGACCCAAGGGAGCCCTACAAACTGACATCAGGAACCCGGACTGCTGAGTTTTCTTTCCCAGGGAAAATGGAAAAAGGATGTGCCCAGGGGCCCGTGGCCCTGGGCAGGGGCCTCACTACAAGAAATCCTTATATTGAAGGATGGACCCCACACCGAAATTGTCCCCACCTCAAACTTGTGCTGCCCTGATAGACCCAAGGGAGCCCTACAAACTGACATCAGGAACCTGGACTGCTAAGTTTTCTTTCCCAGGGAAAATGGAAAAAGGATGTGCCCAGGGGCCCCTGGCCCTGACTGCAAAAAATCCTTATATCGAAGGATGGACCCCACACCGAAGTTGTTGCAACCTCAAACTTGTGCTACCCTGATAGACCCAATGGAGCTCTACAAACTGACATCAGGAACCTGGACTGCTGAGTTTTCTTTCCCAGGGAAAATGGAAAAAGGATGTGCCCAGGGGCACCTGGCCCTGACTGCAAAAATTCCTTGTATCGAAGGATGGACCCCACACCGAAACTGTCCCCACCTCAAACTTGTGCTGCCCTGATAGACCCAAGGGAGCCCTACAAACTGACATCAGGAACCTGGACTGCTGAGTTTTCTTTCCCAGGGAAAATGGCCAAAGGATGTGCCCAGGCGCCTCTGGCCCTGGTCAGGGCTCTGACTTCAAAGAATCCTTATATCGAAGGATGCACCCCACACCGAAGTTGTCCCCACCTCAAACTTGTGCTACCCTGATAGACCCAAGGGAGCCCTACAAACTGACATCAGGAACCTGGACTGCTGAGTTTTCTTTCCCAGGGAAAATGGAAAAAGGCTGTGCCCACGGGGCCCTGGCCCTGACTGCAAAAAATCCTTATATTGAAGGATGGACCCCACACCGAAATTGTCCCCACCTCAAACTTGTGCTGCCCTGATAGACCCAAGGGAGCCCTACAAACTGACATCAGGAACCTGGACTGCTGAGTTTTCTTTCCCAGGGAAAATGGAAAAAGGATGTGCCCAGGGGCCCCTGGCCCTGGACAGGGACCTCACTACAAGAAATCCTTATATCGAAGGATGGACCCCACACCGAAGTTGTCCCCACCTCAAACTTGTGCTGCCCTGATAGACCCAAGGGAGCTCTACAAAATGACATCAGGAACCTGGACTGCTGAGTTTTCTTTCCCAGGGAAAATGGAAAAAGGATGTGCCCAGGGGCCCCTGGCCCTGACTGCAAAGAATCCTTATATCGAAGGATGGACCCCACACCGAATTTGTCCCCACCTCAAACTTGTGCTGCCCTGATAGACCCAAGGGAGCCCTACAAACTGACATCAGGAACCCGGACTGCTGAGTTTTCTTTCCCAGGGAAAATGGAAAAAGGATGTGCCCAGGGGCCCCTGGCCCTGGTCAGGGCTCTGACTTCAAAGAATCCTTATATCGAAGGATGCACCCCACACCGAAGTTGTCCCCACCTCAAACTTGTGCTACCCTGATAGACCCAAGGGAGCCCTACAAACTGACATCAGGAACCTGGATTGCTGAGTTTTCTTTCCCAGGGAAAATGGAAAAAGGATGTTCCCAGGGGCCCCTGGCCCTGACTGCAAAGAATCCTTATATCGAAGGATGGACCCCACACCGAAGTTGTCCCCACCTCAAACTTGTGCTGCGCTGATAGACCCAAGGGAGCCCTACATACTGACATCAGGAACCTGGACTGCTGAGTTTTCTTTCCCAGGGAAAATGGAAAAAGGATGTGCACAGGGGCCCCTGGCCCTGGGCTGGGGCCTGACTGCAAAGAATCCTTATATCGAAGGATGGACCCCACACCGAAGTTGTCCCCACCTCAAACTTGTGCTGCCCTGATAGACCCAAGCGAGCCCTACAAACTGACATCAGGAACCTGGATTGCTGAGTTTTCTTTCCCAGGGAAAATGGAAAAAGGATGTGCCCAGGGGCCCCTGGCCTTTGGCAGGGACCTCACTACAAGAAATCCATATATCGAAGGATGGACCCCACACCGAAATTGTCCCCACCTCAAACTTGTGCTGCCCTGATACACCCAAGGGAGCCCTACAAACTGACATCAGGAACCTGGACTGCTGAGTTTTCTTTCCCAGGGAAAATGGAAAAAGGATGTGCCCAGGGGCCCGTGGCCCTGGGCAGGGGCCTCACTACAAGAAATCCTTATATCGAAGGATGGACCCCACACCGAAATTGTCCCCACCTCAAACTTGTGCTGCCCTGATAGACCCAAGGGAGCCCTACAAACTGACATCAGGAACCTGGACTGCTGAGTTTTCTTTCCCAGGGAAAATGGAAAAAGGATGTGCCCAGGGGCCCCTGGCCCTGACTGCAAAAAATCCTTATATCGAAGGATGGACCCCACACCGAAGTTGTTGCAACCTCAAACTTGTGCTACCCTGATAGACCCAATGGAGCTCTACAAACTGACATCAGGAACCTGGACTGCTGAGTTTTCTTTCCCAGGGAAAATGGAAAAAGGTTGTGCCCAGGGGACCCTGGCCCTGACTGCAAAGAATCCTTATATCGAAGGATGGACCCCACACCGAAATTGTCCCCACCTCAAACTTGTGCTGCCCGGATAGACCCAAGGGAGCCCTACAAACTGACATCAGGAACCTGGACTGCTGAGTTTTCTTTCCCAGGGAAAATGGCCAAAGGATGTGCCCAGGCGCCTCTGGCCCTGGTCAGGGCTCTGACTTCAAAGAATCCTTATATCGAAGGATGCACCCCACACCGAAGTTGTCCCCACCTCAAACTTGTGCTACCCTGATAGACCCAAGGGAGCCCTACAAACTGACATCAGGAACCTGGACTGCTGAGTTTTCTTTCCCAGGGAAAATGGAAAAAGGCTGTGCCCACGGGGCCCTGGCCCTGACTGCAAAAAATCCTTATATTGAAGGATGGACCCCACACCGAAATTGTCCCCACCTCAAACTTGTGCTGCCCTGATAGACCCAAGGGAGCCCTACAAACTGACATCAGGAACCTGGACTGCTGAGTTTTCTTTCCCAGGGAAAATGGAAAAAGGATGTGCCCAGGGGCCCCTGGCCCTGGACAGGGACCTCACTACAAGAAATCCTTATATCGAAGGATGGACCCCACACCGAAGTTGTCCCCACCTCAAACTTGTGCTGCCCTGATAGACCCAAGGGAGCTCTACAAAATGACATCAGGAACCTGGAATGCTGATTTTTCTTTCCCAGGGAAAATGGAAAAAGGATGTGCCCAGGGGCCCCTGGCCCTGACTGCAAAGAATCCTTATATCGAAGGATGGACCCCACACCGAATTTGTCCCCACCTCAAACTTGTGCTGCCCTGATAGACCCAAGGGAGCCCTACAAACTGACATCAGGAACCCGGACTGCTGAGTTTTCTTTCCCAGGGAAAATGGAAAAAGGATGTGCCCAGGGGCACCTGGCCCTGACTGCAAAAAATCCTTATATCGAAGGATGGACCCCACACCGAAATTGTCCCCACCTCAAACTTGTGCTGCCCTGATAGACCCAAGGGAGCCCTACAAACTGACATCAGGAACCTGGACTGCTAAGTTTTCTTTCCCAGGGAAAATGGAAAAAGGATGTGCCCAGGGGCCCCTGGCCCTGACTGCAAAAAATCCTTATATCGAAGGATGGACCCCACACCGAAGTTGTTGCAACCTCAAACTTGTGCTACCCTGATAGACCCAATGGAGCTCTACAAACTGACATCAGGAACCTGGACTGCTGAGTTTTCTTTCCCAGGGAAAATGGAAAAAGGATGTGCCCAGGGGCCCCTGGCCCTGACTGCAAAAAATCCTTATATCGAAGGATGGACCGCACACCGAAGTTGTCCCCACCTCAAACTTGTGCTGGCCTGATACACCCAAAGGAACCCTACAAACTGACATCCGGAACCTGGACTGCTGAGTTTTCTTTCCCAGGGAAAATGGCCAAAGGATGTGCCCAGGGGCCCCTGCCCTGGTCAGGGACCTCACTGCAAAAAATCCTTATATCGAAGGATGGACCCCACACCGAAGTTGTCCCCACCTCAAACTTGTGCTGCCCTGATAGACCCAAGGGAGCTCTACAAACTGACATCAGGAACCTGGACTGCTGAGTTTTCTTTCCCAGGGAAAATGGCCAAAGGATGTGCCCAGGCTCCCCTGGCCCTGGTCAGGGCTCTGACTTCAAAGAATCCTTATATCGAAGGATGCACCCCACACCGAAGTTGTCCCCACCTCAAACTTGTGCTACCCTGATAGACCCAAGGGAGCCCTACAAACTGACATCAGGAACCTGGATTGCTGAGTTTTCTTTCCCAGGGAAAATGGAAAAAGGATGTTCCCAGGGGCCCCTGGCCCTGACTGCAAAGAATCCTTATATCGAAGGATGGACCCCACACCGAAGTTGTCCCCACCTCAAACTTGTGCTGCGCTGATAGACCCAAGGGAGCCCTACATACTGACATCAGGAACCTGGACTGCTGAGTTTTCTTTCCCAGGGAAAATGGAAAAAGGATGTGCACAGGGGCCCCTGGCCCTGGGCTGGGGCCTGACTGCAAAGAATCCTTATATCGAAGGATGGACCCCACACCGAAGTTGTCCCCACCTCAAACTTGTGCTGCCCTGATAGACCCAAGCGAGCCCTACAAACTGACATCAGGAACCTGGATTGCTGAGTTTTCTTTCCCAGGGAAAATGGAAAAAGGCTGTGCCCAGGGGCCCCTGGCCTTTGGCAGGGACCTCACTACAATAAATCCATATATCGAAGGATGGACCCCACACCGAAATTGTCCCCACCTCAAACTTGTGCTGCCCTGATACACCCAAGGGAGCCCTACAAACTGACATCAGGAACCTGGACTGCTGAGTTTTCTTTCCCAGGGAAAATGGAAAAAGGATGTGCCCAGGGGCCCCTGGCCCTGGACAGGGACCTCACTGCAAAAAATCCTTATATCGAAGGATGGACCCCACACCGAAGTTGTCCCCACATCAAACTTGTGCTGCCCTGATAGACCCAAGGGAGCTCTACAAAATGACATCAGGAACCTGGACTGCTGAGTTTTCTTTCCCAGGGAAAATGGAAAAAGGATGTGCACAGGGGCCCCTGGCCCTGGGCTGTGGCCTGACGGCAAATAATACTTATATCGAAGGATGGACCCCACACCGAAGTTGTCCCCACCTCAAACTTGTGCTGCCCTGATAGACCCAAGGGAGCCCTACAAACTGACATCAGGAACCCGGACTGCTGAGTTTTCTTTCCCAGGGAAAATGGAAAAAGGATGTGCCCAGGGGCCCGTGGCCCTGGGCAGGGGCCTCACTACAAGAAATCCTTATATTGAAGGATGGACCCCACACCGAAATTGTCCCCACCTCAAACTTGTGCTGCCCTGATAGACCCAAGGGAGCCCTACAAACTGACATCAGGAACCTGGACTGCTGAGTTTTCTTTCCCAGGGAAAATGGAAAAAGGATGTGCCCAGGGGCCCCTGGCCCTGACTGCAAAAAATCCTTATATCGAAGGATGGACCCCACACCGAAGTTGTTGCAACCTCAAACTTGTGCTACCCTGATAGACCCAATGGAGCTCTACAAACTGACATCAGGAACCTGGACTGCTGAGTTTTCTTTCCCAGGGAAAATGGAAAAAGGTTGTGCCCAGGGGACCCTGGCCCTGACTGCAAAGAATCCTTATATCGAAGGATGGACCCCACACCGAAATTGTCCCCACCTCAAACTTGTGCTGCCCTGATAGACCCAAGGGAGCCCTACAAACTGACATCCGGAACCTGGACTGCTAAGTGTTCTTTCCCAGAGAAAATGGAAAAAGGATGTGCCCAGGGGCCCCTGGCCCTGGTCAGGGACCTCACTGCAAAAAATCCTTATATCGAAGGATGGACCCCACACCGAAGTTGTCCCCACCTCAAACTTGTGCTGCCCTGATAGACCCAAGGGAGCCCTACAAACTGACATCAGGAACCTGGACTGCTGAGTTTTCTTTCCCAGGGAAAATGGAAAAAGGATGTGCCCAGGGGCCCCTGGCCCTGACTGCAAGAAATCCTTATATTGAAGGACGCACCCCACACCAAAGTTGTCCCCACCTCAAACTTGTGCTGCCCTGATAGAACCAAGGGAGCCCTACAAACTGACATCAGGAACCTGGACTGCTCAGTTTTCTTTCCCAGGGAAAATGGCCAAAGGATGTGCCCAGGCTCCCCTGGCCCTGGTCAGGGCTCTGACTTCAAAGAATCCTTATATCGAAGGATGCACCCCACACCGAAGTTGTCCCCACCTCAAACTTGTGCTGCCCTGATAGACCCAAGGGAGCCCTACAAACTGACATCAGGAAGCTGGATTCCTGAGTTTTCTTTCCCAGGGAAAATGGAAAAAGGATGTGCACAGGGGCCCCTGGCCTTTGGCAGGGACCTCACTACAAGAAATCCTTATATTGAAGGATGGACCCCACACCGAAATTGTCCCCACCTCAAACTTGTGCTGCCCTGATAGACCCAAGGGAGCCCTACAAACTGACATCAGGAACCTGGACTGCTGAGTTTTCTTTCCCAGGGAAAATGGAAAAAGGATGTGCCCAGGGGCACCTGGCCCTGACTGCAAAAATTCCTTGTATCGAAGGATGGACCCCACACTGAAACTGTCCCCACCTCAAACTTGTGCTGCCCTGATAGAACCAAGGGAGCCCTACAAACTGACATCAGGAACCTGGACTGCTGAGTTTTCTTTCCCAGGGAAAATGGCCAAAGGATGTGCCCAGGCTCCCCTGGCCCTGGTCAGGGCTCTGACTTCAAAGAATCCTTATATCGAAGGATGCACCCCACACCGAAGTTGTCCCCACCTCAAACTTGTGCTACCCTGATAGACCCAAGGGAGCCCTACGAACTGACATCAGGAACCTGGACTGCTGAGTTTTCTTTCCCAGGGAAATTGGCCAAAGGATGTGCCCAGGGGCCCCTGGCCCTGACTGCAAAAAATCCTTATATCGAAGGATGGACCCCACACCGAAGTTGTCCCCACCTCAAACTTGTGCTGCCCTGATACACCCAAGGGAGCCCTACAAACTGACATCAGGAACCTGGACTGCTGAGTTTTCTTTCCCAGGGAAAATGGAAAAAGGATGTGCCCAGGGGCCCCCCACACTGGGCTGGGACTGACAGCAAAAAGTCCTTATATCAAATGATGGTCCCCACACCTAAGTTGTCCTCACCTCAACCTTGTGCTGCCTTGATAGTCCCAAGGGAGCCCTACAAACTGACATCAGGAACCTGGACTGCTGAGTTTTCTTTCCCAGGGAAAGTGGCAAAGGATATGTCCAGGTGATCCCCCGGACCCAGTCCAAAGCACTCACCGTCCTTCCATGAGACAGTCCCGGGAGCTCCCCATAAACTCCTCTTCTCCAGCAGCTCCATGCAAAAACGGGCTGGGGCAAAGCCTCGCCCTTAATTAACCTCCCCCCGGAGGGACCCCGCCCCTCGTCATCATCCTGACAGCTCACACCTGTGGCTGCTCTGAGCCCTCATCAACTTAACAGCTCACACCTGTGGCTGCTCTGAGCCCTCATCATGCTAACAGCTCACACCTGGCACTGTATCCACTCTCCAACAGCGTCTCTTGGTCTCTCCCTCTCCAGCACACAGCCGACTTCTCACAGACACAGATCCAACAAAAATCTGCTACAGGTGTCGGCTTTTCTTAATCCACCTGGTTACACGATTAAAACACATACATGCATTGATGGTCTTTGAGAGAAAGCTTTCCCCTGGAGAAAACAGTCCTTTTGCCGGCACACTTTGATACACCTTCGGAAAAAGCAGAATCTGCACCAACTCCTAAGACCCCTGCAGAGGAACCCAGCCCTGCCTGGGACACCCAAAGCAGCAGACCTCAAAAAAGGAGGGCAAAAGTCAAGCTTGGAGTGGAAAAAGAGGACAGAAGTACAGCAGCCTTTAAAAATGCCTGCACGGAGCAATAGTGGGAACCAGTCACATTTCTTCCTTCCTTGCTTTCTGTGATGACATAAATAGGAAGTAAGAACACGTTAAACAAAAGGCAGAGCTAGGATTTTACAGGTCTTTATTTTGGCAGGCTGCATGACAGACACCTCTTCAGGGACTGCGACGCCTTTTGGGGAATGGCAGAGAACGGAGGCAAAAGGTGCCGGGGAGCCCTTTCTGTTCCCTTCAGCTCCTGCAGCTGCTCCGCTGGTTTCAGGGCACTCGCTTGGTTCATTCCTGAAGAAAAAGGCTAGGGCATGATTTTCAGAACTACTGCCCGTCCCCAGTCAGAGTTTCCTACATTCCTGGGTACAAATGAGTGGATGGAGAGAGTGGATGGATGCTGTCCAGCAGTGTCCCCAGGGCCATCTGGAGTGTTCACACTGCTGAGCTGAGAAAAACTCACCAAACCCAGCCCAGGGGCCTGTGATCCTCCACCCACCCGGGGGAACTCCGGGCGCTGTAAACAGAGGCCACAGCACACACCAGGCTCTGCTGTGCCCGGTGAGGAGTCTCTGTATGAGCCCTGAGCCCTGGCATCGCCTCCCAAACACCACAGAGACCTCTTGTGTCATCAGAGAAAAGCCCTGGAGCAAACATGTGTCCCCAGCACGATCAACAAGAGATGCAGAATTACCTCCTCAATAAAAACGCTGTTTCTGATGGAAATGTTACCTCTGTCGACTGCGAGGATTTTATAGGAATACTGGCTCAAGAATTCAGTGACTTCAGGGATTCCATACCACAGGTGCCTGGGACTGCTTGGGCATCCAGAGTCTATAGTATTGGTTAAACTGGTAGAGCTGAGGATACTTAGCAGCTTTGTCACAGAGCTGGAACGTCACGCAGGGAGCAAGGGGTTCTCTCAGAGAGTGCAGGAGGCCAGTGAAAACAGCACCAAGGTCCTCCACGATGTCTGCTCCTAGAAAAGCCAAATAAATTAAACTATTGACATGAGCACGGACACTGGGGCAACCTTCCTTACTTTGGGCCTTGCCAGCAGCCCACAGAGCCTCACGCAGAAAAGAACTGATCGAGATCAAAAAGTGTTCCTAGTGACCTAGACAGGTGCTCCTGGCCGCTGAGGTACCTGAAAAACCCTCCAGACATCATCAGCTCTTGCTTAAGCAAATAATCCACCTTCACTGTGTTGTGCCAAAAACACGCCCAGCCCTTAACAGGGAGAGACCCTGCCAGGCACCGCCTCAGAGAAGAACCGAGCTGTACTGGGGGGACACACCCAGCCAACGTGTACGAGTTAAACAGAATTTTCTCTCAGAACTGGGACTTTCAGCACCCCCCAGGTGCAACTCGACTGCCACATACACACAGAAGGCTTCGTGAGGTGCTCTGGGGTTGGCCAGTCCTGCTCCAAGCCCTGCTGATGCCCCTGTGGTTTTAAGGATGTCCTCAAGGAGGTGGTAGAACCTCAGTGTTTGCCCCTGGAGCTTAATTTCTGAAGTTTTCCTTGGGAAACGCACCCACTTCCTACTTAACAAGGCAGTCCCCTCTCCCTGCTCTCAGGAAGAGCTGCCCACAGGCACGGGAACCACCTTCCTCTCCTGATCGCCACGCTCTGCCCTTAAAACGCTGTGTTACTGAGGCCAGCTACTTCCAGACCAAGACTGTCCATGCAGGGACAGTGTCCCTTCTCTTCAGGGTCAGGGAAAAAGGGCAGAAGCACCTACAGAGCTTCAATGCCCCTCCTGAGCACAAAGCACCGTGAATCTGCACCTCCTGCTGCTTGCAGGGAAGATAATAAAATGCCTCAAGGTAAAAAATGATAAATGGTAAAAAATTATTACAAGAGGGTAGAAATGATGCCGCTTTCACTCCACTGCTAGAAATGACACATAAAACATAAAAAAACCCCTGTACCTGTTCCATTTTCAGACTGAAACAACAGCATATTCCTGGCTGCTCATGCAGCAGGGACAACAGCACTGAAGGGAAATGTTTGGATAATCATGTCTTCATTTAAAGAGAACCCAATTCCTTCATCTAAGCCATCACTGCCCTCCATCAGAACAGCCAGCACATCCATGACATCTAATAAGTGAAGGAAAAAATGTAAGCAGAGGATCCAGACTGACTGGGAAAACAACAGAGGTAGAATGCAACATTCCAGGAACACAAGGTAGCTTTTTAGTCACAAAAATTTTTAAAAAAAAAAACACCCAAAAAAACTAAAAAAAAAACCCCAAAAAACCCCAAAAAACCCCAAAGGCACATTTGCCAGGCAATACAAAGTTAGGGGCAGCACAAAAATCACAGCTGTACTTCACTCTGCCTTTCAAAGCTGCTGTCCAGCACAGGTTGCCCACAGAAGCTGTGGCTGCCCCCGGATCCCTGGAAGTGTCCAAGGCCAGGCTGGACAGGGCTTGGAGCACCCTGGCATGGTGGAAGGTGTCCCTGCCCATGGCAGGGGTGGAACGGGACGAGCTTTAAATAAAGGTGCCTTCCCATCCAAACCCTTCTGGGATTCCACGATTCTGTGAGCAGCCCCAGGCAGAAGGGCTAAATTTCCATTGTGGTTCGGAAATGCTGCTGCAAGAGCACAAACAGATTTCAAATACTGTTCAAGTGGCACAACCACATCAAAAATTACGTCTGGGGGTAAAGTGGCAACTCTGCAATTCCAGCCTCTGATACCAAGGACACATGGAGGGCTGAATCCGGGGGGTGTTCGGGGTCCGAGTTGGGGTCGTCCTCATGAGCCACCAGCCTGGGGACCTAAAAATCGGGGGGAACCCCGAATTGGGGGGGGACCCAAAATTGGGGGGGTCCTGGGGGGCTCTGGAAGGTCTTTGCAGCATCCCAGGAGGAATTTTGGGGTGTCAGGGGGTTTTTGGGGAGTCATGAAGGGAATTTAGGGGGTCTCAGAGAGTTTTTGGGCGATCCCAGAAGGAATTTTGGGGACCTTGATGGGAATTTTGGGGGTCCCAGGGGGTGTTTTGAGGTCCTGGAGAGGTTTTTGGGGGGGTCTCAGGGAGTTTTTGGGGACCCAGGAAAAATTTCAGGGGTCCTAAAGAGAAATTTGGAGGTCCCAGAAGGTGTTTTGGGGTGACGAGTAGAATTTTGGGGGTCCAGGGGGTGTTCTGGGGTCCCGAAGGGAATTTTGGGGGTCCCATGGGGGGTTTGGGGGTCCTGAAGGGAATTTTGGGGTCTCAGGGAGTTTTGGGGGGGTCCCAGGAGGAATTTTGGGGATCCTGATGGGAATTTTGGGGGTCCTGGGGTGGTTTTGAGGTACTGGAGAGGTTTTTGGGGGGTTCTCAGGGAGTTTTTGGGGTCCCAGGAGGCATTTCAGGGGTCCTAAAGGGAAATTTGGAAGTCCCAGGGGGGTTTTGGGGTCCTGAAGGGAATTTTGGGCCTCCCGGGGGGGTTTTGGAGTCCTGGGGAAAATTTTGAGGGTCTCAGGGGTTTTTGGGAGAAATTTTGGTGGTCCCGAGTAGAATTTTGGGGGTCCTGGGGGAGGTTTTGGGTTTCGGAAGGGAATTTTAGGGTCTCAGGGGTTTTTGGGGGATTCCAGAAGGAATTTTGGGGACCTTGATGAGAATTTTGGGGTCCCAGGGGGGGTTTTGGGGTCCGGAAGGGAATTTTGGGGGTCCCAGGGGGGGTTTTGGGGTCCCAAAGGGAATTTTGGGCATCCCAGGGGGGGGTTTGGAGTCCTGGGGAGAATTTTGGGGATCTCAGGAGGTTTTTGGGAGGAATTTTGGGGTCCCAAAGAGAATTTTGTGGGTCCTGGGGAGGGTTTAGGTCCTGAAGGGAATTTTGGGGGTCTCAGGGGGTTTTGGGGTGTCCCAGGAGGAATTTCGGGGACCCTGATAGGAATTTTGGGGGTCCCAGGTGGGTGTTTGGGGTCCCAAAGGGAATTTTGGACGTCCCAGGGGGAGATTTGGAGTCCTGGGGAGAATTTTGAGGGTCTCAGGGGGTTTTTGGGTAGAATTTTGGGGGTCCCGAGTGGAATTTTGTGGGTCCTGGGGAGGGTTTGGGGTTCTGAAGGGAATTTTGGGGGTCTCTGGGAGTTTTTGGGGGGTTCCAGTAGAAATTTTGGAGTCCTGAAGGGAAATTTGGGGTCTCAAGTAATCTTGGGGGGTCCTAGGAGGGATTTCGGGGACCCTGATGGGAATTTTGGAGGCCCTAGAGGGGTTTTTGGGGTCCCAAATGGAATTCTGGGCATTCCAGGAGGGTTTTTGGAGTCCCGAAGGCAATTTTGATGGTCTCAGGGGGTTTTTGGGAGGAATTTTGGGGGTCCCGACTAGAATTTTGAGGGTCCTGGGGGGGGTTTGGGGTCCCGAAGGGAATTTTGGGGGTCTCTGGGAGTTCGTGGGGGGTCCCAGGAGGAATTTGGGGTTTGTGAGAACCCCAGCCTTTCTCTGGGGTCTCATGTGGTGAAATTCCTCCTCCAACCCGTGCTTCCAAAGAAAAACTCCGCAGGCTTTAGCTGTTCGGTCTCAAGGCAGTTTATTGCTAGTTATCTAACAGATTATGTTCTTGGACTGCGGCTGTTTGATCAGCGGCCTGGGTAGAGGCACACACACACCCTGACATCCTCTCTATCTGCTGTCTTCTTCGTGTCTCCCCCCGCCCAGGGCTGCTGCTATCTTTTATAAGATATATTACGTATTACATGTTTACAATTATTCTCCAGTACCTACTACCTACGTTGCCAAGTGTTTTTCTACTCTAAACCAATCTGCGAGTGCCAACATCACCAAGAACATGGAGGTAAGGAAAAAGAAGGAGGAAGAACAGGATCAGCCCACTTTCCTCCATCTTAGAACTCCTGACCTCCATGTACAAAGTGAAAACCCCCCTGGACATGTGCTAAAACCCCCCTGTACAACACTAAAAAAATTTCCCCTCTACTTTGTAATTACTTTTACTATACTATCTAACCTTTTGTGACTGCTTGTTCCACCTCCAAAGTTGGTAACTCATTCCATGGCTCAAACTCAAAATCACAGCTGTTTTTCAGCTGCCTGCCAGGGTCCCAAATGCTTCTGACCAAGGCCTGGAACCTCTAAAAATGTCTGAGAGACATTATGAGTTCCCACAAGGGTCCTGAAGGGAAATTTGGGGGTCCCAGGGGGGGTTTTGTGGTCCCAAAGGGAATTTTGGGAGTCCCAGGGGGGGTTTTGGTGTCCTGAAGAGAATTTTGGGAGTCCCAGGAGGTGGGTTTGGGGTCCTGAAGGGAATTTTGGAGTCTCACGAAGTTTTTGGGGGTCCCAGGAAGAATTTTGGGGACCCTGATGGGAATTTTGGGGCTCCCGGGCAGGGGGTTTTGGGGTCCCAAAGGGAATTTTGGGGGTCTCAGTGGGGTTTTGGGTCTCCCAGGAGGAATTTCAAGGACCCTGATGGAAATTTTGGGGGTCCCGGGGGGGGTTTTGGGGTCCCAAAGGGAATTTTGGGCCTCCCGGGGGGGTTTTGGAGTCCTGGGGAAAATTTTGAGGGTCTCAGGGGTTTTTGGGAGAAATTTTGGTGGTCCCGAGTAGAATTTTGGGGGTCCTGGGGGAGGTTTTGGGTTTCGGAAGGGAATTTTAGGGTCTCAGGGGTTTTTGGGGGATTCCAGAAGGAATTTTGGGGACCTTGATGAGAATTTTGGGGTCCCAGGGGGGGTTTTGGGGTCCGGAAGGGAATTTTGGGGGTCCCAGGGGGGGTTTTGGGGTCCTGAAGGGAATTTTGGGGTCTCAGGGAGTTTTGGGGGGGTCCCAGGAGGAATTTTGGGGATCCTGATGGGAATTTTGGGGGTCCTGGGGTGGTTTTGAGGTACTGGAGAGGTTTTTGGGGGGTTCTCAGGGAGTTTTTGGGGTCCCAGGAGGCATTTCAGGGGTCCTAAAGGGAAATTTGGAAGTCCCAGGGGGGTTTTGGGGTCCTGAAGGGAATTTTGGGCCTCCCGGGGGGGTTTTGGAGTCCTGGGGAAAATTTTGAGGGTCTCAGGGGTTTTTGGGAGAAATTTTGGTGGTCCCGAGTAGAATTTTGGGGGTCCTGGGGGAGGTTTTGGGTTTCGGAAGGGAATTTTAGGGTCTCAGGGGTTTTTGGGGGATTCCAGAAGGAATTTTGGGGACCTTGATGAGAATTTTGGGGTCCCAGGGGGGGTTTTGGGGTCCGGAAGGGAATTTTGGGGGTCCCAGGGGGGGTTTTGGGGTCCCAAAGGGAATTTTGGGCATCCCAGGGGGGGGGTTGGAGTCCTGGGGAGAATTTTGGGGATCTCAGGAGGTTTTTGGGAGGAATTTTGGGGTCCCAAAGAGAATTTTGTGGGTCCTGGGGAGGGTTTAGGTCCTGAAGGGAATTTTGGGGGTCTCAGGGGGTTTTGGGGTGTCCCAGGAGGAATTTCGGGGACCCTGATAGGAATTTTGGGGGTCCCAGGTGGGTGTTTGGGGTCCCAAAGGGAATTTTGGACGTCCCAGGGGGAGATTTGGAGTCCTGGGGAGAATTTTGAGGGTCTCAGGGGGTTTTTGGGTAGAATTTTGGGGGTCCCGAGTGGAATTTTGTGGGTCCTGGGGAGGGTTTGGGGTTCTGAAGGGAATTTTGGGGGTCTCTGGGAGTTTTTGGGGGGTTCCAGTAGAAATTTTGGAGTCCTGAAGGGAAATTTGGGGTCTCAAGTAATCTTGGGGGGTCCTAGGAGGGATTTCGGGGACCCTGATGGGAATTTTGGAGGCCCTAGAGGGGTTTTTGGGGTCCCAAATGGAATTCTGGGCATTCCAGGAGGGTTTTTGGAGTCCCGAAGGCAATTTTGATGGTCTCAGGGGGTTTTTGGGAGGAATTTTGGGGGTCCCGACTAGAATTTTGAGGGTCCTGGGGGGGGTTTGGGGTCCCGAAGGGAATTTTGGGGGTCTCTGGGAGTTCGTGGGGGGTCCCAGGAGGAATTTGGGGTTTGTGAGAACCCCAGCCTTTCTCTGGGGTCTCATATGGTGGTGAAATTCCTCCTCCAACCCGTGCTTCCAAAGAAAAACTCCGCAGGCTTTAGCTGTTCAGTCTCAAGGCAGTTTATCGCTAGTTATCTAACAGATTATGTTCTTGGACTGCGGCTGTTTGATCAGCGGCCTGGGTAGAGGCACACACACACCCTGACATCCTCTCTATCTGCTGTCTTCTCTTCCCCCCACCCAGGGCTGCTGCTATCTTTTATAAGATATATTACGTATTACATGTTTACAATTATTCTCCAGTACCTACTACCTACGTTGCCAAGTGTTTTTCTACTCTAAACCAATCTGCGAGTGCCAACATCACCAAGAACATGGAGGTAAGGAAAAAGAAGGAGGAAGAACAGGATCAGCCCACTTTCCTCCATCTTAGAACTCCTGACCTCCATGTACAAAGTGAAAACCCCCCTGTACAGGTGCTAAAACCCCCTTGTACAATACTAAAAAAATTTCCCCTCTACTTTGTAATTACTTTTACTATACTATCTAACCTTTTGTGACTGCTTGTTCCACCTCCAAAGTTGGTAACTCATTCCATGGCTCAAACTCAAAATCACAGCTGTTTTTCAGCTGCCTGCCAGGGTCCCAAATGCTTCTGACCAAGGCCTGGAACCTCTAAAAATGTCTGAGAGACATTATGAGTTCCCACAAGGGTCCTGAAGGGAAATTTGGGGGTCCCAGGGGGGGTTTTGTGGTCCCAAAGGGAATTTTGGGAGTCCCAGGGGGGGTTTTGGTGTCCTGAAGAGAATTTTGGGAGTCCCAGGAGGTGGGTTTGGGGTCCTGAAGGGAATTTTGGAGTCTCACGAAGTTTTTGGGGGTCCCAGAAAGAATTTTGGGGACCCTGATGGGAATTTTGGGGCTCCCGGGCAGGGGCTTTTGGGGTCCCAAAGGGAATTTTGGGGGTCTCAGTGGGGTTTTGGGTCTCCCAGGAGGAATTTCAAGGACCCTGATGGAAATTTTGGGGGTCCCGGGGGGGGTTTTGGGGTCCCAAAGGGAATTTTGGAAGTCCCAGGGGGTGTTTTGGTGTCCTGAAGGGAATTTTGGGTGTCCCAGGGGGGGTATTGGAGTCCTGGGGAGAATTTTGGGGGTCCGGGGGAGGGTTTTTGGGAGGAATTTTGGGGGTCCCGGGGAGAATTTTGGGGGTCCTGGGAGAGGTTTTGGGGTTCTGAAGGGAATTTTGGGGTCTCACGAAGTTTTTGGGGGGTCCCAGAAAGAATTTTGGAGACTCTGATGGGAATTTGGCGGGTCCCAGTGGAAGTTTTGGGGTCCCAAAGGGAATTTTGGGAGTCCCAGGGGGGGTTTTGGAGTCCTGGGGAGAATTTTGAGGGTCTCAGGGGGGTTTTGGGAGGAATTTTGGGGGTCCCGACTAGAATTTTGTGGGTCCTGGGGAGGGTTTGGGGTTCTGAAGGGAATTTTGAGGCTCCCAGTGGGGGTTTTGGGGTCCCAAAGGGAATTCTGGGCGTCCCAGGGGGGGTTTTGGGGGAGGAATTTTGGGGTCCCGAGTAGAATTTTGTGGGTCCTGGGGGAAGTTTTGAGGTCCCGAAGGGAATTTTGGGAGTCATAGGGGGAGTTTTGGAGTCCTGGGGAGAATTTTGAGGGTCTCAGGGTTTTTTTGGGAGGAATTTTGGGGGTCCCGGGTAGAATTTTGGGGATCCCACGGGGGTGGGTTGGGGTCCTGAAGGGAATTTTAGGGGTCTCAGGGGGTTTTTGGGGGTCCCAGGTGGAATTTCGGGGTCCCTGATAGGTTTTTTTGGGTCCCAGGGGGGGTTTTGGAGTCCTGGGGAGAATTTTGAGGGTCTCAGGGGGTTTTTGGGAGGAATTTTGGGGGTCCCGAGTAGAATTTTCGGGGTCCTGGGTGTGGGGGGGTTTGGGGTCCTGAAGTGAATTTTGGGGTCTCAGGAAGTTTTTGGGGGGTCCCAGAAAGAATTTTGGGGACCCTGATGGGAATTTTGGGGCTCCCGGTGGAGGGTTTTGGGGTCCCGAAGGGAATTTTGGGGGTCTCAGTGGGGTTTTGGGTCTCCCAGGAGGAATTTCAGGGACCCTGATGGGAATTTTGGGTGTCCCAGGGGGGCTTGTGTTGTCCTGGGGAGAATTTTAGGGGTCTCAGTGGTTTTTTTGGGAGGAATTTTGGGGGTCCCGGGTAGAATTTTGTGTGTCCCACGGGGGGTTTTGGGGTCGCAAAGGGAATTTTGGCTGTCCCAGGGGGAGTTTTGGAGTCCTGGGGAGAATTTTCAGGGTCTCAGGGTTTTTTTGGGAGGAATTTTGGGGGTCCCGAGTAGAATTTTGTGGGTCCTGGGGGAGGGTTTGGGGTTTTGAAGGGAATTTTGGGGGTCCCAGGGGGTTTTTGGGAGGAATTTTGGGGGTCCCGGGTAGAATTTTGTGTGTCCTGGGGAGGGTTTGGGGTCCTGATGGGAATTTTGTGGGACCCTGATGGGGGGTTTTGGAGTCCTGGGGAGAATTTTGGGGGTCCTGGGGGGGGGTTTATGGTCCTGAAGGGAATTTTGGAGTCTCTGGGAGTTTTTGGGGGGTCCCAGGAGATATTTCGGGGACCCTGATGGGAATTCTGGGGATCCCAGGGGTGTTTTGGGGTCCCGAAGGGAATTTTGGGAGTCCCAGGGGGGGTTTTGGAGTCCTGGGGAGAATTTTGATGGTCTCAGGGTTTTTTTGGGAGGAATTTCTGGGGTCCCGAGTAGAATTTTGGGGCTTCTGGGGGTGGGTTTGGGGACCTGAAGGGAACTTTGGGGGTCTCAAGGAGTTTTGGGGGGTCCCTGGAGGAATTTCGGGGACCCTGATGGGAATTTTTAGGTTCCCCGAGGGGGGTTTTTGGTGTCCCAAAGGGAATTTTAGGCGTTCCAGGGGGGGTTTTGGAGTCCTGGGGAGAATTTTGAGGGTCTCAGGGATTTTTTGGGAGGAATTTTGGGGGTCCCGGGTAGAATTTTTTGGGTCCCAGGGGGGGTTTGGGGTTCTGAAGGGAATTTTGGGAGTCCCAGGGGGGGTTTTGTGGTGCTGAAGGGAATTTTGGGCGTCCCAGGGGGTTTTTGGGAGGAATTTTGGGGGTCCCGGGTAGAATTTTGGGGATCCCACGGTGGTGGGTTGGGGTCCTGAAGGGAATTTTAGGGGTCTCAGGGGGTTTTTGGGGGTCCCAGGTGGAATTTCGGGGTCCCTGATAGGTTTTTTTGGGTCCCAGGGGGGGTTTTGGAGTCCTGGGGAGAATTTTGAGGGTCTCAGGGATTTTTTGGGAGGAATTTTGGGGGTCCCGGGTAGAATTTTTTGGGTCCCAGGGGGGGTTTGGGGTTCTGAAGAGAATTTTGGGGGTCTCACCAAGTTTTTGGGGGGTCCCAGGAGGAATTTTGGGGTCCTGAAGGGAATTTTGGGGGTCCAAGTGTGTGTTTTGTGGTCCCAAAGGGAATTTTGGGCGTCCCAGGGGGTTTTTGGGAGGAATTTTGGGAGTCCCGGGTAGAATTTTGGGTGTCCCAGGGGGGCTTTTGGGGTCGCAAAGGGAATTTTGGCCATCCCAGGGGGAGTTTTGGAGTCCTGGGGAGAATTTTGTGGATCCTGGGAGAGGTTTTGAGGTCCTGAAAGGAATTTTTGGGTCTCAGGGAGTTTTTGGGGCATCCCAGGAGGGAATTTTGGGGACCGTGATGGGAATTTTGGGGGTCCCACGGGGGGTTTTGGAGTCCTGGGGAGAGTTTTGATGGTGTCAGGCGTTTTTTGGGAGGAATTTTTGGGGTCCCGGGTAGAATTTTTTGGGTCCCAGGGGGGGTCTGGGGTCCTGAAGGGAATTTTTGGGTCTCTGGGAGTTTGTGGGGGGTGGTCCCAGAAGGAATTTTGGGGTCCTGAAGGGAATTTTGGGGCTCCCAGGTGGGTTTTGGGGTCCCGAAGGGAATTTTGGGAGTCCCAGGGGGGGTTTTGGAGTCCTGGGGAGAATTTTCAGGGTCTCAGGGTTTTTTTGGGAGGAATTTTGGGGGTCCCGAGTAGAATTTTGTGGGTCCTGGGGGAGGGTTTGGGGTTTTGAAGGGAATTTTGGGGGTCCCAGGGGGGGTTTTGGGGTCCTAATGGGAATTTTGGGAGTCCCAGGGGGTTTTTGGGAGGAATTTTGGGGGTCCCGGGTAGAATTTTGGGGATCCCACGGTGGTGGGTTGGGGTCCTGAAGGGAATTTTAGGGGTCTCAGGGGGTTTTTGGGGGTCCCAGGTGGAATTCGGGGTCCCTGATAGGTTTTTTTGGGTCCCAGGGGGGGTTTTGGAGTCCTGGGGAGAATTTTGAGGGTCTCAGGGAGTCTTTGGGAGGAATTTTGGGGGTCCCGAGTAGAATTTTCGGGGTCCTGGGTGTGGGGGGGTTTGGGGTCCTGAAGTGAATTTTGGGGTCTCAGGAAGTTTTTGGGGGGTCCCAGAAAGAATTTTGGGGACCCTGATGGGAATTTTGGGGCTCCCGGTGGAGGGTTTTGGGGTCCCGAAGGGAATTTTGGGGGTCTCAGTGGGGTTTTGGGTCTCCCAGGAGGAATTTCAGGGACCCTGATGGGAATTTTGGGTGTCCCAGGGGGGCTTGTGTTGTCCTGGGGAGAATTTTAGGGGTCTCAGGGGTTTTTTGGGAGGAATTTTGGGGGTCCCGGGTAGAATTTTGTGTGTCCTGGGGAGGGTTTGGGGTCCTGAAGGGAATTTTGTGGGACCCTGATGGGGGGTTTTGGAGTCCTGGGGAGAATTTTGGGGGTCCTGGGGGGGGGTTTATGGTCCTGAAGGGAATTTTGGAGTCTCTGGGAGTTTTTGGGGGGTCCCAGGAGATATTTCGGGGACCCTGATGGGAATTCTGGGGATCCCAGGGGTGTTTTGGGGTCCCGAAGGGAATTTTGGGAGTCCCAGGGGGGGTTTTGGAGTCCTGGGGAGAATTTTGATGGTCTCAGGGTTTTTTTGGGAGGAATTTCTGGGGTCCCGAGTAGAATTTTGGGGCTTCTGGGGGTGGGTTTGGGGACCTGAAGGGAACTTTGGGGGTCTCAAGGAGTTTTGGGGGGTCCCTGGAGGAATTTCGGGGACCCTGATGGGAATTTTTAGGTTCCCCGAGGGGGGTTTTTGGTGTCCCAAAGGGAATTTTAGGCGTTCCAAGGGGGGTTTTGGAGTCCTGGGGAGAATTTTCAGGGTCTCAGGGATTTTTTGGGAGGAATTTTGGGGGTCCCGGGTAGAATTTTTTGGGTCCCAGGGGGGGTTTGGGGTTCTGAAGGGAATTTTGGGAGTCCCAGGGGGGGTTTTGTGGTGCTGAAGGGAATTTTGGGCGTCCCAGGGGGTTTTTGGGAGGAATTTTGGGGGTCCCGGGTAGAATTTTGGGGATCCCACGGTGGTGGGTTGGGGTCCTGAAGGGAATTTTAGGGGTCTCAGGGGGTTTTTGGGGGTCCCAGGTGGAATTTCGGGGTCCCTGATAGGTTTTTTTGGGTCCCAGGGGGGGTTTTGGAGTCCTGGGGAGAATTTTGAGGGTCTCAGGGATTTTTTGGGAGGAATTTTGGGGGTCCCGGGTAGAATTTTTGGGGTCCCAGGGGGGGTTTGGGGTTCTGAAGAGAATTTTGGGGGTCTCACCAAGTTTTTGGGGGGTCCCAGGAGGAATTTTGGGGTCCTGAAGGGAATTTTGGGGGTCCAAGTGTGTGTTTTGTGGTCCCAAAGGGAATTTTGGGCGTCCCAGGGGGTTTTTGGGAGGAATTTTGGGAGTCCCGGGTAGAATTTTGGGTGTCCCAGGGGGGCTTTTGGGGTCGCAAAGGGAATTTTGGCCATCCCAGGGGGAGTTTTGGAGTCCTGGAGAGAATTTTGTGGGTCCTGGGAGAGGTTTTGAGGTCCTGAAAGGAATTTTTGGGTCTCAGGGAGTTTTTGGGGCATCCCAGGAGGGAATTTTGGGGACCGTGATGGGAATTTTGGGGGTCCCACGGGGGGTTTTGGAGTCCTGGGGAGAGTTTTGATGGTGTCAGGTGTTTTTTGGGAGGAATTTTTGGGGTCCCGGGTAGAATTTTTTGGGTCCCAGGGGGGGTCTGGGGTCCTGAAGGGAATTTTTGGGTCTCTGGGAGTTTGTGGGGGGTGGTCCCAGAAGGAATTTTGGGGTCCTGAAGGGAATTTTGGGGCTCCCAGGTGGGTTTTGGGGTCCCGAAGGGAATTTTGGGAGTCCCAGGGGGGGTTTTGGAGTCCTGGGGAGAATTTTGATGGTCTCAGGGGTTTTTTGGGAGGAATTTCGGGGGTCCCGATTATAATTTTGGGGGTCCTGGGGGTGGGTTTGGGCTTCTGAAGGGAATTTTGGGAGTCCCAAGGGGGGTTTTGGAGTCCTGGGGAGAATTTTGTGGGTCTCAGGGGGTTTTTGGGAGGAATTTTGGGTGTCCCGAGTAGAATTTTGTGGGTCTTGGGGCGGGTTTGGGGTTCTGAAGGGAATTTTGGGGGTCTCTGGAAGTATTTGGGGGGTCCCAGGAGGAATTTTGGGGTCCTGAAGGGAATTTTGGGGGTCCCACGGGGGGTTTTGGGGTCCCGAAGGGAATTTTGGGGGTCTCAGTGGGGTTTTGGGTCTCCCAGGAGGAATTTCAGGGACCCTGATGGGAATTTTGGGTGTCCCAGGGGGGCTTGTGGTGTCCTGGGGAGAATTTTAGGGGTCTCAGGGGTTTTTTGGGAGGAATTTTGGGGGTCCCGGGTAGAATTTTGTGTGTCCTGGGGAGGGTTTGGGGTCCTGAAGGGAATTTTGTGGGACCCTGATGGGGGGTTTTGGAGTCCTGGGGAGAATTTTGGGGGTCCTGGGGGGGGGTTTATGGTCCTGAAGGGAATTTTGGAGTCTCTGGGAGTTTTTGGGGGGTCCCAGGAGATATTTCGGGGACCCTGATGGGAATTCTGGGGATCCCAGGGGTGTTTTGGGGTCCCGAAGGGAATTTTGGGAGTCCCAGGGGGGGTTTTGGAGTCCTGGGGAGAATTTTGATGGTCTCAGGGTTTTTTTGGGAGGAATTTTGGGGGTCCCGGGTAGAATTTTTTGGGTCCCAGGGGGGGTTTGGGGTTCTGAAGAGAATTTTGGGGGTCTCACCAAGTTTTTGGGGGGTCCCAGAAGGAATTTTGGGGTTCTGAAGGGAATTTTGGGGGTCCAAGTGTGTGTTTTGTGGTCCCAAAGGGAATTTTGGGCGTCCCAGGGGGTTTTTGGGAGGAATTTTGGGAGTCCCGGGTAGAATTTTGGGTGTCCCAGGAGGGCTTTTGGGGTCGCAAAGGGAATTTTGGCCATCCCAGGGGGAGTTTTGGAGTCCTGGGGAGAATTTTGTGGGTCCTGGGAGAGGTTTTGAGGTCCTGAAAGGAATTTTTGGGTCTCAGGGAGTTTTTGGGGCATCCCAGGAGGGAATTTTGGGGACCGTGATGGGAATTTTGGGGGTCCCACGGGGGGTTTTGGAGTCCTGGGGAGAGTTTTGATGGTGTCAGGTGTTTTTTGGGAGGAATTTTTGGGGTCCCGGGTAGAATTTTTTGGGTCCCAGGGGGGGTCTGGGGTCCTGAAGGGAATTTTTGGGTCTCTGGGAGTTTGTGGGGGGTGGTCCCAGAAGGAATTTTGGGGTCCTGAAGGGAATTTTGGGGCTCCCAGGTGGGTTTTGGGGTCCCGAAGGGAATTTTGGGAGTCCCAGGGGGGGTTTTGGAGTCCTGGGGAGAATTTTGATGGTCTCAGGGTTTTTTTGGGAGGAATTTCGGGGGTTTCGATTATAATTTTGGGGGTCCTGGGGGTGGGTTTGGGCTTCTGAAGGGAATTTTGGGAGTCCCAAGGGGGGTTTTGGAGTCCTGGGGAGAATTTTGTGGGTCTCAGGGGGTTTTTGGGAGGAATTTTGGGTGTCCCGAGTAGAATTTTGTGGGTCTTGGGGCGGGTTTGGGGTTCTGAAGGGAATTTTGGGGGTCTCTGGAAGTATTTGGGGGGTCCCAGGAGGAATTTTGGGGTCCTGAAGGGAATTTTGGGGGTCCCAGGGGGGGGTTTGGGGTCCCGAAGGGAATTTTGAGAGTTCTAGGGGGGTTTTGGGAGGAATTTTGGGAGTCCCGGGTAGAATTTTGGGGATCCCACGGTGGTGGGTTGGGGTCCTGAAGGGAATTTTAGGGGTCTCAGGGGGTTTTTGGGGGTCCCAGGTGGAATTTCGGGGTCCCTGATAGGTTTTTTTGGGTCCCAGGGGGGGTTTTGGAGTCCTGGGGAGAATTTTGAGGGTCTCGGGGAGTTTTTGGGAGGAATTTTGGGGGTCCCGTGTAGAATTTTGGGAGTCCCAGGGGGGAGTTTGGTTACTGAAGAGAATTTTGGGGTCTCTGGGACTTTTTGGAGGGTCCCATGAGGACTTTTGGGGTCCTGAAGGAAGTTTTGGTGTCTCACGAAGTTTTTGGGAGGTCCCAGAAAGAATTTTGGGGATCCTGATGGGAATTTTGGGGGTCCCAGTGGGGTTTTTGGGGGCCCGAATGGAATTTTGGGAGTCCCAGGGGGGGCGTTTGGCGTCCCGAAGGGAATTTTGAGCATCCAAGGGGGTTTTTGGAGTCCTGGGGAGAATTTTGAGGGTCTCTGGGGGTTTTTGGGGGGAATTTTGGGGGTCCGGAGTAGAATTTTTTGGGTCCTGGGTGAGGTTTTGGGGTCCTGAAAAGAATTTTGGGGTCTCACCAAGTTTTTGGGAGTCCCAGAAATAATTTTGGTGACCCTGATGGGAATTTTGGGGGTCTCAGTGTGGTTTTGGGGGGTCCCATGAGGAATTTTGGCATCTTGAAGGGAATTTTGGGGTCTCAAAGAGTTTTGGGGCTTCCCAGGATGAATTTCGGGGACCCTGCTGGGAATTTTAGGGGTCCCAGGGGGGTTTTCGGGGTCCTGAAGGAATTTTGGTGGTCCCAGGAGGGTTTTCTGAGTTCTGAAGGGAATTTTGGGGGTCCCAGGGGGTGTTCTGGGTCCCGAAGGGAATTTTGGGGGTCCCAGGGGTGTTTTTGGGGTCCCGAAAGGAATTTTGGGGGTCCCGGGGCCGTCCCGGTGGTTTTGGGGTCGCGCTGGCTGCGGGGCTGCTGTACCGCCCTGTGTCCACAAGGTGGCAGCACTTGTCAAGTGAGTCCGCGACAAGATGGCGGCCCGTGGGGACCGTGATGGTGACAGGCGTTTCTGCTGATGCCTGCCGGCTCCCGCCAAAAACCCGCACGCTTGCGGCGCTGCTGACCCCACGGCCCGTGTGCACGATACCAGAAACGCCGCGGAAAATCCCGTTGCGGGGCGCCGGCGGTGCGGGCAATTCAGGCAGTGTAAAAAACAGACATGGGTCCTCGAATTTCAACGTCCTCGCCACTCCTAAGATGGCGGCCGCGGGCGGCGGGCTGCAGTGCCGCTCTCTGCCCACACGGCGGCAGCACTGCGCCGTCAGCAGCGAATGCCCCAAAGATCCGCGCGGGAAAGAACGGAACAAAAAACCTGCCTCTGACCCGATAGGAACCGAAAGAAAAAACCTTTCCTCTTAAACTGCATTTCAACAGAGTTTATTTTTACATTTTTCACATTTATATTCACATTCGGATTTATAATGTATATTGATATATAATTGTATTTTCATAATTCCTTACATTTATTCCATTTATTATATTTTATTATATTTTATATTTTTATACATATCTTAATAGATTGCTTACATATTTCTATAGTTAGATTTAGAGTTCTAAAAGGTTTATATTGATTAAAATAAAAACCTGACTCTATCCAAGTAAAAATCTTTTAAAAAAACCCTTTATTTAAACTCCATTTAAATTTATTTCTATTTTTAGCATTTATAGTCAAATTTACATTTTAAATGTAGATTGATGTATGGTGTTATTTATAGTCTATCTCTTCCTAATACTATTTTTATTTCTATTTTATATTTTTATATATATCTGTATACATTGAATATATATTTCCATATTTAGAACGATATCAAAATAAAATGTATATTCATATTTTTTCCATTAATGCCCTGCCTCTAACCAAATAAAAACAAATACAAAAAAAAAATCTTTCTATAAACAGTACTTGAATATATATTGAATACACCCTGCATTACAAATTGCAGGGGAAATGGATTCCCTCATGATTTGAACACAAGAAATAATGGAAAAGGAAGCTTTTTCCCACAATTTAAACCCCTTTTCTCTCCATAACCCCTCTTTTTTCTGGGAGCGCTGTGGAAGGTCTGGGGGTTCTAAGGAGGGACTGACACAATAAAAGGGGAAAGTTGAAAGCTCTCCCGTGGAACCCCACATGCTGCCCGGCCTGCTCAGGTGCTGCCCCTTGGCAAGAGGGCTCTTCCCTCGGCATTTTCTCAAAGGGATGCTCCGTGCCCGGGTGGGTCCAGCTGCTCCCCGGTCCCTGCTGGATGTTCCAGCCATAGCTCTTGGAGGGACACTTGGGATACCCCTGTTAGCCCCTCTGGATTAGCAGCTCCCTGTGCAGGTGTGCCCAGGTAGCTGCACTGAAAGCAGCTGCTCACACGGGGAGCTGCTACACCTAGGAGTGGGGGATGAGGTGAAGAAAGGTCCTGTGGGGTGTTCCCTTCCCTACGCAGGCCTTTGCCAGACCCTTAAACAATGGGGTGCCAGATTTTCATTGCCAAGATAATTAACAATCTTTCCCCTGGCCAAACAGGAATTGTGCTACCAAAATTGCAAACAGTGAATGATTTCTCGCAGACCACATCTGCCACCACCAGGAACTCTCACTGCCTTTGGAGAGCAGCACGCCTCGAGTGAACACACATCAACACACAGGGAGAGTGAGGTTGGTTTTACACGGAAAATGGGCAGAGGTTGGGTCACAAGGCCTGTGGCCCCAAGTGACTTTCTACATCTTTTTGTTCTGAATGGCACAGGATTTATCCAGGAGAAAAACTGCTGCCAGCAAGAATTCTCCCTGCCCTGGAAGAGACAAGCACCTCATTGACACTGACATCAGGAAGTGTAGAGAGTGAGCCATGTTTCACACAGAATAGGGCCAGCGACAGAGCCCAAGAGCCAGGGGGCACGAAAAAAGGGTTGCCCCTTGAAAATCTGAATGGAGAAGTTGTGTTGTGGACCCAAGCTGCTTTCATGTCGATGAGGGGTTGCTTTGATGATCCCAAGCACAAATCGCAAACTGACTTCAGGAACCAAGACTGGCGAGCGTGCTTTCCTAGGGAAAAGATCTGGAATTAGCGCACAGAACCTTGCGTCCCTGCGTGGACAACTGAGTGCAGGAAATATGAACATAGAAAAATATAACCCAGGCCCAAAGAGCACCCACCTCAAACTCGTGCTGCCCTGATAGACCCAAGGGAGCCCTACAAACTGACATCAGGAACCGGGACTGCTGAGTTTTCTTTCCCAGGGAAAATGGCCAAAGGATGTGCCCAGCGGACCCTGGCCCTGACTGCAAAAAATCCTTATATAGAAGGATGGACCCCACACTGAAGTTGTCCCCACCTCAAACTTGTGCTGCCCTGATAGACCCAAGGGAGCCCTACAAACTGACATCAGGAACCTGGACTGCTGAGTTTTCTTTCCCAGGGAAAATGGCCAAAGGATGTGCCCAGGGGCCCCTGGCCCTGACTGCAAAGAATCCTTATATCGAAGGATGGACCCCACACCGAAGATGTCCCCACCTCAAACTTGTGCTGCCCTGATAGACCCAAGGGAGCCCTACAAACTGACATCAGGAACCTGGACTGCTGAGTTTTCTTTCCCAGGGAAAATGGAAAAAGGATGTGCCCAGGGGCCCCTGGCCCTGGGCTGGGCCCAGACTGCAAAGAATCCTTTTATCGAAGGATGGACCCGAGACAGAAGTTGTCCCCACCTCAAACTTGTGCTGCCCTGATACACCCAAGGGAGCCCTACAAACTGACATCAGGAACCTGGACTGCTGAGTTTTCTTTCCCAGGGAAAATGGAAAAAGGATGTGCCCAGGGGCCCCTGGACCTGGGCTGGGCCCTGACTGCAAAAAATCCTTATATTGAAGGATGGACCCCACACCGAAGTTGTCCCCACCTCAAAATTGTGCTGCCCTGATAGACCCAAGGGAGCCCTACAAACTGACATCAGGAACCTGGACTGCTGAGTTTTCTTTCCCAGGGAAAATGGAAAAAGGATGTGCCCGGGGGCCCCTGGCCCTGACTGCAAAGAATCCTTATATCGAAGGATGGACCCCACACCGAAGTTGTCCCCACCTCAAACTTGTGCTGCCCTGATAGACCCAAGGGAGCCCTACAAACTGACATCAGGAACCTGGACTGCTGAATTTCCTTTCCAGGGAAAATGGAAAAAGGATGTGCCCTGGGGCCCCTGGCCCTGACTGCAAAAAATCCATATATTGAAGGATGCACCCCACACCGAAGTTGTCCCCACCTCAAACTTGTGCTGCCCTGATAGACCCAAGGGAGCCCTACAAACTGACATCAGGAACCTGGACTGCTGAGTTTTCTTTCCCAGGGAAAATGGCCAAAGGATGTACCCAGGGGCCCCTGGCCCTGACTGCAAAAAATCCTTATATCGAAGGATGGACCCCACACCGAAGTTGTCCCCACCTCAAACTTGTGCTGCCCTGATAGACCCAAGGGAGCCCTACAAACTGACATCAGGAACCTGGACTGCAGAGTTTTCTTTCCCAGGGAAAATGGAAAAAGGATGTGCCCAGGGGCCCCTGGCCCTGACTGCAGAAAATCCTTATATCGAAGGATGGAGCCCACACCGAATTTGTCCCCACCTCAAACTTGTGCTGCCCTGATAGACCCAAGGGAGCCCTACAAACTGACATCAGGAACCTGGACTGCTGAGTTTTCTTTCCCAGGGAAAATGGAAAAAGGATGTGCCCAGGGGCCCCTGGCCCTGGGCTGGGCCCGGACTGCAAAGAATCCTTTTATCGAAGGATGGACCCGAGACAGAAATTGTCCCCACCTCAAACTTGTGCTGCCCTGATAGACCCAAGGGAGCCCTAAAAACTGACATCAGGAACCTGGACTGCTGAGTTTTCTTTCCCAGGGAAAATGGAAAAAGGTTGTGCCCAGGGGCCGCTGGCCTTGGGCAGGGACCTCACTACAAGAAATCCTTATATCGAAGGATGGACCCCACACCGAAGTTGTCCCCACCTCAAACTTGTGCTGCCCTGATAGACCCAAGGGAGCCCTACAAACTGACATCAGGAACCTGGACTGCTGAGTTTTCTTTCCCAGGGAAAATGGAAAAAGGATGTGCCCAGGGGCCCCTGGCCCTGACTGCAAAGAATCCTTATATCGAAGGATGGACCCCACACCGAAGTTGTCCCCACCTCAAACTTGTGCTGCCCTGATAGACCCAAGGGAGCCCTACAAACTGACATCAGGAACCTGGACTGCTGAGTTTTCTTTCCCAGGGAAAATGGAAAAAGGATGTGCCCAGGGGCCCCTGGCCCTGTGCTGGGACCTCACAGCAAAAAATCCTTATATCGAAGAATGGACCCCACACCGAAGTTGTCCCCACCTCAAACTTGTGCTGCCCTAATAGACCCAAGGGAGCCCTACAAACTGACATCAGGAACCTGGACTGCTGAATTTTCTTTCCCAGGGAAAATGGAAAAAGGATGTGCCCAGGGGCCCCTGGCCCTGGCTGCAAAGAATCCTTATATCGAAGGATGGACCCCACACCCAAGTTGTCCCCACCTCAAACTTGTGCTGCCCTGATAGACCCAAGGGAGCCCTACAAACTGACATCAGGAACCTGGACTGCTGAGTTTTCTTTCCCAGAGAAAATGGAAAAAGAATGTGCCCAGGTGCCCCTGGCCCAGGGCTGCGACCTCACTGCAAAGAATCCTTATATAAAAGAATGGACCCCACACCGAAATTGTCCCCACCTCAAACTTGTGCTGCCCTGATAGACCCAAGGGAGCCCTACAAACTGACATCAGGAACCTGGACTGCTGAGTTTTCTTTCCCAGGGAAAATGGAAAAAGGATGTGCCCGGGGGCCCCTGGCCCTGACTGCAAAGAATCCTTATATCGAAGGATGGACCCCACACCGAAGTTGTCCCCACCTCAAACTTGTGCTGCCCTGATAGACCCAAGGGAGCCCTACAAACTGACATCAGGAACCTGGACTGCTGAGTTTTCTTTCCCAGGGAAAATGGAAAAAGGATGTGCCCAGGGGCCCCTGGCCCTGTGCTGGGGCCTCACAGCAAAAAATCCTTATATCGAAGAATGGACCCCACACCGAAGTTGTCCCCACCTCAAACTTGTGCTGTCCTAATAGACCCAAGCGAGCCCTACAAACTGACATCAGGAACCTGGACTGCTGAGTTTTCTTTCCCAGGGAAAATGGAAAAAGGATGTGCCCAGGGGCCCCTGGCCCTGACTGCAAAAAATCCTTATATCGAAGGATGGACCCGAGACAGAAATTGTCCCCACCTCAAACTTGTGCTGCCCTGATAGACCCAAGGGAGCCCTAAAAACTGACATCAGGAACCTGGACTGCTGAGTTTTCTTTCCCAGGGAAAATGGAAAAAGGTTGTGCCCAGGGGCCGCTGGCCTTGGGCAGGGACCTCACTACAAGAAATCCTTATATCGAAGGATGGACCCCACACCGAAGTTGTCCCCACCTCAAACTTGTGCTGCCCTGATAGACCCAAGGGAGCCCTACAAACTGACATCAGGAACCTGGACTGCTGAGTTTTCTTTCCCAGGGAAAATGGAAAAAGGATGTGCCCAGGGGCCCCTGGCCCTGACTGCAAAGAATCCTTATATCGAAGGATGGACCCCACACCGAAGTTGTCCCCACCTCAAACTTGTGCTGCCCTGATAGACCCAAGGGAGCCCTACAAACTGACATCAGGAACCTGGACTGCTGAGTTTTCTTTCCCAGGGAAAATGGAAAAAGGATGTGCCCAGGGGCCCCTGGCCCTGTGCTGGGACCTCACAGCAAAAAATCCTTATATCGAAGAATGGACCCCACACCGAAGTTGTCCCCACCTCAAACTTGTGCTGCCCTAATAGACCCAAGGGAGCCCTACAAACTGACATCAGGAACCTGGACTGCTGAATTTTCTTTCCCAGGGAAAATGGAAAAAGGATGTGCCCAGGGGCCCCTGGCCCTGGCTGCAAAGAATCCTTATATCGAAGGATGGACCCCACACCCAAGTTGTCCCCACCTCAAACTTGTGCTGCCCTGATAGACCCAAGGGAGCCCTACAAACTGACATCAGGAACCTGGACTGCTGAGTTTTCTTTCCCAGAGAAAATGGAAAAAGAATGTGCCCAGGTGCCCCTGGCCCAGGGCTGCGACCTCACTGCAAAGAATCCTTATATAAAAGAATGGACCCCACACCGAAATTGTCCCCACCTCAAACTTGTGCTGCCCTGATAGACCCAAGGGAGCCCTACAAACTGACATCAGGAACCTGGACTGCTGAGTTTTCTTTCCCAGGGAAAATGGAAAAAGGATGTGCCCGGGGGCCCCTGGCCCTGACTGCAAAGAATCCTTATATCGAAGGATGGACCCCACACCGAAGTTGTCCCCACCTCAAACTTGTGCTGCCCTGATAGACCCAAGGGAGCCCTACAAACTGACATCAGGAACCTGGACTGCTGAGTTTTCTTTCCCAGGGAAAATGGAAAAAGGATGTGCCCAGGGGCCCCTGGCCCTGTGCTGGGGCCTCACAGCAAAAAATCCTTATATCGAAGAATGGACCCCACACCGAAGTTGTCCCCACCTCAAACTTGTGCTGTCCTAATAGACCCAAGCGAGCCCTACAAACTGACATCAGGAACCTGGACTGCTGAGTTTTCTTTCCCAGGGAAAATGGAAAAAGGATGTGCCCAGGGGCCCCTGGCCCTGACTGCAAAAAATCCTTATATCGAAGGATGCACCCCACACCGAATTTGTCCCCACCTCAAACTTGTGCTGCCCTGATAGACCCAAGGGAGCCCTACAAACTGACATCAGGAACCTGGACTGCTGAGTTTTCTTTCCCAGGAAAAATGGATAAAGGTTCTGACGAGGGGCCGCTGGCCTTGGGCAGGGACCTCACTACAAGAAATCCATATATCGAAGGATGGACCCCACACCGAAGTTTTCCCCACCTCAAACTTGTGCTGCCCTGATACACCCAAGGGAGCCCTACAAACTGACATCAGGAACCTGGACTGCTGAGTTTTCTTTCCCAGGGAAAATGGAAAAAGGATGTGCCCAGGGGCCCCTGGCCCTGACTGCAAAAAATCCTTATATCGAAGGATGGACCCCACACCGAATTTGTCCCCACCTCAAACTTGTGCTGCCCTGATAGACCCAAGGGAGCCCTACAAACTGACATCAGGAACCTGGACTGCTGAGTTTTCTTTCCCAGGAAAAATGGAAAAAGGTTCTGACGAGGGGCCGCTGGCCTTGGGCAGGGACCTCACTACAAGAAATCCATATATCGAAGGATGGACCCCACACCGAAGTTTTCCCCACCTCAAACTTGTGCTGGCCTGATAGACCCAAGGGAGCCCTACAAACTGACATCAGGAACCTGGACTGCTGAGTTTTCTTTCCCAGGGAAAATGGAAAAAGGATGTGCCCAGGGCCCCCTGGCCCTGACTGCAAAAAATCATTATATCGAAGGATGGACCCCACACCGAAGTTGTCCCCACCTCAAACTTGTGCTGCCCTGATACACCCAAGGGAGCCCTACAAACTGACATCAGGAACCTGGACTGCTGAGTTTTCTTTCCCAGGGAAAATGGCCAAAGGATGTGCCCAGGGGCCCCTGGCCCTGGGCTGGGGCCTCACTGCAAAAAATCCTTATATCGAAGGATGGAGCCCACACCGAAGTTGTCCCCACCTCAAACTTGTGCCGCCCTGATAGACCCAAGGGAGCCCTACAAACTGACATCAGGAACCTGGACTGCTGAGTTTTCTTTCCCAGGGAAAATGGCCAAAGGATGTGCCCGGGGGCCCCTGGCCCTGACTGCAAAGAATCCTTATATCAAAGGATGGAGCCCACACCGAAGTTGTCCCCACCTCAAACTTGTGCTGCCCTGATAGACCCAAGGGAGCCCTACAAACTGACATCAGGAACCTGGACTGCTGAATTTTCTTTCCAGGGAAAATGGAAAAAGGATGTGCCCTGGGGCCCCTAGCCCTGACTGCAAAACATCCTTATATTGAAGGATGCACCCCACACCGAAGTTGTCCCCACCTCAAACTTGTGCTGCCCTGATAGACCCAAGGGAGCCCTACAAACTGACATCAGGAACCTGGACTGCTGAGTTTTCTTTCCCAGGGAAAATGGAAAAAGGTTGTGCCCAGGGGCCGCTGGCCTTGGGCAGGGACCTCACTACAAGAAATCCTTATATCGAAGGATGGACCGCACACCGAAGTTGTCCCCACCTCAAACTTGTGCTGCCCTGATAGACCCAAGGGAGCCCTACAAACTGACATCAGGAACCTGGACTGCTGAGTTTTCTTTCCCAGGGAAAATGGAAAAAGGATGTGCCCAGGGCCCCCTGGCCCTGGGCTGGAGCCTCACTACAAAAAATCCTTATATCGAAGGATGGACCCCACACCAAAGTTGTCCCCACCTCAAACTTGTGCTGCCCTGGTACACCCAAGGGAGCCCTACAAACTGACATCAGGAACCTGGACTGCTGAGTTTTCTTTCCCAGGGAAAATGGAAAAAGGTTGTGCCCAGGGGCCGCTGGCCTTGGGCAGGGACCTCACTACAAGAAATCCTTATATCGAAGGATGGACCGCACACCGAAGTTGTCCCCACCTCAAACTTGTGCTGCCCTGATAGACCCAAGGGAGCCCTACAAACTGACATCAGGAACCTGGACTGCTGAGTTTTCTTTCCCAGGGAAAATGGAAAAAGGATGTGCCCAGGGCCCCCTGGCCCTGGGCTGGAGCCTCACTACAAAAAATCCTTATATCGAAGGATGGACCCCACACCAAAGTTGTCCCCACCTCAAACTTGTGCTGCCCTGGTACACCCAAGGGAGCCCTACAAACTGACATCAGGAACCTGGACTGCTGAGTTTTATTTCCCAGGGAAAATGGAAAAAGGATGTGCCCAGGGGCCCCTGGCCCTGACTGCAAAAAATCCTTATATCGAAGGATGGACCCCACACCGAAGTTGTCCCCACCTCAAAACTGTGCTGCGCTAATAGACCCAAGGGAGCCCTACAAACTGACATCAGGAACCTGGACTGCTGAGATTTCTTTCCCAGGGAAAATGGAAAAAGGATGTGCCCAGGGGCCCCTGGCCCTGTGCTGGGACCTCACTGCAAAAAATCCTTATATCGAAGGATGGACCCCACACCGAAGTTGTCCCCACCTCAAACTTGTGCTGCCCTGATAGACCCAAGGGAGCCCTACAAACTGACATCAGGAACCTGGACTGCTGAGTTTTCTTTCCCAGGGAAAATGGAAAAAGGATGTGCCCAGGGGCCCCTGTACCTGGGTCGGGACCTCATTGCAAAGAATCCTTATATCGAAGGATGGACCCCACACCGAAGTTTTCCCCACCTCAAACTTGTGCTGCCCTGATAGACCCAAGGGAGCCCTACAAACTGACATCAGGAACCTGGACTGCTGAGTTTTCTTTCCCAGGGAAAATGGAAAAAGGTTGTGCCCAGGGTCCCCTAGCCCTGGACAGGGACCTCACTACCAAAAATCCTTATATCGAAGGATGGACCCCACACCGAAGTTGTCCCCACCTCAAACTTGTGCTACCCTGATAGACCCAAGGGAGACCTACAAACTGACATCAGGAACCTGGACTGCTGAGTTTTCTTTCCCAGGGAAAATGGAAAAAGGATGTGCCCAGGGGCCCCTGGCCCTGACTGCAAAGAATCCTTATATCGAAGGATGGAGCCCACACCGAAGTTGTCCCCACCTCAAACTTGTGCTGCCCTGATAGACCCAAGGGAGCCCTACAAACTGACATCAGGAACCTGGACTGCTGAGTTTTCTTTCCCAGGGAAAATGGAAAAAGGTTGTGCCCAGGGGCCGCTGGCCTTGGGCAGGGACCTCACTACAAGAAATCCTTATATCGAAGCATGGACCGCACACCGAAGTTGTCCCCACCTCAAACTTGTGCTGCCCTGATAGACCCAAGGGAGCCCTACAAACTGACATCAGGAACCTGGACTGCTGAGTTTTCTTTCCCAGGGAAAATGGAAAAAGGATGTGCCCAGGGCCCCCTGGCCCTGGGCTGGAGCCTCACTACAAAAAATCCTTATATCGAAGGATGGACCCCACACCAAAGTTGTCCCCACCTCAAACTTGTGCTGCCCTGGTACACCCAAGGGAGCCCTACAAACTGACATCAGGAACCTGGACTGCTGAGTTTTCTTTCCCAGGGAAAATGGAAAAAGGATGTGCCCAGGGGCCCCTGGCCCTGACTGCAAAAAATCCTTATATCGAAGGATGGACCCCACACCGAAGTTGTCCCCACCTCAAAACTGTGCTGCGCTAATAGACCCAAGGGAGCCCTACAAACTGACATCAGGAACCTGGACTGCTGAGATTTCTTTCCCAGGGAAAATGGAAAAAGGATGTGCCCAGGGGCCCCTGGCCCTGTGCTGGGACCTCACTGCAAAAAATCCTTATATCGAAGGATGGACCCCACACCGAAGTTGTCCCCACCTCAAACTTGTGCTGCCCTGATAGACCCAAGGGAGCCCTACAAACTGACATCAGGAACCTGGACTGCTGAGTTTTCTTTCCCAGGGAAAATGGAAAAAGGATGTGCCCAGGGGCCCCTGTACCTGGGTCGGGACCTCATTGCAAAGAATCCTTATATCGAAGGATGGACCCCACACCGAAGTTTTCCCCACCTCAAACTTGTGCTGCCCTGATAGACCCAAGGGAGCCCTACAAACTGACATCAGGAACCTGGACTGCTGAGTTTTCTTTCCCAGGGAAAATGGAAAAAGGTTGTGCCCAGGGTCCCCTAGCCCTGGACAGGGACCTCACTACCAAAAATCCTTATATCGAAGGATGGACCCCACACCGAAGTTGTCCCCACCTCAAACTTGTGCTACCCTGATAGACCCAAGGGAGACCTACAAACTGACATCAGGAACCTGGACTGCTGAGTTTTCTTTCCCAGGGAAAATGGAAAAAGGATGTGCCCAGGGGCCCCTGGCCCTGACTGCAAAGAATCCTTATATCGAAGGATGGAGCCCACACCGAAGTTGTCCCCACCTCAAACTTGTGCTGCCCTGATAGACCCAAGGGAGCCCTACAAACTGACATCAGGAACCTGGACTGCTGAGTTTTCTTTCCCAGGGAAAATGGAAAAAGGATGTGCCCAGGGGCCCCTGGCCCTGTGCTGGGACCTCACAGCAAAAAATCCTTATATCGAAGGATGGACCCCACACCGAAGTTGTCCCCACCTCAAACTTGTGCTGCCCTAATAGACCCAAGGCAGCCCTACAAACTGACATCAGGAACCTGGACTGCTGAGTTTTCTTTCCCAGGGAAAATGGAAAAAGGTTGTGCCCAGGGGCCCCTGACCCTGACTGCAAAAAATCCTTATATCGAAGGATGGACCCCACACCGAAGTTGTCCCCACCTCAAACTTGTGCTGCCCTGATAGACCCAAGGGAGCCCTACAAACTGACATCAGGAACCTGGACTGCTGAGTTTTCTTTCCCAGGGAAAATGGAAAAAGGATGTGCCCAGGGCCCCCTGGCCCTGGGCTGACACCTCAGTACAAAAAATCCTTATATCGAAGGATGGACCCCACACCAAAGTTGTCCCCACCTCAAACTTGTGCTGCCCTGATAGACCCAAGGGAACCCTACAAACTGACATCAGGAACCTGGACTGCTGAGTTTTCTTTCCCAGGGAAAATGGAAAAATGATATGGCCAGGGGCCCCTGACCCTGACTGCAAAAAATCCTTATATCGAAGGATGGACCCCACACCAAAGTTGTCCCCACCTCAAACTTGTGCTGCCCTGATAGACCCAAGGGAGCCCTACAAACTGACATCAGGAACCTGGACTGCTGAGTTTTCTTTCCCAGGGAAAATGGAAAAAGGATGTGCCCAGGGGCCCCTGGCCCTGACTGCAAAAAATCCTTATATCGAAGGATGGACCCCACACCGAAGTTGTCCCCACCTCAAATCTGTGCTGCCCTAATAGACCCAAGGGAGCCCTACAAACTGACATCAGGAACCTGGACTGCTGAGATTTCTTTCCCAGGGAAAATGGAAAAAGGATGTGCCCAGGGGCCCCTGGCCCTGTGCTGGGACCTCACTGCAAAAAATCCTTATATCGAAGGATGGACCCCACACCGAAGTTGTCCCCACCTCAAACTTGTGCTGCCCTGATAGACCCAAGGGAGCCCTACAAACTGACATCAGGAACCTGGACTGCTGAGTTTTCTTTCCCAGGGAAAATGGAAAAAGGATGTGCCCAGGGGCCCCTGGCCCTGTGCTGGGGCCTCACTACAAAAAATCCTTATATCGAAGAATGGACCCCACACCGAAGTTGTCCCCACCTCAAACTTGTGCTGTCCTAATAGACCCAAGCGAGCCCTACAAACTGACATCAGGAACCTGGACTGCTGAGTTTTCTTTCCCAGGGAAAATGGAAAAAGGATGTGCCCAGGGGCCCCTGGCCCTGACTGCAAAAAATCCTTATATCGAAGGATGCACCCCACACCGAATTTGTCCCCACCTCAAACTTGTGCTGCCCTGATAGACCCAAGGGAGCCCTACAAACTGACATCAGGAACCTGGACTGCTGAGTTTTCTTTCCCAGGAAAAATGGATAAAGGTTCTGACGAGGGGCCGCTGGCCTTGGGCAGGGACCTCACTACAAGAAATCCATATATCGAAGGATGGACCCCACACCGAAGTTTTCCCCACCTCAAACTTGTGCTGCCCTGATACACCCAAGGGAGCCCTACAAACTGACATCAGGAACCTGGACTGCTGAGTTTTCTTTCCCAGGGAAAATGGAAAAAGGATGTGCCCAGGGGCCCCTGGCCCTGACTGCAAAAAATCCTTATATCGAAGGATGGACCCCACACCGAATTTGTCCCCACCTCAAACTTGTGCTGCCCTGATAGACCCAAGGGAGCCCTACAAACTGACATCAGGAACCTGGACTGCTGAGTTTTCTTTCCCAGGAAAAATGGAAAAAGGTTCTGACGAGGGGCCGCTGGCCTTGGGCAGGGACCTCACTACAAGAAATCCATATATCGAAGGATGGACCCCACACCGAAGTTTTCCCCACCTCAAACTTGTGCTGGCCTGATAGACCCAAGGGAGCCCTACAAACTGACATCAGGAACCTGGACTGCTGAGTTTTCTTTCCCAGGGAAAATGGAAAAAGGTTGTGCCCAGGGTCCCCTAGCCCTGGACAGGGACCTCACTACCAAAAATCCTTATATCGAAGGATGGAGCCCACACCGAATTTGTCCCCACCTCAAACTTGTGCTGCCCTGATAGACCCAAGGGAGCCCTACAAACTGACATCAGGAACCTGGACTACTGAGTTTTCTTTCCCAGGGAAAATGGAAAAAGGATGTGCCCAGGGGCCCCTGGCCTTGTGCTGGTACCCCACTGCAAAAAATCCTTATATCGAAAGATGGACCGCACACCGATGTTGTCCCCACCTCAAACTTGTGCTGCCCTGATAGACCCAAGGGAGCCCTACAAACTGACATCAGGAACCTGGACTGCTGAGTTTTCTTTCCCAGGGAAAATGGAAAAAGGATGTGCCCAGGGGCCCCTGGCCCTGACTGCAAAGAATCCTTATATCGAAGGATGGACCCCACACCGAAGTTGTCCCCACCTCAAACTTGTGCTGCCCTGATAGACCCAAGGGAGCCCTACAAACTGACATCAGGAACCTGGACTGCTGAGTTTTCTTTCCCAGGGAAAATGGGAAAAGGATGTGCCCAGGTGTCCCTGGCCCTGGGATGGAGCCTCACTACAAAAAATCCTTATATCGAAGGATGGACCCCACACCAGAGTTGTCCCCACCTCAAACTTGTACTGCCCTGATAGACCCAAGGGAGCCCTACAAACTGACATCAGGAACCTCGACTGCTGAGTTTTCTTTCCCAGGGAAAATGGAAAAAGGATGTGCCCAGGGCCCCCTGGTCCTGACTGCAAAAAATCATTATATCGAAGGATGGACCCCACACCGAAGTTGTCCCCACCTCAAACTTGTGCTGCCCTGATACACCCAAGGGAGCCCTACAAACTGACATCAGGAACCTGGACTGCTGAGTTTTCTTTCCCAGGGAAAATGGCCAAAGGATGTGCCCAGGGGCCCCTGGCCCTGGGCTGGGGCCTCACTGCAAAAAATCCTTATATCGAAGGATGGAGCCCACACCGAAGTTGTCCCCACCTCAAACTTGTGCCGCCCTGATAGACCCAAGGGAGCCCTACAAACTGACATCAGGAACCTGGACTGCTGAGTTTTCTTTCCCAGGGAAAATGGCCAAAGGTTGTGCCCAGGGGCCCCTGGCCCTGGCTGCAAAAAATCCTTATATCGAAGGATGGACCCCACACCGAATTTGTCCCCACCTCAAACTTGTGCTGCCCTGATAGACCCAAGGGAGCCCTACAAACTGACATCAGGAACCTGGACTGCTGAGTTTTCTTTCCCAGGGAAAATGGAAAAAGGATGTGCCCAGGGGCCCCTGGCCCTGACTGCAAAAAATCCTTATATCGAAGGATGGACCCCACACCGAATTTGTCCCCACCTCAAACTTGTGCTGCCCTGATAGACCCAAGGGAGCCCTACAAACTGACATCAGGAACCTGGACTGCTGAGTTTTCTTTCCCAGGGAAAATGGAAAAAGGATGTGCCCTGGGGCCGCTGGACTTGGGCAGGGACCTCACTGCAAAAAATCCTTATATCGAAGGATGGAGCCCACACCGAAGTTGTCCCCACCTCAAACTTGTGCTGCCCTGATAGACCCAAGGGAGCCCTACAAACTGACATCAGGAACCTGGACTGCTGAGTTTTCTTTCCCAGGGAAAATGGAAAAAGGATGTGCCCAGGGCCCCCTGGCCCTGGGCTGGAGCCTCACTACAAAAAATCCTTATATCGAAGGATGGACCCCACACCAAAGTTGTCCCCACCTCAAACTTGTGCTGCCCTGGTACACCCAAGGGAGCCCTACAAACTGACATCAGGAACCTGGACTGCTGAGTTTTCTTTCCCAGGGAAAATGGAAAAAGGATGTGCCCAGGGGCCCCTGGCCCTGACTGCAAAAAATCCTTATATCGAAGGATGGACCCCACACCGAAGTTGTCCCCACCTCAAAACTGTGCTGCGCTAATAGACCCAAGGGAGCCCTACAAACTGACATCAGGAACCTGGACTGCTGAGATTTCTTTCCCAGGGAAAATGGAAAAAGGATGTGCCCAGGGGCCCCTGGCCCTGTGCTGGGACCTCACTGCAAAAAATCCTTATATCGAAGGATGGACCCCACACCGAAGTTGTCCCCACCTCAAACTTGTGCTGCCCTGATAGACCCAAGGGAGCCCTACAAACTGACATCAGGAACCTGGACTGCTGAGTTGTCTTTCCCAGGGAAAATGGAAAAAGGATGTGCCCAGGGGCCCCTGTACTTGGGTCGGGACCTCATTGCAAAGAATCCTTATATCGAAGGATGGACCCCACACCGAAGTTTTCCCCACCTCAAACTTGTGCTGCCCTGATAGACCCAAGGGAGCCCTACAAACTGACATCAGGAACCTGGACTGCTGAGTTTTCTTTCCCAGGGAAAATGGAAAAAGGTTGTGCCCAGGGTCCCCTAGCCCTGGACAGGGACCTCACTACCAAAAATCCTTATATCGAAGGATGGACCCCACACCGAAGTTGTCCCCACCTCAAACTTGTGCTACCCTGATAGACCCAAGGGAGACCTACAAACTGACATCAGGAACCTGGACTGCTGAGTTTTCTTTCCCAGGGAAAATGGAAAAAGGATGTGCCCAGGGGCCCCTGGCCCTGACTGCAAAGAATCCTTATATCGAAGGATGGACCCCACACCGAAGTTGTCCCCACCTCAAACTTGTGCTGCCCTGATAGACCCAAGGGAGCCCTACAAACTGACATCAGGAACCTGGACTGCTGAGTTTTCTTTCCCAGGGAAAATGGAAAAAGGATGTGCCCAGGGGCCCCTGGCCCTGACTGCAAAAAATCCTTATATCGAAGGATGGACCCCACACCGAAGTTGTCCCCACCTCAAACATGTGCTGCCCTGATACACCCAAGGCAGCCCTACAAACTGACATCAGGAACCTGGACTGCTGAGTTTTCTTTCCCAGGGAAAATGGAAAAAGGTTCTGACGAGCGGCCGCTGGCCTTGGGCAGGGAACTCACTACAAGAAATCCATATATTGAAGGATGGACCCCACACCGAAGTTTTCCCCACCTCAAACTTGTGCTGCCCTGATAGACCCAAGGGAGCCCTACAAACTGACATCAGGAACCTGGACTGCTGAGTTTTCTTTCCCAGGGAAAATGGAAAAAGGATGTGCCCAGGGGCCCCTGGCCCTGACTGCAAAGAATCCTTATATCGAAGGATGGACCCCACACCGAAGTTGTCCCCACCTCAAACTTGTGCTGCCCTGATAGACCCAAGGGAGCCCTACAAACTGACATCAGGAACCTGGACTACTGAGTTTTCTTTCCCAGGGAAAATGGAAAAAGGATGTGCCCAGGGGCCCCTGGACCTGTGCTGGGACCTCACTGCAAAAAATCCTTATATCGAAGGATGGACCGCACACCGAAGTTGTCCCCACCTCAAACTTGTGCTGCCCTGATAGACCCAAGGGAGCCCTACAAACTGACATCAGGAACCTGGACTGCTGAGTTTTCTTTCCCAGGGAAAATGGAAAAAGGATGTGCCCAGGGGCCCCTGGCCCTGACTGCAAAAAATCCTTATATCGAAGGATGGACCCCACACCGAAGTTGTCCCCACCTCAAACTTGTGCTGCCCTGATAGACCCAAGGGAGCCCTACAAACTGACATCAGGAACCTGGACTGCTGAGTTTTCTTTCCCAGGGAAAATGGCCAAAGGATGTGCCCAGGGGCCCCTGGCCCTGTGCTGGGACCTCACTGCAAAAAATCCTTATATCGAAGAATGGACCCCACACCGAAGTTGTCCCCACCTCAAACTTGTGCTGCCCTAATAGACCCAAGGCAGCCCTACAAACTGACATCAGGAACCTGGACTGCTGAGTTTTCTTTCCCAGGGAAAATGGAAAAAGGTTGTGCCCAGGGGCCCCTGGCCCTGACTGCAAAAAATCCTTATATCGAAGGATGGACCCCACACCGAAGTTGTCCCCACCTCAAACTTGTGCTGCCCTGATAGACCCAAGGTAGCCCTACAAACTGACATCAGGAACCTGGACTGCTGAGTTTTCTTTCCCAGGGAAAATGGAAAAAGGATGTGCCCAGGGGCCCCTGGCCCTGACTGCAAAAAATCCTTATATCGAAGGATGGACCCCACACCGAAGTTGTCCCCACCTCAAACTTGTGCTGCCCTGATAGACCCAAGGGAGCCCTACAAACTGACATCAGGAACCTGGACTGCTGAGTTTTCTTTCCCAGGAAAAATGGAAAAAGGTTCTGACGAGGGGCCGCTGGCCGTGGGCAGGGACCTCACTACAAGAAATCCATATATCGAAGGATGGACCCCACACCGAAGTTTTCCCCACCTCAAACTTGTGCTGGCCTGATAGACCCAAGGGAGCCCTACAAACTGACATCAGGAACCTGGACTGCTGAGTTTTCTTTCCCAGGGAAAATGGAAAAAGGTTGTGCCCAGGGTCCCCTAGCCCTGGACAGGGACCTCACTACCAAAAATCCATATATCGAAGGATGGACCCCACACCGAAGTTGTCCCCACCTCAAACTTGTGCTACCCTGATAGACCCAAGGGAGCCCTACAAACTGACATCAGGAACCTGGACTGCTGAGTTTTCTTTCCCAGGGAAAATGGAAAAAGGATGTGCCCAGGGGCCCCTGGCCCTGACTGCAAAAAATCCTTATATCGAAGGATGGAGCCCACACCGAATTTGTCCCCACCTCAAACTTGTGCTGCCCTGATAGACCCAAGGGAGCCCTACAAACTGACATCAGGAACCTGGACTACTGAGTTTTCTTTCCCAGGGAAAATGGAAAAAGGATGTGCCCAGGGGCCCCTGGCCCTGTGCTGGTACCCCACTGCAAAAAATCCTTATATCGAAAGATGGACCGCACACCGATGTTGTCCCCACCTCAAACTTGTGCTGCCCTGATAGACCCAAGGGAGCCCTACAAACTGACATCAGGAACCTGGACTGCTGAGTTTTCTTTCCCAGGGAAAATGGAAAAAGGATGTGCCCAGGGGCCCCTGTACCTGGGTCGGGACCTCATTGCAAAGAATCCTTATATCGAAGGATGGACCCCACACCGAAGTTTTCCCCACCTCAAACTTGTGCTGCCCTGATAGACCCAAGGGAGCCCTACAAACTGACATCAGGAACCTGGACTGCTGAGTTTTCTTTCCCAGGGAAAATGGAAAAAGGTTGTGCCCAGGGTCCACTAGCCCTGGACAGGGACCTCACTACCAAAAATCCATATATCGAAGGATGGACCCCACACCGAAGTTGTCCCCACCTCAAACTTGTGCTACCCTGATAGACCCAAGGGAGCCCTACAAACTGACATCAGGAACCTGGACTGCTGAGTTTTCTTTCCCAGGGAAAATGGAAAAAGGATGTGCCCAGGGGCCCCTGGCCCTGACTGCAAAGAATCCTTATATCGAAGGATGGACCCCACACCGAAGTTGTCCCCACCTCAAACTTGTGCTGCCCTGATAGACCCAAGGGAGCCCTACAAACTGACATCAGGAACCTGGACTGCTGAGTTTTCTTTCCCAGGGAAAATGGGAAAAGGATGTGCCCAGGTGTCCCTGGCCCTGGGATGGGGCCTCACTACAAAAAATCCTTATATCGAAGGATGGACCCCACACCAGAGTTGTCCCCACCTCAAACTTGTACTGCCCTGATAGACCCAAGGGAGCCCTACAAACTGACATCAGGAACCTGGACTGCTGAGTTTTCTTTCCCAGGGAAAATGGAAAAAGGATGTGCCCTGGGGCCGCTGGACTTGGGCAGGGACCTCACTGCAAAAAATCCTTATATCGAAGGATGGACCCCACACCGAAGTTGTCCCCACCTCAAACTTGTGCTGCCCTGATAGACCCAAGGGAGCCCTACAAACTGACATCAGGAACCTGGACTGCTGAGTTTTCTTTCCCAGGGAAAATGGAAAAAGGATGTGCCCGGGGGCCCCTGGCCCTGACTGCAAAGAATCCTTATATCAAAGGATGGACCCCACACCGAAGTTGTCCCCACCTCAAAACTGTGCTGCCCTAATAGACCCAAGGGAGCCCTACAAACTGACATCAGGAACCTGGACTGCTGAGTTTTCTTTCCCAGGGAAAATGGAAAAAGGTTGTGCCCAGGGGCCGCTGGCCTTGGGCAGGGACCTCACTACAAGAAATCCTTATATCGAAGGATGGACCCCACACCGAAGTTGTCCCCACCTCAAACTTGTGCTGCCCTGATAGACCCAAGGGAGCCCTACAAACTGACATCAGGAACCTGGACTGCTGAGTTTTCTTTCCCAGGGAAAATGGAAAAAGGATGTGCCCAGGGGCCCCTGGCCCTGACTGCAAAAAATCCTTATATCGAAGGATGGACCCCACACCGAAGTTGTCCCCACCTCAAACTTGTGCTGCCCTGATACACCCAAGAGAACCCTACAAACTGACATCAGGAACCTGGACTGCTGAGTTTTCTTTCCCAGGGAAAATGGAAAAAGGATGTGCCCAGGGGCCCCTGGCCCTGACTGCAAAAAATCCTTATATCGAAGGATGGACCCCACACCGAAGTTGTCCCCACCTCAAAACTGTGCTGCCCTAATAGACCCAAGGGAGCCCTACAAACTGACATCAGGAACCTGGACTGCTGAGATTTCTTTCCCAGGGAAAATGGAAAAAGGATGTGCCCAGGGGCCCCTGGCGCTGTGCTGGGACCTCACTGCAAAAAATCCTTATATCGAAGGATGGACCCCACACCGAAATTGTCCCCACCTCAAACTTGTGCTGCCCTGATAGACCCAAGGGAGCCCTACAAACTGACATCAGGAACCTGGACTGCTGAGTTTTCTTTCCCAGGGAAAATGGAAAAAGGATGTGCCCAGGGGCCCCTGTACCTGGGTCGGGACCTCATTGCAAAGAATCCTTATATCGAAGGATGGACCCCACACCGAAGTTTTCCCCACCTCAAACTTGTGCTGCCCTGATAGACCCAAGGGAGCCCTACAAACTGACATCAGGAACTTGGACTGCTGAGTTTTCTTTCCCAGGGAAAATGGAAAAAGGTTGTGCCCAGGGTCCCCTAGCCCTGGACAGGGACCTCACTACCAAAAATCCTTATATCGAAGGATGGACCCCACACCGAAGTTGTCCCCACCTCAAACTTGTGCTACCCTGATAGACCCAAGGGAGCCCTACAAACTGACATCAGGAACCTGGACTGCTGAGTTTTCTTTCCCAGGGAAAATGGAAAAAGGATGTGCCCAGGGGCCCCTGGCCCTGACTGCAAAGAATCCTTATATCGAAGGATGGACCCCACACCGAAGTTGTCCCCACCTCAAACTTGTGCTGCCCTGATAGACCCAAGGGAGCCCTACAAACTGACATCAGGAACCTGGACTGCTGAGTTTTCTTTCCCAGGGAAAATGGAAAAAGGATGTGCCCAGGGCCCCCTGGCCCTGGGCTGGAGCCTCACTACAAAAAATCCTTATATCGAAGGATGGACCCCACACCAAAGTTGTCCCCACCTCAAACTTGTGCTGCCCTGATAGACCCAAGGGAGCCCTACAAACTGACATCAGGAACCTGGACTGCTGAGTTTTCTTTCCCAGGGAAAATGGAAAAAGGATGTGCCCAGGGGCCCCTGGCCCTGACTGCAAAAAATCCTTATATCGAAGGATGGACCCCACACCGAAGTTGTCCCCACCTCAAATCTGTGCTGCCCTAATAGACCCAAGGGAGCTCTACAAACTGACATCAGGAACCTGGACTGCTGAGATTTCTTTCCCAGGGAAAATGGAAAAAGGATGTGCCCAGGGGCCCCTGGCCCTGTGCTGGGACCTCACTGCAAAAAATCCTTATATCGAAGGATGGACCCCACACCGAAGTTGTCCCCATCTCAAACTTGTGCTGCCCTGATAGACCCAAGGGAGCCCTACAAACTGACATCAGGAACCTGGACTGCTGAGTTTTCTTTCCCAGGGAAAATGGAAAAAGGATGTGCCCAGGGGCCCCTGTACCTGGGTAGGGACCTCATTGCAAAGAATCCTTATATCGAAGGATGGACCCCACACCGAAGTTTTCCCCACCTCAAACTTGTGCTGCCCTGATAGACCCAAGGCAGCCCTACAAACTGACATCAGTAACCTGGACTGCTGAGTTTTCTTTCCCAGGGAAAATGGAAAAAGGATGTGCCCAGGGGCCCCTGGCCCTGACTGCAAAAAATCCTTATATCGAAGGATGGACCCCACACCGAAGTTGTCCCCACCTCAAACATGTGCTGCCCTGATACACCCAAGGCAGCCCTACAAACTGACATCAGGAACCTGGACTGCTGAGTTTTCTTTCCCAGGGAAAATGGAAAAAGGTTCTGACGAGCGGCCGCTGGCCTTGGGCAGGGAACTCACTACAAGAAGTCCATATATTGAAGGATGGACCCCACACCGAAGTTTTCCCCACCTCAAACTTGTGCTGCCCTGATAGACCCAAGGGAGCCCTACAAACTGACATCAGGAACCTGGACTGCTGAGTTTTCTTTCCCAGGGAAAATGGAAAAAGGTTGTGCCCAGGGTCCCCTAGCCCTGGACAGGGACCTCACTACCAAAAATCCTTATATCGAAGGATGGACCCCACACCGAAGTTGTCCCCACCTCAAACTTGTGCTACCCTGATAGACCCAAGGGAGCCCTACAAACTGACATCAGGAACCTGGACTGCTGAGTTTTCTTTCCCAGGGAAAATGGAAAAAGGATGTGCCCAGGGGCCCCTGGCCCTGACTGCAAAGAATCCTTATATCGAAGGATGGACCCCACACCGAAGTTGTCCCCACCTCAAACTTGTGCTGCCCTGATAGACCCAAGGGAGCCCTACAAACTGACATCAGGAACCTGGACTACTGAGTTTTCTTTCCCAGGGAAAATGGAAAAAGGATGTGCCCAGGGGCCCCTGGAACTGTGCTGGGACGTCACTGCAAAAAATCCTTATATCGAAGGATGGACCGCACACCGAAGTTGTCCCCACCTCAAACTTGTGCTGCCCTGATAGACCCAAGGGAGCCCTACAAACTGACATCAGGAACCTGGACTGCTGAGTTTTCTTTCCCAGGGAAAATGGAAAAAGGATGTGCCCAGGGGCCCCTGGCCCTGACTGCAAAAAATCCTTATATCGAAGGATGGACCCCACACCGAAGTTGTCCCCACCTCAAACTTGTGCTGCCCTGATAGACCCAAGGGAGCCCTACAAACTGACATCAGGAACCTGGACTGCTGAGTTTTCTTTCCCAGGGAAAATGGCCAAAGGATGTGCCCAGGGGCCCCTGGCCCTGACTGCAAAAAATCCTTATATCGAAGGATGGACCCCACACCGAAGTTGTCCCCACCTCAAACTTGTGCTGCCCTGATACACCCAAGGGAACCCTACAAACTGACATCAGGAACCTGGACTGCTGAGTTTTCTTTCCCAGGGAAAATGGAAAAAGGATGTGCCCAGGGGCCCCTGGCCCTGACTGCAAAGAATCCTTCTATCGAAGGATGGACCCCACACCGAAGTTGTCCCCACCTCAAACTTGTGCTGCCCTGATAGACCCAAGGGAGCCGTACAAACTGACATCAGGAACCTGGACTGCTGAGTTTTCTTTCCCAGGGAAAATGGAAAAAGGATGTGCCCAGGGGCCCCTGGCCCTGTGCTGGTACCCCACTGCAAAAAATCCTTATATCGAAAGATGGACCGCACACCGATGTTGTCCCCACCTCAAACTTGTGCTGCCCTGATAGACCCAAGGGAGCCCTACAAACTGACATCAGGAACCTGGACTGCTGAGTTTTCTTTCCCAGGGAAAATGGAAAAAGGATGTGCCCAGGGGCCCCTGTACCTGGGTCGGGACCTCATTGCAAAGAATCCTTATATCGAAGGATGGACCCCACACCGAAGTTTTCCCCACCTCAAACTTGTGCTGCCCTGATAGACCCAAGGGAGCCCTACAAACTGACATCAGGAACCTGGACTGCTGAGTTTTCTTTCCCAGGGAAAATGGAAAAAGGTTGTGCCCAGGGTCCACTAGCCCTGGACAGGGACCTCACTACCAAAAATCCATATATCGAAGGATGGACCCCACACCGAAGTTGTCCCCACCTCAAACTTGTGCTACCCTGATAGACCCAAGGGAGCCCTACAAACTGACATCAGGAACCTGGACTGCTGAGTTTTCTTTCCCAGGGAAAATGGAAAAAGGATGTGCCCAGGGGCCCCTGGCCCTGACTGCAAAGAATCCTTATATCGAAGGATGGACCCCACACCGAAGTTGTCCCCACCTCAAACTTGTGCTGCCCTGATAGACCCAAGGGAGCCCTACAAACTGACATCAGGAACCTGGACTGCTGAGTTTTCTTTCCCAGGGAAAATGGGAAAAGGATGTGCCCAGGTGTCCCTGGCCCTGGGATGGGGCCTCACTACAAAAAATCCTTATATCGAAGGATGGACCCCACACCAGAGTTGTCCCCACCTCAAACTTGTACTGCCCTGATAGACCCAAGGGAGCCCTACAAACTGACATCAGGAACGTGGACTGCTGAGTTTTCTTTCCCAGGGAAAATGGAAAAAGGATGTGCCCTGGGGCCGCTGGACTTGGGCAGGGACCTCACTGCAAAAAATCCTTATATCGAAGGATGGACCCCACACCGAAGTTGTCCCCACCTCAAACTTGTGCTGCCCTGATAGACCCAAGGGAGCCCTACAAACTGACATCAGGAACCTGGACTGCTGAGTTTTCTTTCCCAGGGAAAATGGAAAAAGGATGTGCCCGGGGGCCCCTGGCCCTGACTGCAAAGAATCCTTATATCAAAGGATGGACCCCACACCGAAGTTGTCCCCACCTCAAAACTGTGCTGCCCTAATAGACCCAAGGGAGCCCTACAAACTGACATCAGGAACCTGGACTGCTGAGTTTTCTTTCCCAGGGAAAATGGAAAAAGGTTGTGACGAGCGGCCGCTGGCCTTGGGCAGGGACCTCACTACAAGAAATCCTTATATCGAAGGATGGACCCCACACCGAAGTTGTCCCCACCTCAAACTTGTGCTGCCCTGATAGACCCAAGGGAACCCTACAAACTGACATCAGGAACCTGGACTGCTGAGTTTTCTTTCCCAGGGAAAATGGAAAAAGGATGTGCCCAGGGGCCCCTGGCCCTGACTGCAAAAAGCCTTATATCGAAGGATGGACCCCACACCGAAGTTGTCCCCACCTCAAACTTGTGCTGCCCTGATACACCCAAGAGAACCCTACAAACTGACATCAGGAACCTGGACTGCTGAGTTTTCTTTCCCAGGGAAAATGGAAAAAGGATGTGCCCAGGGGCCCCTGGCCCTGACTGCAAAAAATCCTTATATCGAAGGATGGACCCCACACCGAAGTTGTCCCCACCTCAAAACTGTGCTGCCCTAATAGACCCAAGGGAGCCCTACAAACTGACATCAGGAACCTGGACTGCTGAGATTTCTTTCCCAGGGAAAATGGAAAAAGGATGTGCCCAGGGGCCCCTGGCCCTGTGCTGGGACCTCACTGCAAAAAATCCTTATATCGAAGGATGGACCCCACACCGAAGTTGTCCCCACCTCAAACTTGTGCTGCCCTGATAGACCCAAGGGAGCCCTACAAACTGACATCAGGAACCTGGACTGCTGAGTTTTCTTTCCCAGGGAAAATGGAAAAAGGATGTGCCCAGGGGCCCCTGTACCTGGGTCGGGACCTCATTGCAGAGAATCCTTATATCGAAGGATGGACCCCACACCGAAGTTTTCCCCACCTCAAACTTGTGCTGCCCTGATAGACCCAAGGGAGCCCTACAAACTGACATCAGGAACTTGGACTGCTGAGTTTTCTTTCCCAGGGAAAATGGAAAAAGGTTGTGCCCAGGGTCCCCTAGCCCTGAACAGGGACCTCACTACCAAAAATCCTTATATCGAAGGATGGACCCCACACCGAAGTTGTCCCCACCTCAAACTTGTGCTACCCTGATAGACCCAAGGGAGCCCTACAAACTGACATCAGGAACCTGGACTGCTGAGTTTTCTTTCCCAGGGAAAATGGAAAAAGGATGTGCCCAGGGGCCCCTGGCCCTGACTGCAAAGAATCCTTATATCGAAGGATGGACCCCACACCGAAGTTGTCCCCACCTCAAACTTGTGCTGCCCTGATAGACCCAAGGGAGCCCTACAAACTGACATCAGGAACCTGGACTGCTGAGTTTTCTTTCCCAGGGAAAATGGAAAAAGGATGTGCCCAGGGCCCCCTGGCCCTGGGCTGGAGCCTCACTACAAAAAATCCTTATATCGAAGGATGGACCCCACACCAAAGTTGTCCCCACCTCAAACTTGTGCTGCCCTGATAGACCCAAGGGAGCCCTACAAACTGACATCAGGAACCTGGACTGCTGAGTTTTCTTTCCCAGGGAAAATGGAAAAAGGATGTGCCCAGGGGCCCCTGGCCCTGACTGCAAAGAATCCTTATATCGAAGGATGGACCCCACACCGAAGTTGTCCCCACCTCAAATCTGTGCTGCCCTAATAGACCCAAGGGAGCCCTACAAACTGACATCAGGAACCTGGACTGCTGAGATTTCTTTCCCAGGGAAAATGGAAAAAGGATGTGCCCAGGGGCCCCTGGCCCTGTGCTGGGACCTCACTGCAAAAAATCCTTATATCGAAGGATGGACCCCACACCGAAGTTGTCCCCATCTCAAACTTGTGCTGCCCTGATAGACCCAAGGGAGCCCTACAAACTGACATCAGGAACCTGGACTGCTGAGTTTTCTTTCCCAGGGAAAATGGAAAAAGGATGTGCCCAGGGGCCCCTGTACCTGGGTAGGGACCTCATTGCAAAGAATCCTTATATCGAAGGATGGACCCCACACCGAAGTTTTCCCCACCTCAAACTTGTGCTGCCCTGATAGACCCAAGGCAGCCCTACAAACTGACATCAGTAACCTGGACTGCTGAGTTTTCTTTCCCAGGGAAAATGGAAAAAGGATGTGCCCAGGGGCCCCTGGCCCTGACTGCAAAAAATCCTTATATCGAAGGATGGACCCCACACCGAAGTTGTCCCCACCTCAAACATGTGCTGCCCTGATACACCCAAGGCAGCCCTACAAACTGACATCAGGAACCTGGACTGCTGAGTTTTCTTTCCCAGGGAAAATGGAAAAAGGTTCTGACGAGCGGCCGCTGGCCTTGGGCAGGGAACTCACTACAAGAAATCCATATATTGAAGGATGGACCCCACACCGAAGTTTTCCCCACCTCAAACTTGTGCTGCCCTGATAGACCCAAGGGAGCCCTACAAACTGACATCAGGAACCTGGACTGCTGAGTTTTCTTTCCCAGGGAAAATGGAAAAAGGTTGTGCCCAGGGTCCCCTAGCCCTGGACAGGGACCTCACTACCAAAAATCCTTATATCGAAGGATGGACCCCACACCGAAGTTGTCCCCACCTCAAACTTGTGCTACCCTGATAGACCCAAGGGAGCCCTACAAACTGACATCAGGAACCTGGACTGCTGAGTTTTCTTTCCCAGGGAAAATGGAAAAAGGATGTGCCCAGGGGCCCCTGGCCCTGACTGCAAAGAATCCTTATATCGAAGGATGGACCCCACACCGAAGTTGTCCCCACCTCAAACTTGTGCTGCCCTGATAGACCCAAGGGAGCCCTACAAACTGACATCAGGAACCTGGACTACTGAGTTTTCTTTCCCAGGGAAAATGGAAAAAGGATGTGCCCAGGGGCCCCTGGACCTGTGCTGGGACGTCACTGCAAAAAATCCTTATATCGAAGGATGGACCGCACACCGAAGTTGTCCCCACCTCAAACTTGTGCTGCCCTGATAGACCCAAGGGAGCCCTACAAACTGACATCAGGAACCTGGACTGCTGAGTTTTCTTTCCCAGGGAAAATGGAAAAAGGATGTGCCCAGGGGCCCCTGGCCCTGACTGCAAAAAATCCTTATATCGAAGGATGGACCCCACACCGAAGTTGTCCCCACCTCAAACTTGTGCTGCCCTGATAGACCCAAGGGAGCCCTACAAACTGACATCAGGAACCTGGACTGCTGAGTTTTCTTTCCCAGGGAAAATGGCCAAAGGATGTGCCCAGGGGCCCCTGGCCCTGACTGCAAAAAATCCTTATATCGAAGGATGGACCCCACACCGAAGTTGTCCCCACCTCAAACTTGTGCTGCCCTGATACACCCAAGGGAACCCTACAAACTGACATCAGGAACCTGGACTGCTGAGTTTTCTTTCCCAGGGAAAATGGAAAAAGGATGTGCCCAGGGGCCCCTGGCCCTGACTGCAAAGAATCCTTCTATCGAAGGATGGACCCCACACCGAAGTTGTCCCCACCTCAAACTTGTGCTGCCCTGATAGACCCAAGGGAGCCGTACAAACTGACATCAGGAACCTGGACTGCTGAGTTTTCTTTCCCAGGGAAAATGGAAAAAGGATGTGCCCAGGGCCCCCTGGCCCTGACTGCAAAAAATCCTTATATCGAAGGATGGAGCCCACACCGAAGTTGTCCCCACCTCAAACTTGTGCCGCCCTGATAGACCCAAGGGAGCCCTACAAACTGACATCAGGAACCTGGACTGCTGAGTTTTCTTTCCCAGGGAAAATGGAAAAAGGATGTGCCCAGGGCCCCCTGGACCTGGACTGGAGCCTCACTACAAAAAATCCTTATATCGAAGGATGGACCCCACACCAAAGTTGTCCCCACCTCAAACTTGTGCTGCCCTGATAGACCCAAGGGAACCCTACAAACTGACATCAGGAACCTGGACTGCTGAGTTTTCTTTCCCAGGGAAAATGGAAAAATGATATGGCCAGGGGCCCCTGACCCTGACTGCAAAAAATCCTTATATCGAAGGATGGACCCCACACCAAAGTTGTCCCCACCTCAAACTTGTGCTGCCCTGATAGACCCAAGGGAGCCCTACAAACTGACATCAGGAACCTGGACTGCTGAGTTTTCTTTCCCAGGGAAAATGGAAAAAGGATGTGCCCAGGGGCCCCTGGCCCTGACTGCAAAAAATCCTTATATCGAAGGATGGACCCCACACCGAAGTTGTCCCCACCTCAAACCTGTGCTGCCCTAATAGACCCAAGGGAGCCCTAAAAACTGACATCAGGAACCTGGACTGCTGAGATTTCTTTCCCAGGGAAAATGGAAAAAGGATGTGCCCAGGGGCCCCTGGCCCTGTGCTGGGACCTCACTGCAAAAAATCCTTATATCGAAGGATGGACCCCACACCGAAGTTGTCCCCACCTCAAACTTGTGCTGCCCTGATAGACCCAAGGGAGCCCTACAAACTGACATCAGGAACCTGGACTGCTGAGTTTTCTTTCCCAGGGAAAATGGAAAAAGGATGTGCCCAGGGGCCCCTGTACCTGGGTAGGGACCTCATTGCAAAGAATCCTTATATCGAAGGATGGACCCCACACCGAAGTTTTCCCCACCTCAAACTTGTGCTGCCCTGATAGACCCAAGGCAGCCCTACAAACTGACATCAGGAACCTGGACTGCTGAGTTTTCTTTCCCAGGGAAAATGGAAAAAGGATGTGCCCAGGGGCCCCTGGCCCTGACTGCAAAAAATCCTTATATCGAAGGATGGACCCCACACCGAAGTTGTCCCCACCTCAAACTTGTGCTGCCCTGATACACCCAAGGCAGCCCTACAAACTGACATCAGGAACCTGGACTGCTGAGTTTTCTTTCCCAGGGAAAATGGAAAAAGGTTCTGACGAGTGGCCGCATGCCTTGGGCAGGGAACTCACTACAAGAAATCCATATATCGAAGGATGGACCCCACACCGAAGTTTTCCCCACCTCAAACTTGTGCTGCCCTGATAGACCCAAGGGAGCCCTACAAACTGACATCAGGAACCTGGACTGCTGAGTTTTCTTTCCCAGGGAAAATGGAAAAAGGTTGTGCCCAGGGTCCCCTAGCCCTGGACAGGGACCTCACTACCAAAAATCCTTCTATCGAAGGATGGACCCCACACCGAAGTTGTCCCCACCTCAAACTTGTGCTGCCCTGATACACCCAAGGGAACCCTACAAACTGACATCAGGAACCTGGACTGCTGAGTTTTCTTTCCCAGGGAAAATGGAAAAAGGATGTGCCCAGGGGCCCCTGGCCCTGACTGCAAAAAATCCTTATATCGAAGGATGGAGCCCACACCGAATTTGTCCCCACCTCAAACTTGTGCTGCTCTGATAGACCCAAGGGAGCCCTACAAACTGACATCAGGAACCTGGACTACTGAGTTTTCTTTCCCAGGGAAAATGGAAAAAGGATGTGCCCAGGGGCCCCTGGCCCTGTGCTGGGACCCCACTGCAAAAAATCCTTATATCGAAGGATGGACCGCACACCGAAGTTGTCCCCACCTCAAACTTGTGCTGCCCTGATAGACCCAAGGGAGCCCTACAAACTGACATCAGGAACCTGGACTGCTGAGTTTTCTTTCCCAGGGAAAATGGAAAAAGGATGTGCCCAGGGCCCCCTAGACCTGACTGCAAAGAATCCTTATATCGAAGGATGGACCCCACACCGAAGTTGTCCCCACCTCAAACTTGTGCTGCCCTGATAGACCCAAGGGAGCCCTACAAACTGACATCAGGAACCTGGACTGCTGAGTTTTCTTTCCCAGGGAAAATGGAAAAAGGATGTGCCCAGGGGCCCCTGGCCCTGGGCTGGGGCCTCACTACAAAAAATCCTTATATCGAAGGATGGACCCCACACCAAAGTTGTCCCCACCTCAAACTTGTGCTGCCCTGGTACACCCAAGGGAGCCCTACAAACTGACATCAGGAACCTGGACTGCTGAGTTTTCTTTCCCAGGGAAAATGGAAAAATGATATGGCCAGGGGCCCCTGACCCTGACTGCAAAAAATCCTTATATCGAAGGATGGACCCCACACCGAAGTTGTCCCCACCTCAAACTTGTGCTGCCCTGATAGACCCAAGGGAGCCCTACAAACTGACATCAGGAACCTGGACTGCTGAGTTTTCTTTCCCAGGGAAAATGGAAAAAGGTTCTGACGAGCGGCCGCTGGCCTTGGGCAGGGAATCCACTACAAGAAATCCATATATCGAAGGATGGACCCCACACCGAAGTTTTCCCCACCTCAAACTTGTGCTGCCCTGATAGACCCAAGGGAGCCCTACAAACTGACATCAGGAACCTGGACTGCTGAGTTTTCTTTCCCAGGGAAAATGGAAAAAGGTTGTGCCCAGGGTCCCCTAGCCCTGGACAGGGACCTCACTACCAAAAATCCTTATATCGAAGGATGGACCCCACACCGAAGTTGTCCCCACCTCAAACTTGTGCTACCCTGATAGACCCAAGGGAGCCCTACAAACTGACATCAGGAACCTGGACTGCTGAGTTTTCTTTCCCAGGGAAAATGGAAAAAGGATGTGCCCAGGGGCCCCTGGCCCTGACTGCAAAAAATCCTTATATCGAAGGATGGAGCCCACACCGAAGTTGTCCCCACCTCAAACTTGTGCTGCCCTGATAGACCCAAGGGAGCCCTACAAACTGACATCAGGAACCTGGACTACTGAGTTTTCTTTCCCAGGGAAAATGGAAAAAGGATGTGCCCAGGGGCCCCTGGCCCTGTGCTGGGCCCTGACTGCAAAAAATCCTTATATCGAAGGATGGACCGCACACCGAAGTTGTCCCCACCTCAAACTTGTGCTGCCCTGATAGACCCAAGGGAGCTCTACAAACTGACATCAGGAACCTGGACTGCTGAGTTTTCTTTCCCAGGGAAAATGGCCAAAGGTTGTGCCAGGGGCCCCTGGCCCTGACTGCAAAGAATCCTTATATCGAAGGATGGAGCCCACACCGAAGTTGTCCCCACCTCAAACTTGTGCTGCCCTGATAGACCCAAGGGTGCCCTACAAACTGACATCAGGAACCTGGACTGCTGAGTTTTCTTTCCCAGGGAAAATGGGAAAAGGATGTGCCCATGCGTCCCTGGCCCTGGGATGGGGCCTCACTACAAAAAATCCTTATATCGAAGGATGGACCCCACACCGAAGTTGTCCCCACCTCAAACTTGTACTGCCCTCATAGACCCAAGGGAGCCCTACAAACTGACATCAGGAACCTGGACTGCTGAGTTTTCTTTCCCAGGGAAAATGGAAAAAGGATATGCCCAGGGGCCCCTGACCCTGACTGCAAAGAATCCTTATATCGAAGGATGGAGCCCACACCGAAGTTGTCCCCACCTCAAACTTGTGCTGCCCTGATAGACCCAAGGGAGCCCTACAAACTGACATCAGGAACCTGGACTGCTGAGTTTTCTTTCCCAGGGAAAATGGAAAAAGGATGTGCCCAGGGGCCCCTGGCCCTGACTGCAAAAAATCCTTATATCGAAGGATGGAGCCCACACCGAAGTTGTCCCCACCTCAAACTTGTGCCGCCCTGATAGACCCAAGGGAGCCCTACAAACTGACATCAGGAACCTGGACTGCTGAGTTTTCTTTCCCAGGGAAAATGGAAAAAGGATGTGCCCAGGGGTCCCTGGCCCTGACTGCAAAAAATCCTTATATCGAAGGATGGACCCCACACCGAAGTTGTCCCCACCTCAAACTTGTGCTGCCCTGATAGACCCAAGGGAGCCCTACAAACTGACATCAGGAACCTGGACTGCTGAGTTTTCTTTCCCAGGGAAAATGGAAAAAGGATGTGCCCAGGGGCCCCTGGCCCTGGGCTGGGGCCTCACTACAAAAAATCCTTATATCGAAGGATGGACCCCACACCAAAGTTGTCCCCACCTCATACTTGTGCTGCCCTGATAGACCCAAGGGAACCCTACAAACTGACATCAGGAACCTGGACTGCTGAGTTTTCTTTCCCAGGGAAAATGGAAAAATGATATGGCCAGGGGCCCCTGACCCTGACTGCAAAAAATCCTTATATCGAAGGATGGACCCGAGACCGAAGTTGTCCCCACCTCAAACTTGTGCTGCCCTGATAGACCCAAGGGAGCCCTACAAACTGACATCAGGAACGTGGACTGCTGAGTTTTCTTTCCCAGGGAAAATGGAAAAAGGATGTGCCCAGGGGCCCCTGACCCTGACTGCAAAAAATCCTTATATCGAAGGATGGAGCCCACACCGAAGTTGTCCCCACCTCAAACTTGTGCTGCCCTGATAGACCCAAGGGAGCCCTACAAACTGACATCAGGAACCTGGACTGCTGAGTTTTCTTTCCCAGGGAAAATGGAAAAAGGATGTGCCCAGGGGCCCCTGTACCTGGGTAGGGACCTCATTGCAAAGAATCCTTATATCGAAGGATGGACCCCACACCGAAGTTTTCCCCACCTCAAACTTGTGCTGCCCTGATACACCCAAGGGAGCCCTACAAACTGACATCAGGAACCTGGACTACTGAGTTTTCTTTCCCAGGGAAAATGGAAAAAGGATGTGCCCAGGGGCCCCTGGCCCTGACTGCAAAAACTCCTTACATCGAAGGATGGAGCCCACACCGAAGTTGTCCCCACCTCAAACTTGTGCTGCCCTGATACACCCAAGGCAGCCCTACAAACTGACATCAGGAACCTGGACTGCTGAGTTTTCTTTCCCAGGGAAAATGGAAAAAGGATGTGCCTAGGGGCCCCTGGCCCTGACTGCAAAAAATCCTTATATCGAAGGATGGAGCCCACACCGAATTTGTCCCCACCTCAAACTTGTGCTGCCCTGATAGACCCAAGGGAGCCCTACAAACTGACATCAGGAACCTGGACTGCTGAGTTTTCTTTCCCAGGGAAAATGGAAAAAGGATGTGCCCAGGGGCCCCTGGCCCTGACTGCAAAGAATCCTTATATCGAAGGATGGACCCCACACCGAAGTTGTCCCCACCTCAAACTTGTGCTGCCCTGATAGACCAAGGGAGCCCTACAAACTGACATCAGGAACCTGGACTGCTGAGTTTTCTTTCCCAGGGAAAATGGAAAAAGGATGTGCCCAGGGGCCCCTGGCCCTGACTGCAAAAAATCCTTATATCGAAGGATGGAGCCCACACCGAAGTTGTCCCCACCTCAAACTTGTGCTGCCCTGATAGACCCAAGGGAGCCCTACAAACTGACATCAGGAACCTGGACTGCTGAGTTTTCTTTCCCAGGGAAAATGGAAAAAGGATGTGCCCAGGGGCCCCTGTACCTGGGTAGGGACCTCATTGCAAAGAATCCTTATATCGAAGGATGGACCCCACACCGAAGTTTTCCCCACCTCAAACTTGTGCTGCCCTGATACACCCAAGGGAGCCCTACAAACTGACATCAGGAACCTGGACTACTGAGTTTTCTTTCCCAGGGAAAATGGAAAAAGGATGTGCCCAGGGGCCCCTGGCCCTGACTGCAAAAACTCCTTACATCGAAGGATGGAGCCCACACCGAAGTTGTCCCCACCTCAAACTTGTGCTGCCCTGATACACCCAAGGCAGCCCTACAAACTGACATCAGGAACCTGGACTGCTGAGTTTTCTTTCCCAGGGAAAATGGAAAAAGGATGTGCCTAGGGGCCCCTGGCCCTGACTGCAAAAAATCCTTATATCGAAGGATGGAGCCCACACCGAATTTGTCCCCACCTCAAACTTGTGCTGCCCTGATAGACCCAAGGGAGCCCTACAAACTGACATCAGGAACCTGGACTGCTGAGTTTTCTTTCCCAGGGAAAATGGAAAAAGGATGTGCCCAGGGGCCCCTGGCCCTGACTGCAAAGAATCCTTATATCGAAGGATGGACCCCACACCGAAGTTGTCCCCACCTCAAACTTGTGCTGCCCTGATAGACCAAGGGAGCCCTACAAACTGACATCAGGAACCTGGACTGCTGAGTTTTCTTTCCCAGGGAAAATGGAAAAAGGATGTGCCCAGGGGCCCCTGGCCCTGACTGCAAAAAATCCTTATATCGAAGGATGGAGCCCACACCGAAGTTGTCCCCACCTCAAACTTGTGCTGCCCTGATAGACCCAAGGGAGCCCTACAAACTGACATCAGGAACCTGGACTGCTGAGTTTTCTTTCCCAGGGAAAATGGAAAAAGGATGTGCCCGGGGGCCCCTGGCCCTGACAGCAAAGAATCCTTATATCGAAGGATGGACCCCACACCGAAGTTGTCCCCACCTCAAACTTGTGCTGCCCTGATAGACCCAAGGGAGCCCTACAAACTGACATCAGGAACCTGGACTGCTGAATTTTCTTTCCAGGGAAAATGGAAAAAGGATGTGCCCTGGGGCCCCTGGCCCTGACTGCAAAAAATCCTTATATTGAAGGATGCACCCCACACCGAAGTTGTCCCCACCTCAAACTTGTGCTGCCCTGATAGACCCAAGGGAGCCCTAAAAACTGACATCAGGAACCTGGACTGCTGAGTTTTCTTTCCCAGGGAAAATGGAAAAAGGTTGTGCCCAGGGGCCGCTGGCCTTGGGCAGGGACCTCACTACAAGAAATCTTTATATCGAAGGATGGACCCCACACCGAAGTTGTCCCCACCTCAAACTTGTGCTGCCCTGATAGACCCAAGGGAGCCCTACAAACTGACATCAGGAACGTGGACTGCTGAGTTTTCTTTCCCAGGGAAAATGGAAAAAGGATGTGCCCAGGGGCCCCTGGCCCTGACTGCAAAAAATCCTTATATCGAAGGATGGACCCCACACCGAAGTTGTCCCCACCTCAAACTTGTGCTGCCCTGATAGACCCAAGGGAGCCCTACAAACTGACATCAGGAACCTGGACTGCTGAGTTTTCTTTCCCAGGGAAAATGGAAAAAGGATGTGCCCAGGGGCCCCTGGCCCTGGGCCCCGGGGCCTCAGTGCAAAGAATCCTTATATCGAAGAATGGACCCCACACCGAAGTTGTCCCCACCTCAAACTTGTGCTGCCCTAATAGACCCAAGGCAGCCCTACAAACTGACATCAGGAACCTGGACTGCTGAGTTTTCTTTCCCAGGGAAAATGGAAAAAGGTTGTGCCCAGGGGCCCCTGACCCTGACTGCAAAAAATCCTTATATCGAAGGATGGAGCCCACACCGAAGTTGTCCCCACCTCAAACTTGTGCTGCCCTGATAGACCCAAGGGAGCCCTACAAACTGACATCAGGAACCTGGACTGCTGAGTTTTCTTTCCCAGGGAAAATGGAAAAAGGATGTGCCCAGGGGCCCCTGGCCCTGACTGCAAAAAATCCTTATATCGAAGGATGGACCCCACACCGAAGTTGTCCCCACCTCAAACTTGTGCTGCCCTGATACACCCGAGGGAACCCTACAAACTGACATCAGGAACCTGGACTGCTGAGTTTTCTTTCCCAGGGAAAATGGAAAAAGGATGTGCCCAGGGGCCCCTTGCCCTGACTGCAAAGAATCCTTATATCGAAGGATGGACCCCACACCGAAGTTGTCCCCACCTCAAACTTGTGCTGCCCTGATAGACCAAGGGAGCCCTACAAACTGACATCAGGAACCTGGACTGCTGAGTTTTCTTTCCCAGGGAAAATGGAAAAAGGATGTGCCCAGGGGCCCCTGTACCTGGGTAGGGACCTCATTGCAAAGAATCCATATATCGAAGGATGGACCCCACACCGAAGTTTTCCCCACCTCAAACTTGTGCGGCCCTGATAGACCCAAGGCAGCCCTACAAACTGACATCAGGAACCTGGACTGCTGAGTTTTCTTTCCCAGGGAAAATGGAAAAAGGATGTGCCCAGGGGCCCCTGGCCCTGACTGCAAAAAATCCTTATATCGAAGGATGGACCCCACACCGAAGTTGTCCCCACCTCAAACTTGTGCTGCCCTGATACACCCAAGGCAGCCCTACAAACTGACATCAGGAACCTGGACTGCTGAGTTTTCTTTCCCAGGGAAAATGGAAAAAGGTTCTGACGAGTGGCCGCAGGCCTTGGGCAGGGAACTCACTACAAGAAATCCATATATCGAAGGATGGACCCCACACCGAAGTTTTCCCCACCTCAAACTTGTGCTGCCCTGATAGACCCAAGGGAGCCCTACAAACTGACATCAGGAACCTGGACTGCTGAGTTTTCTTTCCCAGGGAAAATGGAAAAAGGTTGTGCCCAGGGTCCCCTAGCCCTGGACAGGGACCTCACTACCAAAAATCCTTATATCGAAGGATGGACCCCACACCGAAGTTGTCCCCACCTCAAACTTGTGCTACCCTGATAGACCCAAGGGAGCCCTACAAACTGACATCAGGAACCTGGACTGCTGAGTTTTCTTTCCCAGGGAAAATGGAAAAAGGATGTGCCCAGGGGCCCCTGGCCCTGTGCTGGGACCTCACTGCAAAAAATCCTTATATCGAAGGATGGACCGCACACCGAAGTTGTCCCCACCTCAAACTTGTGCTGCCCTGATAGACCCAAGGGAGCCCTACAAACTGACATCAGGAACCTGGACTGCTGAGTTTTCTTTCCCAGGGAAAATGGAAAAAGGATGTGCCCAGGGCCCCCTGGCCCTGACTGCAAAGAATCCTTATATCGAAGGATGGACCCGAGACTGAAGTTGTCCCCACCTCAAACTTGTGCTGCCCTGATAGACCCAAGGGAGCCCTACAAACTGACATCAGGAACCTGGACTGCTGAGTTTTCTTTCCCAGGGAAAATGGAAAAAGGATGTGCCCAGGGTCCTCTGGCCCTGGGCTGGGCCTGACTGTAAAGAATCCTTATATCGAAGGATGCACCCCACACTGAAGTTGTCCCCACCTCAAACTTGTGCTGCCCTGATAGACCCAAGGGAGCCCTACAAACTGACATCAGGAACCTGGACTGCTGAGTTTTCTTTCCCAGGGAAAATGGAAAAAGGATGTGCCCAGGGGCCCGAGGCCCTGACTGCAAAGAATCCTTATATCGAAGGATGGACCCGAGACCGAAGTTGTCCCCACCTCAAACTTGTGCTGCCCTGATAGACCCAAGGGAGCCCTACAAACTGACATCAGGAAACTGGACTGCTGAGTTTTCTTTCCCAGGGAAAATGGAAAAAGGATGTGCCCAGGGGCCCCTGGCCCTGACTGCAAAGAATCCTTATATCGAAGGATGGACCCCACACCGAAGTTGTCCCCACCTCAAACTGGTGCTGCCCTGATACACCCAAGGGAGCCCTACAAACTGACATCAGGAACCTGGACTGGTGAGTTTTCCTTCCCAGGGAAAATGGAAAAAGGATGTGCCCAGGGTCCCCTGGCCCTGGGCTGGGCCCTGAGTGCAAAGAATCCTTATATCGAAGGAGGGACCCGAGACAGAAATTGCCCCCACCTCAAACTTGTGGTGCCCTGATAGACCCAAGAGAGCCCTACAAACTGACATCAGGAACCTGGACTGCTGAGTTTTCTTTCCCAGGGAAAATTGAAAAAGGATGTGCCCAGGGGCCCCTGGCCCTGACTGCAAAGAATCCTTATATCGAAGGATGGAGCCCAGACCGAAGTTGTCCCCACCTCAAACTTGTGCTGCCCTGATAGACCCAAGGGAGCCCTACAAACTGACATCAGGAACCTGGACTGCTGAGTTTTCTTTCCCAGGGAAAATGGAAAAAGGATGTGCCCAGGGGCCCCTGGCCCTGACTGCAAAAAATCCTTATATCGAAGGATGGACCCCACACCGAAGTTGTCCCCACCTCAAACTTGTGCTGCCCTGATAGACCCAAGGGAGCCCTACAAACTGACATCAGGAACCTGGACTGCTGAGTTTTCTTTCCCAGCGAAAATGGAAAAAGGATGTGCCCAGGCGCCCCTGGCCCTGGGCTGGGGCCTCACTACAAAAAATCCTTATATCGAAGGTTGGACCCCACACCAAAGTTGTCCCCACCTCAAACTTGTGCTGCCCTGATAGACCCAAGGGAACCCTACAAACTGACATCAGGAACCTGGACTGCTGAGTTTTCTTTCCCAGGGAAAATGGAAAAATGATATGGCCAGGGGCCCCTGACCCTGACTGCAAAAAATCCTTATATCGAAGGATGGACCCCACACCAAAGTTGTCCCCACCTCAAACTTGTGCTGCCCTGATAGACCCAAGGGAGCCCTACAAACTGACATCAGGAACCTGGACTGCTGAGTTTTCTTTCCCAGGGAAAATGGAAAAAGGATGTGCCCAGGGGCCCCTGACCCTGACTGCAAAAAATCCTTATATCGAAGGATGGAGCCCACACCGAAGTTGTCCCCACCTCAAACTTGTGCTGCCCTGATAGACCCAAGGGAGCCCTACAAACTGACATCAGGAACCTGGACTGCTGAGTTTTCTTTCCCAGGGAAAATGGAAAAAGGATGTGCCCAGGGGCCCCTGTACCTGGGTAGGGACCTCATTGCAAAGAATCCTTATATCGAAGGATGGACCCCACACCGAAGTTTTCCCCACCTCAAACTTGTGCTGCCCTGATACACCCAAGGGAGCCCTACAAACTGACATCAGGAACCTGGACTGCTGAGTTTTCTTTCCCAGGGAAAATGGAAAAATGATGTGCCCAGGGGCCCCTGGCCCTGACTGCAAAAACTCCTTACATCGAAGGATGGAACCCACACCGAAGTTGTCCCCACCTCAAACTTGTGCTGCCCTGATACACCCAAGGCAGCCCTACAAACTGACATCAGGAACCTGGACTGCTGAGTTTTCTTTCCCAGGGAAAATGGAAAAAGGATGTGCCCAGGGGCCCCTGGCCCTGACTGCAAAAAATCCTTATATCGAAGGATGGACCCCACACCGAATTTGTCCCCACCTCAAACTTGTGCTGCCCTGATAGACCCAAGGGAGCCCTACAAACTGACATCAGGAACCTGGACTGCTGAGTTTTCTTTCCCAGGGAAAATGGAAAAAGGATGTGCCCAGGGGCCCCTGGCCCTGACTGCAAAGAATCCTTATATCGAAGGATGGACCCCACACCGAAGTTGTCCCCACCTCAAACTTGTGCTGCCCTGATAGACCAAGGGAGCCCTACAAACTGACATCAGGAACCTGGACTGCTGAGTTTTCTTTCCCAGGGAAAATGGAAAAAGGATGTGCCCAGGGGCCCCTGGCCCTGACTGCAAAAAATCCTTATATCGAAGGATGGAGCCCACACCGAAGTTGTCCCCACCTCAAACTTGTGCTGCCCTGATAGACCCAAGGGAGCCCTACAAACTGACATCAGGAACCTGGACTGCTGAGTTTTCTTTCCCAGGGAAAATGGAAAAAGGATGTGCCCGGGGGCCTCTGGCCCTGACTGCAAAGAATCCTTATATCGAAGGATGGACCCCACACCGAAGTTGTCCCCACCTCAAACTTGTGCTGCCCTGATAGACCCAAGGGAGCCCTAAAAACTGACATCAGGAACCTGGACTGCTGAGTTTTCTTTCCCAGGGAAAATGGAAAAAGGTTGTGCCCAGGGGCCGCTGGCCTTGGGCAGGGACCTCACTACAAGAAATCTTTATATCGAAGGATGGACCCCACACCGAAGTTGTCCCCACCTCAAACTTGTGCTGCCCTGATAGACCCAAGGGAGCCCTACAAACTGACATCAGGAACGTGGACTGCTGAGTTTTCTTTCCCAGGGAAAATGGAAAAAGGATGTGCCCAGGGGCCCCTGGCCCTGACTGCAAAAAATCCTTATATCGAAGGATGGACCCCATACCGAAGTTGTCCCCACCTCAAACTTGTGCTGCCCTGATAGACCCAAGGGAGCCCTACAAACTGACATCAGGAACCTGGACTGCTGAGTTTTCTTTCCCAGGGAAAATGGAAAAAGGATGTGCCCAGGGGCCCCTGGCCCTGGGCCCCGGGGCCTCACTGCAAAGAATCCTTATATCGAAGAATGGACCCCACACCGAAGTTGTCCCCACCTCAAACTTGTGCTGCCCTGATAGACCCAAAGCAGCCGTACAAACTGACATCAGGAACCTGGACTGCTGAGTTTTCTTTCCCAGGGAAAATGGAAAAAGGTTGTGCCCAGGGGCCCCTGACCCTGACTGCAAAAAATCCTTATATCGAAGGATGGACCCCACACCGAAGTTGTCCCCACCTCAAACTTGTGCTGCCCTGATAGACCCAAGGGAGCCCTACAAACTGACATCAGGAACCTGGACTGCTGAGTTTTCTTTCCCAGGGAAAATGGAAAAAGGATGTGCCCAGGGGCCCCTGGCCCTGACTGCAAAAAATCCTTATATCGAAGGATGGACCCCACACCGAAGTTGTCCCCACCTCAAACTTGTGCTGCCCTGATAGACCCAAGGGAGCCCTACAAACTGACATCAGGAACCTGGACTGCTGAGTTTTCTTTCCCAGGGAAAATGGAAAAAGGATGTGCCCAGGGGCCCCTGACCCTGACTGCAAAAAATCCTTATATCGAAGGATGGAGCCCACACCGAAGTTGTCCCCACCTCAAACTTGTGCTGCCCTGATAGACCCAAGGGAGCCCTACAAACTGACATCAGGAACCTGGACTGCTGAGTTTTCTTTCCCAGGGAAAATGGAAAAAGGATGTGCCCAGGGGCCCCTGTACCTGGGTAGGGACCTCATTGCAAAGAATCCTTATATCGAAGGATGGACCCCACACCGAAGTTGTCCCCACCTCAAACTTGTGCTGCCCTGATACACCCAAGGGAGCCCTACAAACTGACATCAGGAACCTGGACTGCTGAGTTTTCTTTCCCAGGGAAAATGGAAAAAGGATGTGCCCAGGGGCCCCTGGCCCTGACTGCAAAAACTCCTTACATCGAAGGATGGAGCCCACACCGAAGTTGTCCCCACCTCAAACTTGTGCTGCCCTGATACACCCAAGGCAGCCCTACAAACTGACATCAGGAACCTGGACTGCTGAGTTTTCTTTCCCAGGGAAAATGGAAAAAGGATGTGCCCAGGGGCCCCTGGCCCTGACTGCAAAAAATCCTTATATCGAAGGATGGAGCCCACACCGAAGTTGTCCCCACCTCAAACTTGTGCTGCCCTGATAGACCCAAGGGAGCCCTACAAACTGACATCAGGAACCTGGACTGCTGAGTTTTCTTTCCCAGGGAAAATGGAAAAAGGATGTGCCCAGGGGCCCCTGGCCCTGACTGCAAAGAATCCTTATATCGAAGGATGGACCCCACACCGAAGTTGTCCCCACCTCAAACTTGTGCTGCCCTGATAGACCAAGGGAGCCCTACAAACTGACATCAGGAACCTGGACTGCTGAGTTTTCTTTCCCAGGGAAAATGGAAAAAGGATGTGCCCAGGGGCCCCTGGCCCTGACTGCAAAAAATCCTTATATCGAAGGATGGAGCCCACACCGAAGTTGTCCCCACCTCAAACTTGTGCTGCCCTGATAGACCCAAGGGAGCCCTACAAACTGACATCAGGAACCTGGACTGCTGAGTTTTCTTTCCCAGGGAAAATGGAAAAAGGATGTGCCCGGGGGCCCCTGGCCCTGCCTGCAAAGAATCCTTATATCGAAGGATGGACCCCACACCGAAGTTGTCCCCACCTCAAACTTGTGCTGCCCTGATAGACCCAAGGGAGCCCTACAAACTGACATCAGGAACCTGGACTGCTGAATTTTCTTTCCAGGGAAAATGGAAAAAGGATGTGCCCTGGGGCCCCTGGCCCTGACTGCAAAAAATCCTTATATTGAAGGATGCACCACACACCGAAGTTGTCCCCACCTCAAACTTGTGCTGCCCTGATACACCCAAGGCAGCCCTACAAACTGACATCAGGAACCTGGACTGCTGAGTTTTCTTTCCCAGGGAAAATGGAAAAAGGTTGTGCCCAGGGGCCGCTGGCCATGGGCAGGGACCTCACTACAAGAAATCTTTATATCGAAGGATGGACCCCACACCGAAGTTGTCCCCACCTCAAACTTGTGCTGCCCTGATAGACCCAAGGGAGCCCTACAAACTGACATCAGGAACGTGGACTGCTGAGTTTTCTTTCCCAGGGAAAATGGAAAAAGGATGTGCCCAGGGGCCCCTGGCCCTGACTGCAAAAAATCCTTATATCGAAGGATGGACCCCACACCGAAGTTGTCCCCACCTCAAACTTGTGCTGCCCTGATAGACCCAAGGGAGCCCTACAAACTGACATCAGGAACCTGGACTGCTGAGTTTTCTTTCCCAGGGAAAATGGAAAAAGGATGTGCCCAGGGGCCCCTGGCCCTGGGCCCCGGGGCCTCACTGCAAAGAATCCTTATATCGAAGAATGGACCCCACACCGAAGTTGTCCCCACCTCAAACTTGTGCTGCCCTAATAGACCCAAGGCAGCCCTACAAACTGACATCAGGAACCTGGACTGCTGAGTTTTCTTTCCCAGGGAAAATGGAAAAAGGTTGTGCCCAGGGGCCCCTGACCCTGACTGCAAAAAATCCTTATATCGAAGGATGGACCCCACACCGAAGTTGTCCCCACCTCAAACTTGTGCTGCCCTGATAGACCCAAGGGAGCCCTACAAACTGACATCAGGAACCTGGACTGCTGAGTTTTCTTTCCCAGGGAAAATGGAAAAAGGATGTGCCCAGGGGCCCCTGGCCCTGACTGCAAAGAATCCTTATATCGAAGGATGGACCCCACACCGAAGTTGTCCCCACCTCAAACTTGTGCTGCCCTGATAGACCCAAGGGAGCCCTACAAACTGACATCAGGAACCTGGACTGCTGAGTTTTCTTTCCCAGGGAAAATGGAAAAAGGATGTGCCCAGGGCCCCCTGGCCCTGACTGCAAAAAATCCTTATATCGAAGGATGGAGCCCACACCGAAGTTGTCCCCACCTCAAACTTGTGCCGCCCTGATAGACCCAAGGGAGCCCTACAAACTGACATCAGGAACCTGGACTGCTGAGTTTTCTTTCCCAGGGAAAATGGAAAAAGGATGTGCCCAGGGCCCCCTGGCCCTGGGCTGACACCTCACTACAAAAAATCCTTATATCGAAGGATGGACCCCACACCAAAGTTGTCCCCACCTCAAACTTGTGCTGACCTGATAGACCCAAGGGAACCCTACAAACTGACATCAGGAACCTGGACTGCTGAGTTTTCTTTCCCAGGGAAAATAGAAAAATGATATGGCCAGGGGCCCCTGACCCTGACTGCAAAAAATCCTTATATCGAAGGATGGACCCCACACCAAAGTTGTCCCCACCTCAAACTTGTGCTGCCCTGATAGACCCAAGGGAGCCCTACAAACTCACATCAGGATCCTGGACTGCTGAGTTTTCTTTCCCAGGGAAAATGGAAAAAGGATGTGCCCAGGGGCCCCTGGCCCTGACTGCAAAAAATCCTTATATCGAAGGATGGACCCCACACCGAAGTTGTCCCCACCTCAAACCTGTGCTGCCCTAATAGACCCAAGGGAGCCCTAAAAACTGACATCAGGAACCTGGACTGCTGAGATTTCTTTCCCAGGGAAAATGGAAAAAGGATGTGCCCAGGGGCCCCTGGCCCTGTGCTGGGACCTCACTGCAAAAAATCCTTATATCGAAGGATGGACCCCACACCGAAGTTGTCCCCACCTCAAACTTGTGCTGCCCTGATAGACCCAAGGGAGCCCTACAAACTGACATCAGGAACCTGGACTGCTGAGTTTTCTTTCCCAGGGAAAATGGAAAAAGGATGTGCCCAGGGACCCCTGTACCTGGGTAGGGACCTCATTGCAAAGAATCCTTATATCGAAGGATGGACCCCACACCGAAGTTTTCCCCACCTCAAACTTGTGCGGCCGTGATAGACCCAAGGCAGCCCTACAAACTGACATCAGGAACCTGGACTGCTGAGTTTTCTTTCCCAGGGAAAATGGAAAAAGGTTCTGACGAGTGGCCGCAGGCCTTGGGCAGGGAACTCACTACAAGAAATCCATATATCGAAGGATGGACCCCACACCGAAGTTTTCCCCACCTCAAACTTGTGCTGCCCTGATAGACCCAAGGGAGCCCTACAAACTGACATCAGGAACCTGGACTGCTGAGTTTTCTTTCTCAGGGAAAATGGAAAAAGGTTGTGCCCAGGGTCCCCTAGCCCTGGACAGGGACCTCACTACCAAAAATCCTTATATCGAAGGATGGACCCCACACCGAAGTTGTCCCCACCTCAAACTTGTGCTGCCCTGATAGACCCAAGGGAGCCCTACAAACTGACATCAGGAACCTGGACTGCTGAGTTTTCTTTCCCAGGGAAAATGGAAAAAGGATGTGCCCAGGGGCCCCTGGCCCTGACTGCAAAAACTCCTTACATCGAAGGATGGAGCCCACACCGAAGTTGTCCCCACCTCAAACTTGTGCTGCCCTGATACACCCAAGGCAGCCCTACAAACTGACATCAGGAACCTGGACTGCTGAGTTTTCTTTCCCAGGGAAAATGGAAAAAGGATGTGCCCAGGGGCCCCTGGCCCTGACTGCAAAAAATCCTTATATCGAAGGATGGAGCCCACACCGAAGTTGTCCCCACCTCAAACTTGTGCTGCCCTGATAGACCCAAGGGAGCCCTACAAACTGACATCAGGAACCTGGACTGCTGAGTTTTCTTTCCCAGGGAAAATGGAAAAAGGATGTGCCCAGGGGCCCCTGGCCCTGACTGCAAAGAATCCTTATATCGAAGGATGGACCCCACACCGAAGTTGTCCCCACCTCAAACTTGTGCTGCCCTGATAGACCAAGGGAGCCCTACAAACTGACATCAGGAACCTGGACTGCTGAGTTTTCTTTCCCAGGGAAAATGGAAAAAGGATGTGCCCAGGGGCCCCTGGCCCTGACTGCAAAAAATCCTTATATCGAAGGATGGAGCCCACACCGAAGTTGTCCCCACCTCAAACTTGTGCTGCCCTGATAGACCCAAGGGAGCCCTACAAACTGACATCAGGAACCTGGACTGCTGAGTTTTCTTTCCCAGGGAAAATGGAAAAAGGATGTGCCCGGGGGCCCCTGACCCTGCCTGCAAAGAATCCTTATATCGAAGGATGGACCCCACACAGAAGTTGTCCCCACCTCAAACTTGTGCTGCCCTGATAGACCCAAGGGAGCCCTACAAACTGACATCAGGAACCTGGACTGCTGAATTTTCTTTCCAGGGAAAATGGAAAAAGGATGTGCCCTGGGGCCCCTGGCCCTGACTGCAAAAAATCCTTATATTGAAGGATGCACCACACACCGAAGTTGTCCCCACCTCAAACTTGTGCTGCCCTGATACACCCAAGGCAGCCCTACAAACTGACATCAGGAACCTGGACTGCTGAGTTTTCTTTCCCAGGGAAAATGGAAAAAGGTTGTGCCCAGGGGCCGCTGGCCATGGGCAGGGACCTCACTACAAGAAATCTTTATATCGAAGGATGGACCCCACACCGAAGTTGTCCCCACCTCAAACTTGTGCTGCCCTGATAGACCCAAGGGAGCCCTACAAACTGACATCAGGAACGTGGACTGCTGAGTTTTCTTTCCCAGGGAAAATGGAAAAAGGATGTGCCCAGGGGCCCCTGGCCCTGACTGCAAAAAATCCTTATATCGAAGGATGGACCCCACACCGAAGTTGTCCCCACCTCAAACTTGTGCTGCCCTGATAGACCCAAGGGAGCCCTACAAACTGACATCAGGAACCTGGACTGCTGAGTTTTCTTTCCCAGGGAAAATGGAAAAAGGATGTGCCCAGGGGCCCCTGGCCCTGGGCCCCGGGGCCTCACTGCAAAGAATCCTTATATCGAAGAATGGACCCCACACCGAAGTTGTCCCCACCTCAAACTTGTGCTGCCCTAATAGACCCAAGGCAGCCCTACAAACTGACATCAGGAACCTGGACTGCTGAGTTTTCTTTCCCAGGGAAAATGGAAAAAGGTTGTGCCCAGGGGCCCCTGACCCTGACTGCAAAAAATCCTTATATCGAAGGATGGACCCCACACCGAAGTTGTCCCCACCTCAAACTTGTGCTGCCCTGATAGACCCAAGGGAGCCCTACAAACTGACATCAGGAACCTGGACTGCTGAGTTTTCTTTCCCAGGGAAAATGGAAAAAGGATGTGCCCAGGGGCCCCTGGCCCTGACTGCAAAGAATCCTTATATCGAAGGATGGACCCCACACCGAAGTTGTCCCCACCTCAAACTTGTGCTGCCCTGATAGACCCAAGGGAGCCCTACAAACTGACATCAGGAACCTGGACTGCTGAGTTTTCTTTCCCAGGGAAAATGGAAAAAGGATGTGCCCAGGGCCCCCTGGCCCTGACTGCAAAAAATCCTTATATCGAAGGATGGAGCCCACACCGAAGTTGTCCCCACCTCAAACTTGTGCCGCCCTGATAGACCCAAGGGAGCCCTACAAACTGACATCAGGAACCTGGACTGCTGAGTTTTCTTTCCCAGGGAAAATGGAAAAAGGATGTGCCCAGGGCCCCCTGGCCCTGGGCTGACACCTCACTACAAAAAATCCTTATATCGAAGGATGGACCCCACACCAAAGTTGTCCCCACCTCAAACTTGTGCTGACCTGATAGACCCAAGGGAACCCTACAAACTGACATCAGGAACCTGGACTGCTGAGTTTTCTTTCCCAGGGAAAATGGAAAAATGATATGGCCAGGGGCCCCTGACCCTGACTGCAAAAAATCCTTATATCGAAGGATGGACCCCACACCAAAGTTGTCCCCACCTCAAACTTGTGCTGCCCTGATAGACCCAAGGGAGCCCTACAAACTCACATCAGGATCCTGGACTGCTGAGTTTTCTTTCCCAGGGAAAATGGAAAAAGGATGTGCCCAGGGGCCCCTGGCCCTGACTGCAAAAAATCCTTATATCGAAGGATGGACCCCACACCGAAGTTGTCCCCACCTCAAACCTGTGCTGCCCTAATAGACCCAAGGGAGCCCTAAAAACTGACATCAGGAACCTGGACTGCTGAGATTTCTTTCCCAGGGAAAATGGAAAAAGGATGTGCCCAGGGGCCCCTGGCCCTGTGCTGGGACCTCACTGCAAAAAATCCTTATATCGAAGGATGGACCCCACACCGAAGTTGTCCCCACCTCAAACTTGTGCTGCCCTGATAGACCCAAGGGAGCCCTACAAACTGACATCAGGAACCTGGACTGCTGAGTTTTCTTTCCCAGGGAAAATGGAAAAAGGATGTGCCCAGGGACCCCTGTACCTGGGTAGGGACCTCATTGCAAAGAATCCTTATATCGAAGGATGGACCCCACACCGAAGTTTTCCCCACCTCAAACTTGTGCGGCCGTGATAGACCCAAGGCAGCCCTACAAACTGACATCAGGAACCTGGACTGCTGAGTTTTCTTTCCCAGGGAAAATGGAAAAAGGTTCTGACGAGTGGCCGCAGGCCTTGGGCAGGGAACTCACTACAAGAAATCCATATATCGAAGGATGGACCCCACACCGAAGTTTTCCCCACCTCAAACTTGTGCTGCCCTGATAGACCCAAGGGAGCCCTACAAACTGACATCAGGAACCTGGACTGCTGAGTTTTCTTTCTCAGGGAAAATGGAAAAAGGTTGTGCCCAGGGTCCCCTAGCCCTGGACAGGGACCTCACTACCAAAAATCCTTATATCGAAGGATGGACCCCACACCGAAGTTGTCCCCACCTCAAACTTGTGCTACCCTGATAGACCCAAGGGAGCCCTACAAACTGACATCAGGAACCTGGACTGCTGAGTTTTCTTTCCCAGGGAAAATGGAAAAAGGATGTGCCCAGGGGCCCCTGGCCCTGTGCTGGGACCCCACTGCAAAAAATCCTTATATCGAAGGATGGACCGCACACCGAAGATGTCCCCACCTCAAACTTGTGCTGCCCTGATAGACCCAAGGGAGCCCTACAAACTGACATCAGGAACCTGGACTGCTGAGTTTTCTTTCCCAGGGAAAATGGAAAAAGGATGTGCCCAGGGCCCCCTGGCCCTGACTGCAAAGAATCCTTATATCGAAGGATGGACCCCACACCGACGTTTTCCCCACCTCAAACTTGTGCTGCCCTGATAGACCCAAGGGAGCCCTACAAACTGACATCAGGAACCTGGACTGCTGAGTTTTCTTTCCCAGGGAAAATGGAAAAAGGATGTGCCCAGGGGCCCGAGGCCCTGACTGCAAAGAATCCTTATATCGAAGGATGGACCGCAGACCGAAGTTGTCCCCACCTCAAATTTGTGCTGCCCTGATAGACCCAAGGGAGCCCTACAAACTGACATCAGGAACCTGGACTGCTGAGTTTTCTTTCCCAGGGAAAATGGAAAAAGGTTGTGCCCAGGGGCCGCTGGCCTTGGGCAGGGACCTCACTACTAGAAATCTTTATATCGAAGGATGGACCCCACACCGAAGTTGTCCCCACCTCAAACTTGTGCTGCCCTGATAGACCCAAGGGAGCCCTACAAACTGACATCAGGAACGTGGACTGCTGAGTTTTCTTTCCCAGGGAAAATGGAAAAAGGATGTGCCCAGGGGCCCCTGACCCTGACTGCAAAAAATCCTTATATCGAAGGATGGAGCCCACACCGAAGTTGTCCCCACCTCAAACTTGTGCTGCCCTGATAGACCCAAGGGAGCCCTACAAACTGACATCAGGAACCTGGACTGCTGAGTTTTCTTTCCCAGGGAAAATGGAAAAAGGATGTGCCCAGGGGCCCCTGTACCTGGGTAGGGACCTCATTGCAAAGAATCCTTATATCGAAGGATGGACCCCACACCGAAGTTGTCCCCACCTCAAACTTGTGCTGCCCTGATACACCCAAGGGAGCCCTACAAACTGACATCAGGAACCTGGACTGCTGAGTTTTCTTTCCCAGGGAAAATGGAAAAAGGATGTGCCCAGGGGCCCCTGGCCCTGACTGCAAAAACTCCTTACATCGAAGGATGGAGCCCACACCGAAGTTGTCCCCACCTCAAACTTGTGCTGCCCTGATAGACCCAAGGGAGCCCTACAAACTGACATCAGGAACCTGGACTGCTGAGTTTTCTTTCCCAGGGAAAATGGAAAAAGGATGTGCCCAGGGGCCCCTGGCCCTGACTGCAAAAAATCCTTATATCGAAGGATGGAGCCCACACCGAAGTTGTCCCCACCTCAAACTTGTGCTGCCCTGATAGACCCAAGGGAGCCCTACAAACTGACATCAGGAACCTGGACTGCTGAGTTTTCTTTCCCAGGGAAAATGGAAAAAGGATGTGCCCAGGGGCCCCTGGCCCTGACTGCAAAGAATCCTTATATCGAAGGATGGACCCCACACCGAAGTTGTCCCCACCTCAAACTTGTGCTGCCCTGATAGACCAAGGGAGCCCTACAAACTGACATCAGGAACCTGGACTGCTGAGTTTTCTTTCCCAGGGAAAATGGAAAAAGGATGTGCCCAGGGGCCCCTGGCCCTGACTGCAAAAAATCCTTATATCGAAGGATGGAGCCCACACCGAAGTTGTCCCCACCTCAAACTTGTGCTGCCCTGATAGACCCAAGGGAGCCCTACAAACTGACATCAGGAACCTGGACTGCTGAGTTTTCTTTCCCAGGGAAAATGGAAAAAGGATGTGCCCGGGGGCCCCTGGCCCTGCCTGCAAAGAATCCTTATATCGAAGGATGGACCCCACACCGAAGTTGTCCCCACCTCAAACTTGTGCTGCCCTGATAGACCCAAGGGAGCCCTACAAACTGACATCAGGAACCTGGACTGCTGAATTTTCTTTCCAGGGAAAATGGAAAAAGGATGTGCCCTGGGGCCCCTGGCCCTGACTGCAAAAAATCCTTATATTGAAGGATGCACCACACACCGAAGTTGTCCCCACCTCAAACTTGTGCTGCCCTGATACACCCAAGGCAGCCCTACAAACTGACATCAGGAACCTGGACTGCTGAGTTTTCTTTCCCAGGGAAAATGGAAAAAGGTTGTGCCCAGGGGCCGCTGGCCATGGGCAGGGACCTCACTACAAGAAATCTTTATATCGAAGGATGGACCCCACACCGATGTTGTCCCCACCTCAAACTTGTGCTGCCCTGATAGACCCAAGGGAGCCCTACAAACTGACATCAGGAACGTGGACTGCTGAGTTTTCTTTCCCAGGGAAAATGGAAAAAGGATGTGCCCAGGGGCCCCTGGCCCTGACTGCAAAAAATCCTTATATCGAAGGATGGACCCCACACCGAAGTTGTCCCCACCTCAAACTTGTGCTGCCCTGATAGACCCAAGGGAGCCCTACAAACTGACATCAGGAACCTGGACTGCTGAGTTTTCTTTCCCAGGGAAAATGGAAAAAGGATGTGCCCAGGGGCCCCTGGCCCTGGGCCCCGGGGCCTCACTGCAAAGAATCCTTATATCGAAGAATGGACCCCACACCGAAGTTGTCCCCACCTCAAACTTGTGCTGCCCTAATAGACCCAAGGCAGCCCTACAAACTGACATCAGGAACCTGGACTGCTGAGTTTTCTTTCCCAGGGAAAATGGAAAAAGGTTGTGCCCAGGGGCCCCTGACCCTGACTGCAAAAAATCCTTATATCGAAGGATGGACCCCACACCGAAGTTGTCCCCACCTCAAACTTGTGCTGCCCTGATAGACCCAAGGGAGCCCTACAAACTGACATCAGGAACCTGGACTGCTGAGTTTTCTTTCCCAGGGAAAATGGAAAAAGGATGTGCCCAGGGGCCCCTGGCCCTGACTGCAAAGAATCCTTATATCGAAGGATGGACCCCACACCGAAGTTGTCCCCACCTCAAACTTGTGCTGCCCTGATAGACCCAAGGGAGCCCTACAAACTGACATCAGGAACCTGGACTGCTGAGTTTTCTTTCCCAGGGAAAATGGAAAAAGGATGTGCCCAGGGCCCCCTGGCCCTGGGCTGACACCTCGCTACAAAAAATCCTTATATTGAAGGATGGACCCCACACCAAAGTTGTCCCCACCTCAAACTTGTGCTGACCTGATAGACCCAAGGGAACCCTACAAACTGACATCAGGAACCTGGACTGCTGAGTTTTCTTTCCCAGGGAAAATGGAAAAATGATATGGCCAGGGGCCCCTGACCCTGACTGCAAAAAATCCTTATATCGAAGGATGGACCCCACACCAAAGTTGTCCCCACCTCAAACTTGTGCTGCCCTGATAGACCCAAGGGAGCCCTACAAACTCACATCAGGAACCTGGACTGCTGAGTTTTCTTTCCCAGGGAAAATGGAAAAACGATGTGCCCAGGGGCCCCTGGCCCTGACTGCAAAAAATCCTTATATCGAAGGATGGACCCCACACCGAAGTTGTCCCCACCTCAAACCTGTGCTGCCCTAATAGACCCAAGGGAGCCCTAAAAACTGACATCAGGAACCTGGACTGCTGAGATTTCTTTCCCAGGGAAAATGGAAAAAGGATGTGCCCAGGGGCCCCTGGCCCTGTGCTGGGACCTCACTGCAAAAAATCCTTATATCGAAGGATGGACCCCACACCGAAGTTGTCCCCACCTCAAACTTGTGCTGCCCTGATAGACCCAAGGGAGCCCTACAAACTGACATCAGGAACCTGGACTGCTGAGTTTTCTTTCCCAGGGAAAATGGAAAAAGGATGTGCCCAGGGGCCCCTGGCCCTGTGCTGGGACCCCACTGCAAAAAATCCTTATATCGAAGGATGGACCGCACACCGAAGATGTCCCCACCTCAAACTTGTGCTGCCCTGATAGACCCAAGGGAGCCCTACAAACTGACATCAGGAACCTGGACTGCTGAGTTTTCTTTCCCAGGGAAAATGGAAAAAGGATGTGCCCAGGGCCCCCTGGCCCTGACTGCAAAGAATCCTTATATCGAAGGATGGACCCCACACCGAAGTTTTCCCCACCTCAAACTTGTGCTGCCCTGATAGACCCAAGGGAGCCCTACAAACTGACATCAGGAACCTGGACTGCTGAGTTTTCTTTCCCAGGGAAAATGGAAAAAGGATGTGCCCAGGGGCCCGAGGCCCTGACTGCAAAGAATCCTTATATCGAAGGATGGACCGCACACCGAAGTTGTCCCCACCTCAAACTTGTGCTGCCCTGATAGACCCAAGGGAGCCCTACAAACTGACATCAGGAACCTGGACTGCTGAGTTTTCTTTCCCAGGGAAAATGGAAAAAGGTTGTGCCCAGGGGCCGCTGGCCTTGGGCAGGGACCTCACTACAAGAAATCTTTATATCGAAGGATGGACCCCACACCGAAGTTGTCCCCACCTCAAACTTGTGCTGCCCTGATAGACCCAAGGGAGCCCTACAAACTGACATCAGGAACGTGGACTGCTGAGTTTTCTTTCCCAGGGAAAATGGAAAAAGGATGTGCCCAGGGGCCCCTGACCCTGACTGCAAAAAATCCTTATATCGAAGGATGGACCACACACCGAAGTTGTCCCCACCTCAAACTTGTGCTGCCCTGATAGACCCAAGGGAGCCCTACAAACTGACATCAGGAACCTGGACTGCTGAGTTTTCTTTCCCAGGGAAAATGGAAAAAGGATGTGCCCAGGGGCCCCTGGCCCTGGGCCCCGGGGCCTCACTGCAAAGAATCCTTATATCGAAGAATGGACCCCACACCAAAGTTGTCCCCACCTCAAACTTGTGCTGCCCTAATAGACCCAAAGCAGCCGTACAAACTGACATCAGGAACCTGGACTGCTGAGTTTTCTTTCCCAGGGAAAATGGAAAAAGGTTGTGCCCAGGGGCCCCTGACCCTGACTGCAAAAAATCCTTATATCGAAGGATGGACCCCACACCGAAGTTGTCCCCACCTCAAACTTGTGCTGCCCTGATAGACCCAAGGGAGCCCTACAAACTGACATCAGGAACCTGGACTGCTGAGTTTTCTTTCCCAGGGAAAATGGAAAAAGGATGTGCCCAGGGGCCCCTGGCCCTGACTGCAAAAAATCCTTATATCGAAGGATGGACCCCACACCGAAGTTGTCCCCACCTCAAACTTGTGCTGCCCTGATAGACCCAAGGGAGCCCTACAAACTGACATCAGGAACCTGGACTGCTGAGTTTTCTTTCCCAGGGAAAATGGAAAAAGGATGTGCCCAGGGGCCCCTGTACCTGGGTAGGGACCTCATTGCAAAGAATCCTTATATCGAAGGATGGACCCCACACCGAAGTTGTCCCCACCTCAAACTTGTGCTGCCCTGATACACCCAAGGGAGCCCTACAAACTGACATCAGGAACCTGGACTGCTGAGTTTTCTTTCCCAGGGAAAATGGAAAAAGGATGTGCCCAGGGGCCCCTGGCCCTGACTGCAAAAACTCCTTACATCGAAGGATGGAGCCCACACCGAAGTTGTCCCCACCTCAAACTTGTGCTGCCCTGATACACCCAAGGCAGCCCTACAAACTGACATCAGGAACCTGGACTGCTGAGTTTTCTTTCCCAGGGAAAATGGAAAAAGGATGTGCCCAGGGGCCCCTGGCCCTGACTGCAAAAAATCCTTATATCGAAGGATGGAGCCCACACCGAAGTTGTCCCCACCTCAAACTTGTGCTGCCCTGATAGACCCAAGGGAGCCCTACAAACTGACATCAGGAACCTGGACTGCTGAGTTTTCTTTCCCAGGGAAAATGGAAAAAGGATGTGCCCAGGGGCCCCTGGCCCTGACTGCAAAGAATCCTTATATCGAAGGATGGACCCCACACCGAAGTTGTCCCCACCTCAAACTTGTGCTGCCCTGATAGACCAAGGGAGCCCTACAAACTGACATCAGGAACCTGGACTGCTGAGTTTTCTTTCCCAGGGAAAATGGAAAAAGGATGTGCCCAGGGGCCCCTGGCCCTGACTGCAAAAAATCCTTATATCGAAGGATGGAGCCCACACCGAAGTTGTCCCCACCTCAAACTTGTGCTGCCCTGATAGACCCAAGGGAGCCCTACAAACTGACATCAGGAACCTGGACTGCTGAGTTTTCTTTCCCAGGGAAAATGGAAAAAGGATGTGCCCAGGGGCCCCTGGCCCTGACTGCAAAAAATCCTTATATCGAAGGATGGACCCCACACCGAAGTTGTCCCCACCTCAAACTTGTGCTGCCCTGATAGACCCAAGGGAGCCCTACAAACTGACATCAGGAACCTGGACTGCTGAGTTTTCTTTCCCAGGGAAAATGGAAAAAGGATGTGCCCAGGGGCCCCTGGCCCTGGGCCCCGGGGCCTCACTGCAAAGAATCCTTATATCGAAGAATGGACCCCACACCGAAGTTGTCCCCACCTCAAACTTGTGCTGCCCTAATAGACCCAAGGCAGCCCTACAAACTGACATCAGGAACCTGGACTGCTGAGTTTTCTTTCCCAGGGAAAATGGAAAAAGGTTGTGCCCAGGGGCCCCTGACCCTGACTGCAAAAAATCCTTATATCGAAGGATGGACCCCACACCGAAGTTGTCCCCACCTCAAACTTGTGCTGCCCTGATAGACCCAAGGGAGCCCTACAAACTGACATCAGGAACCTGGACTGCTGAGTTTTCTTTCCCAGGGAAAATGGAAAAAGGATGTGCCCAGGGGCCCCTGGCCCTGACTGCAAAGAATCCTTATATCGAAGGATGGACCCCACACCGAAGTTGTCCCCACCTCAAACTTGTGCTGCCCTGATAGACCCAAGGGAGCCCTACAAACTGACATCAGGAACCTGGACTGCTGAGTTTTCTTTCCCAGGGAAAATGGAAAAAGGATGTGCCCAGGGCCCCCTGGCCCTGGGCTGACACCTCGCTACAAAAAATCCTTATATTGAAGGATGGACCCCACACCAAAGTTGTCCCCACCTCAAACTTGTGCTGACCTGATAGACCCAAGGGAACCCTACAAACTGACATCAGGAACCTGGACTGCTGAGTTTTCTTTCCCAGGGAAAATGGAAAAATGATATGGCCAGGGGCCCCTGACCCTGACTGCAAAAAATCCTTATATCGAAGGATGGACCCCACACCAAAGTTGTCCCCACCTCAAACTTGTGCTGCCCTGATAGACCCAAGGGAGCCCTACAAACTCACATCAGGAACCTGGACTGCTGAGTTTTCTTTCCCAGGGAAAATGGAAAAACGATGTGCCCAGGGGCCCCTGGCCCTGACTGCAAAAAATCCTTATATCGAAGGATGGACCCCACACCGAAGTTGTCCCCACCTCAAACCTGTGCTGCCCTAATAGACCCAAGGGAGCCCTAAAAACTGACATCAGGAACCTGGACTGCTGAGATTTCTTTCCCAGGGAAAATGGAAAAAGGATGTGCCCAGGGGCCCCTGGCCCTGTGCTGGGACCTCACTGCAAAAAATCCTTATATCGAAGGATGGACCCCACACCGAAGTTGTCCCCACCTCAAACTTGTGCTGCCCTGATAGACCCAAGGGAGCCCTACAAACTGACATCAGGAACCTGGACTGCTGAGTTTTCTTTCCCAGGGAAAATGGAAAAAGGATGTGCCCAGGGGCCCCTGGCCCTGTGCTGGGACCCCACTGCAAAAAATCCTTATATCGAAGGATGGACCGCACACCGAAGATGTCCCCACCTCAAACTTGTGCTGCCCTGATAGACCCAAGGGAGCCCTACAAACTGACATCAGGAACCTGGACTGCTGAGTTTTCTTTCCCAGGGAAAATGGAAAAAGGATGTGCCCAGGGCCCCCTGGCCCTGACTGCAAAGAATCCTTATATCGAAGGATGGACCCCACACCGAAGTTTTCCCCACCTCAAACTTGTGCTGCCCTGATAGACCCAAGGGAGCCCTACAAACTGACATCAGGAACCTGGACTGCTGAGTTTTCTTTCCCAGGGAAAATGGAAAAAGGATGTGCCCAGGGGCCCGAGGCCCTGACTGCAAAGAATCCTTATATCGAAGGATGGACCGCACACCGAAGTTGTCCCCACCTCAAACTTGTGCTGCCCTGATAGACCCAAGGGAGCCCTACAAACTGACATCAGGAACCTGGACTGCTGAGTTTTCTTTCCCAGGGAAAATGGAAAAAGGTTGTGCCCAGGGGCCGCTGGCCTTGGGCAGGGACCTCACTACAAGAAATCTTTATATCGAAGGATGGACCCCACACCGAAGTTGTCCCCACCTCAAACTTGTGCTGCCCTGATAGACCCAAGGGAGCCCTACAAACTGACATCAGGAACGTGGACTGCTGAGTTTTCTTTCCCAGGGAAAATGGAAAAAGGATGTGCCCAGGGGCCCCTGACCCTGACTGCAAAAAATCCTTATATCGAAGGATGGACCACACACCGAAGTTGTCCCCACCTCAAACTTGTGCTGCCCTGATAGACCCAAGGGAGCCCTACAAACTGACATCAGGAACCTGGACTGCTGAGTTTTCTTTCCCAGGGAAAATGGAAAAAGGATGTGCCCAGGGGCCCCTGGCCCTGGGCCCCGGGGCCTCACTGCAAAGAATCCTTATATCGAAGAATGGACCCCACACCAAAGTTGTCCCCACCTCAAACTTGTGCTGCCCTAATAGACCCAAAGCAGCCGTACAAACTGACATCAGGAACCTGGACTGCTGAGTTTTCTTTCCCAGGGAAAATGGAAAAAGGTTGTGCCCAGGGGCCCCTGACCCTGACTGCAAAAAATCCTTATATCGAAGGATGGACCCCACACCGAAGTTGTCCCCACCTCAAACTTGTGCTGCCCTGATAGACCCAAGGGAGCCCTACAAACTGACATCAGGAACCTGGACTGCTGAGTTTTCTTTCCCAGGGAAAATGGAAAAAGGATGTGCCCAGGGGCCCCTGGCCCTGACTGCAAAAAATCCTTATATCGAAGGATGGACCCCACACCGAAGTTGTCCCCACCTCAAACTTGTGCTGCCCTGATAGACCCAAGGGAGCCCTACAAACTGACATCAGGAACCTGGACTGCTGAGTTTTCTTTCCCAGGGAAAATGGAAAAAGGATGTGCCCAGGGGCCCCTGTACCTGGGTAGGGACCTCATTGCAAAGAATCCTTATATCGAAGGATGGACCCCACACCGAAGTTGTCCCCACCTCAAACTTGTGCTGCCCTGATACACCCAAGGGAGCCCTACAAACTGACATCAGGAACCTGGACTGCTGAGTTTTCTTTCCCAGGGAAAATGGAAAAAGGATGTGCCCAGGGGCCCCTGGCCCTGACTGCAAAAACTCCTTACATCGAAGGATGGAGCCCACACCGAAGTTGTCCCCACCTCAAACTTGTGCTGCCCTGATACACCCAAGGCAGCCCTACAAACTGACATCAGGAACCTGGACTGCTGAGTTTTCTTTCCCAGGGAAAATGGAAAAAGGATGTGCCCAGGGGCCCCTGGCCCTGACTGCAAAAAATCCTTATATCGAAGGATGGAGCCCACACCGAAGTTGTCCCCACCTCAAACTTGTGCTGCCCTGATAGACCCAAGGGAGCCCTACAAACTGACATCAGGAACCTGGACTGCTGAGTTTTCTTTCCCAGGGAAAATGGAAAAAGGATGTGCCCAGGGGCCCCTGGCCCTGACTGCAAAGAATCCTTATATCGAAGGATGGACCCCACACCGAAGTTGTCCCCACCTCAAACTTGTGCTGCCCTGATAGACCAAGGGAGCCCTACAAACTGACATCAGGAACCTGGACTGCTGAGTTTTCTTTCCCAGGGAAAATGGAAAAAGGATGTGCCCAGGGGCCCCTGGCCCTGACTGCAAAAAATCCTTATATCGAAGGATGGAGCCCACACCGAAGTTGTCCCCACCTCAAACTTGTGCTGCCCTGATAGACCCAAGGGAGCCCTACAAACTGACATCAGGAACCTGGACTGCTGAGTTTTCTTTCCCAGGGAAAATGGAAAAAGGATGTGCCCGGGGGCCCCTGACCCTGCCTGCAAAGAATCCTTATATCGAAGGATGGACCCCACACCGAAGTTGTCCCCACCTCAAACTTGTGCTGCCCTGATAGACCCAAGGGAGCCCTACAAACTGACATCAGGAACCTGGACTGCTGAATTTTCTTTCCAGGGAAAATGGAAAAAGGATGTGCCCTGGGGCCCCTGGCCCTGACTGCAAAAAATCCTTATATTGAAGGATGCACCACACACCGAAGTTGTCCCCACCTCAAACTTGTGCTGCCCTGATACACCCAAGGCAGCCCTACAAACTGACATCAGGAACCTGGACTGCTGAGTTTTCTTTCCCAGGGAAAATGGAAAAAGGTTGTGCCCAGGGGCCCCTGGCCATGGGCAGGGCCCTCACTACAAGAAATCTTTATATCGAAGGATGGACCCCACACCGAAGTTGTCCCCACCTCAAACTTGTGCTGCCCTGATAGACCCAAGGGAGCCCTACAAACTGACATCAGGAACGTGGACTGCTGAGTTTTCTTTCCCAGGGAAAATGGAAAAAGGATGTGCCCAGGGGCCCCTGGCCCTGACTGCAAAAAATCCTTATATCGAAGGATGGACCCCACACCGAAGTTGTCCCCACCTCAAACTTGTGCTGCCCTGATAGACCCAAGGGAGCCCTACAAACTGACATCAGGAACCTGGACTGCTGAGTTTTCTTTCCCAGGGAAAATGGAAAAAGGATGTGCCCAGGGGCCCCTGGCCCTGGGCCCCGGGGCCTCACTGCAAAGAATCCTTATATCGAAGAATGGACCCCACACCGAAGTTGTCCCCACCTCAAACTTGTGCTGCCCTAATAGACCCAAGGCAGCCCTACAAACTGACATCAGGAACCTGGACTGCTGAGTTTTCTTTCCCAGGGAAAATGGAAAAAGGTTGTGCCCAGGGGCCCCTGACCCTGACTGCAAAAAATCCTTATATCGAAGGATGGACCCCACACCAAAGTTGTCCCCACCTCAAACTTGTGCTGCCCTGATAGACCCAAGGGAGCCCTACAAACTGACATCAGGAACCTGGACTGCTGAGTTTTCTTTCCCAGGGAAAATGGAAAAAGGATGTGCCCAGGGGCCCCTGGCCCTGACTGCAAAGAATCCTTATATCGAAGGATGGACCCCACACCGAAGTTGTCCCCACCTCAAACTTGTGCTGCCCTGATAGACCCAAGGGAGCCCTACAAACTGACATCAGGAACCTGGACTGCTGAGTTTTCTTTCCCAGGGAAAATGGAAAAAGGATGTGCCCAGGGCCCCCTGGCCCTGACTGCAAAAAATCCTTATATCGAAGGATGGAGCCCACACCGAAGTTGTCCCCACCTCAAACTTGTGCCGCCCTGATAGACCCAAGGGAGCCCTACAAACTGACATCAGGAACCTGGACTGCTGAGTTTTCTTTCCCAGGGAAAATGGAAAAAGGATGTGCCCAGGGCCCCCTGGCCCTGGGCTGGGGCCTCACTACAAAAATTCTTATATCGAAGGATGGACCCCACACCAAAGTTGTCCCCACCTCAAACTTGTGCTGACCTGATAGACCCAAGGGAACCCTACAAACTGACATCAGGAACCTGGACTGCTGAGTTTTCTTTCCCAGGGAAAATGGAAAAATGATATGGCCAGGGGCCCCTGACCCTGACTGCAAAAAATCCTTATATCGAAGGATGGACCCCACACCAAAGTTGTCCCCACCTCAAACTTGTGCTGCCCTGATAGACCCAAGGGAGCCCTACAAACTCACATCAGGATCCTGGACTGCTGAGTTTTCTTTCCCAGGGAAAATGGAAAAAGGATGTGCCCAGGGGCCCCTGGCCCTGACTGCAAAAAATCCTTATATCGAAGGATGGACCCCACACCGAAGTTGTCCCCACCTCAAACCTGTGCTGCCCTAATAGACCCAAGGGAGCCCTAAAAACTGACATCAGGAACCTGGACTGCTGAGATTTCTTTCCCAGGGAAAATGGAAAAAGGATGTGCCCAGGGGCCCCTGGCCCTGTGCTGGGACCTCACTGCAAAAAATCCTTATATCGAAGGATGGACCCCACACCGAAGTTGTCCCCACCTCAAACTTGTGCTGCCCTGATAGACCCAAGGGAGCCCTACAAACTGACATCAGGAACCTGGACTGCTGAGTTTTCTTTCCCAGGGAAAATGGAAAAAGGATGTGCCCAGGGACCCCTGTACCTGGGTAGGGACCTCATTGCAAAGAATCCTTATATCGAAGGATGGACCCCACACCGAAGTTTTCCCCACCTCAAACTTGTGCGGCCGTGATAGACCCAAGGCAGCCCTACAAACTGACATCAGGAACCTGGACTGCTGAGTTTTCTTTCCCAGGGAAAATGGAAAAAGGTTCTGACGAGTGGCCGCAGGCCTTGGGCAGGGAACTCACTACAAGAAATCCATATATCGAAGGATGGACCCCACACCGAAGTTTTCCCCACCTCAAACTTGTGCTGCCCTGATAGACCCAAGGGAGCCCTACAAACTGACATCAGGAACCTGGACTGCTGAGTTTTCTTTCCCAGGGAAAATGGAAAAAGGTTGTGCCCAGGGTCCCCTAGCCCTGGACAGGGACCTCACTACCAAAAATCCTTATATCGAAGGATGGACCCCACACCGAAGTTGTCCCCACCTCAAACTTGTGCTACCCTGATAGACCCAAGGGAGCCCTACAAACTGACATCAGGAACCTGGACTGCTGAGTTTTCTTTCCCAGGGAAAATGGAAAAAGGATGTGCCCAGGGGCCCCTGGCCCTGTGCTGGGACCCCACTGCAAAAAATCCTTATATCGAAGGATGGACCGCACACCGAAGATGTCCCCACCTCAAACTTGTGCTGCCCTGATAGACCCAAGGGAGCCCTACAAACTGACATCAGGAACCTGGACTGCTGAGTTTTCTTTCCCAGGGAAAATGGAAAAAGGATGTGCCCAGGGCCCCCTGGCCCTGACTGCAAAGAATCCTTATATCGAAGGATGGACCCCACACCGAAGTTTTCCCCACCTCAAACTTGTGCTGCCCTGATAGACCCAAGGGAGCCCTACAAACTGACATCAGGAACCTGGACTGCTGAGTTTTCTTTCCCAGGGAAAATGGAAAAAGGATGTGCCCAGGGGCCCGAGGCCCTGACTGCAAAGAATCCTTATATCGAAGGATGGACCGCAGACCGAAGTTGTCCCCACCTCAAATTTGTGCTGCCCTGATAGACCCAAGGGAGCCCTACAAACTGACATCAGGAACCTGGACTGCTGAGTTTTCTTTCCCGGGGGAAATGGAAAAAGGATGTGCCCAGGGGCCCCTGGCCCTGACTGCAAAGAATCCTTATATCAAAGGATGGACCCGAGACCGAAGTTGTCCCCACCTCAGACTTGTGCTGCCCTGATAGACCCAAGGGAGCCCTACAAACTGACATCAGGAACCTGGACTGCTGAGTTTTCTTTCCCAGGGAAAATGGAAAAAGGATGTGCCCAGGGGCCCCAGGCCCTGACTGCAAAGAATCCTTATATCGAAGAATGGACCCGAGACCGAAGTTGTCCCCACCTCAAACTTGTGCTGCCCTGATAGACCCAAGGGAGCCCTACAAACTGACATCAGGAACCTGGACTGCTGAGTTTTCTTTCCCAGGGAAAATGGAAAAAGGATGTGCCCAGGGGCCCCTGGCCCTGACTGCAAAGAATCCTTATATCGAAGGATGGACCCGAGACCGAAGTTGTCCCCACCTCAAACTTGTGCTGCCCTGATAGACCCAAGGGAGCCCTACAAACTGACATCAGGAACCTGGACTGCTGTGTTTTCTTTCCCGGGGGAAATGGAAAAAGGATGTGCCCAGGGGCCCCTGGCCCTGACTGCAAAGGATCCTTATATCGAAGGATGGACCCGAGACCGAAGTTGTCCCCACCTCAAACTTGTGCTGCCCTGATAGACCCAAGGGAGCCCTACAAACTGACATCAGGAACCTGGACTGCTGAGTTTTCTTTCCCAGGGAAAATGGCCAAAGGATGTGCCCAGGGGACCCTGGCCCTGGCCTGGGCCTGACTGCAAAGAATCCTTATATAGAAGGATGGACCCGAGTCCGAAGTTGTCCCCACCTCAAACTTGTGCTACCCTGATAGACCCAAGGGAGCCCTACAAACTGACATCAGGAACCTGGACTGCTGAGTTTTCTTTCCCAGGGAAAATGGAAAAAGGATGTGCCCAGGGGCCCCTGGCCCTGTGCTGGGACCCCACTGCAAAAAATCCTTATATCGAAGGATGGACCGCACACCGAAGTTGTCCCCACCTCAAACTTGTGCTGCCCTGATAGACCCAAGGGAGCCCTACAAACTGACATCAGGAACCTGGACTGCTGAGTTTTCTTTCCCAGGGAAAATGGAAAAAGGATGTGCCCAGGGGCCCCTGGCCCTGACTGCAAAGAATCCTTATATCGAAGGATGGACCCCACACCGAAGTTGTCCCCACCTCAAACTTGTGCTGCCCTGATAGACCCAAGGGAGCCCTACAAACTGACATCAGGAACCTGGACTGCTGAGTTTTCTTTCCCAGGGGAAATGGGAAAAGGATGTGCCCATGTGTCCCTGGCCCTGGGAGGGGGCCTCACTACAAAAAATCCTTATATCGAAGGATGGACCCCACACCGAAGTTGTCCCCACCTCTAACTTGTACTGCCCTCATAGACCCAAGGGAGCCCTACAAACTGACATCAGGAACCTGGACTGCTGAGTTTTCCTTCCCAGGGAAAATGGAAAAAGGATATGCCCAGGGGCCCCTGACCCTGACTGCAAAGAATCCTTATATCGAAGGATGGAGCCCACACCGAAGTTGTCCCCACCTCAAACTTGTGCTGCCCTGATACACCCAAGGGAGCCCTACAAACTGACATCAGGAACCTGGACTGCTGAGTTTTCTTTCCCAGGGAAAATGGAAAAAGGATGTGCCCAAGGGCCCCTGTACCTGGGTAGGGACCTCATTGCAAAGAATCCTTATATCGAAGGATGGACCCCACACCGAAGTTTTCCCCACCTCAAACTTGTGCTGCCCTGATAGACCCAAGGGAGCCCTACAAACTGACATCAGGAACCTGGACTGCTGAGTTTTCTTTCCCAGGGAAAATGGAAAAAGGATGTGCCCAGGGGCCCCTGGCCCTGACTGCAAAAACTCCTTACATCGAAGGATGGAGCCCACACCGAAGTTGTCCCCACCTCAAACTTGTGCTGCCCTGATACACCCAAGGCAGCCCTACAAACTGACATCAGGAACCTGGACTGCTGAGTTTTCTTTCCCAGGGAAAATGGAAAAAGGTTGTGCCCAGGGGCCGCTGGCCTTGGGCAGGGACCTCACTACAAGAAATCTTTATATCGAAGGATGGACCCCACACCGAAGTTGTCCCCACCTCAAACTTGTGCTGCCCTGATAGACCCAAGGGAGCCCTACAAACTCACATCAGGAACGTGGACTGCTGAGTTTTCTTTCCCAGGGAAAATGGAAAAAGGATGTGCCCAGGGCCCCCTGGCCCTGGGCTGGGGCCTCACTACAAAAATTCTTATATCGAAGGATGGACCCCACACCAAAGTTGTCCCCACCTCAAACTTGTGCTGACCTGATAGACCCAAGGGAACCCTACAAACTGACATCAGGAACCTGGACTGCTGAGTTTTCTTTCCCAGGGAAAATGGAAAAATGATATGGCCAGGGGCCCCTGACCCTGACTGCAAAAAATCCTTATATCGAAGGATGGACCCCACACCAAAGTTGTCCCCACCTCAAACTTGTGCTGCCCTGATAGACCCAAGGGAGCCCTACAAACTCACATCAGGATCCTGGACTGCTGAGTTTTCTTTCCCAGGGAAAATGGAAAAAGGATGTGCCCAGGGGCCCCTGGCCCTGACTGCAAAAAATCCTTATATCGAAGGATGGACCCCACACCGAAGTTGTCCCCACCTCAAACCTGTGCTGCCCTAATAGACCCAAGGGAGCCCTAAAAACTGACATCAGGAACCTGGACTGCTGAGATTTCTTTCCCAGGGAAAATGGAAAAAGGATGTGCCCAGGGGCCCCTGGCCCTGTGCTGGGACCTCACTGCAAAAAATCCTTATATCGAAGGATGGACCCCACACCGAAGTTGTCCCCACCTCAAACTTGTGCTGCCCTGATAGACCCAAGGGAGCCCTACAAACTGACATCAGGAACCTGGACTGCTGAGTTTTCTTTCCCAGGGAAAATGGAAAAAGGATGTGCCCAGGGACCCCTGTACCTGGGTAGGGACCTCATTGCAAAGAATCCTTATATCGAAGGATGGACCCCACACCGAAGTTTTCCCCACCTCAAACTTGTGCGGCCGTGATAGACCCAAGGCAGCCCTACAAACTGACATCAGGAACCTGGACTGCTGAGTTTTCTTTCCCAGGGAAAATGGAAAAAGGTTCTGACGAGTGGCCGCAGGCCTTGGGCAGGGAACTCACTACAAGAAATCCATATATCGAAGGATGGACCCCACACCGAAGTTTTCCCCACCTCAAACTTGTGCTGCCCTGATAGACCCAAGGGAGCCCTACAAACTGACATCAGGAACCTGGACTGCTGAGTTTTCTTTCCCAGGGAAAATGGAAAAAGGTTGTGCCCAGGGTCCCCTAGCCCTGGACAGGGACCTCACTACCAAAAATCCTTATATCGAAGGATGGACCCCACACCGAAGTTGTCCCCACCTCAAACTTGTGCTACCCTGATAGACCCAAGGGAGCCCTACAAACTGACATCAGGAACCTGGACTGCTGAGTTTTCTTTCCCAGGGAAAATGGAAAAAGGATGTGCCCAGGGGCCCCTGGCCCTGTGCTGGGACCCCACTGCAAAAAATCCTTATATCGAAGGATGGACCGCACACCGAAGATGTCCCCACCTCAAACTTGTGCTGCCCTGATAGACCCAAGGGAGCCCTACAAACTGACATCAGGAACCTGGACTGCTGAGTTTTCTTTCCCAGGGAAAATGGAAAAAGGATGTGCCCAGGGCCCCCTGGCCCTGACTGCAAAGAATCCTTATATCGAAGGATGGACCCCACACCGAAGTTTTCCCCACCTCAAACTTGTGCTGCCCTGATAGACCCAAGGGAGCCCTACAAACTGACATCAGGAACCTGGACTGCTGAGTTTTCTTTCCCAGGGAAAATGGAAAAAGGATGTGCCCAGGGGCCCGAGGCCCTGACTGCAAAGAATCCTTATATCGAAGGATGGACCGCAGACCGAAGTTGTCCCCACCTCAAATTTGTGCTGCCCTGATAGACCCAAGGGAGCCCTACAAACTGACATCAGGAACCTGGACTGCTGAGTTTTCTTTCCCGGGGGAAATGGAAAAAGGATGTGCCCAGGGGCCCCTGGCCCTGACTGCAAAGAATCCTTATATCAAAGGATGGACCCGAGACCGAAGTTGTCCCCACCTCAGACTTGTGCTGCCCTGATAGACCCAAGGGAGCCCTACAAACTGACATCAGGAACCTGGACTGCTGAGTTTTCTTTCCCAGGGAAAATGGAAAAAGGATGTGCCCAGGGGCCCCAGGCCCTGACTGCAAAGAATCCTTATATCGAAGAATGGACCCGAGACCGAAGTTGTCCCCACCTCAAACTTGTGCTGCCCTGATAGACCCAAGGGAGCCCTACAAACTGACATCAGGAACCTGGACTGCTGAGTTTTCTTTCCCAGGGAAAATGGAAAAAGGATGTGCCCAGGGGCCCCTGGCCCTGACTGCAAAGAATCCTTATATCGAAGGATGGACCCGAGACCGAAGTTGTCCCCACCTCAAACTTGTGCTGCCCTGATAGACCCAAGGGAGCCCTACAAACTGACATCAGGAACCTGGACTGCTGTGTTTTCTTTCCCGGGGGAAATGGAAAAAGGATGTGCCCAGGGGCCCCTGGCCCTGACTGCAAAGGATCCTTATATCGAAGGATGGACCCGAGACCGAAGTTGTCCCCACCTCAAACTTGTGCTGCCCTGATAGACCCAAGGGAGCCCTACAAACTGACATCAGGAACCTGGACTGCTGAGTTTTCTTTCCCAGGGAAAATGGCCAAAGGATGTGCCCAGGGGACCCTGGCCCTGGCCTGGGCCTGACTGCAAAGAATCCTTATATAGAAGGATGGACCCGAGTCCGAAGTTGTCCCCACCTCAAACTTGTGCTACCCTGATAGACCCAAGGGAGCCCTACAAACTGACATCAGGAACCTGGACTGCTGAGTTTTCTTTCCCAGGGAAAATGGAAAAAGGATGTGCCCAGGGGCCCCTGGCCCTGTGCTGGGACCCCACTGCAAAAAATCCTTATATCGAAGGATGGACCGCACACCGAAGTTGTCCCCACCTCAAACTTGTGCTGCCCTGATAGACCCAAGGGAGCCCTACAAACTGACATCAGGAACCTGGACTGCTGAGTTTTCTTTCCCAGGGAAAATGGAAAAAGGATGTGCCCAGGGGCCCCTGGCCCTGACTGCAAAGAATCCTTATATCGAAGGATGGACCCCACACCGAAGTTGTCCCCACCTCAAACTTGTGCTGCCCTGATAGACCCAAGGGAGCCCTACAAACTGACATCAGGAACCTGGACTGCTGAGTTTTCTTTCCCAGGGGAAATGGGAAAAGGATGTGCCCATGTGTCCCTGGCCCTGGGAGGGGGCCTCACTACAAAAAATCCTTATATCGAAGGATGGACCCCACACCGAAGTTGTCCCCACCTCTAACTTGTACTGCCCTCATAGACCCAAGGGAGCCCTACAAACTGACATCAGGAACCTGGACTGCTGAGTTTTCCTTCCCAGGGAAAATGGAAAAAGGATATGCCCAGGGGCCCCTGACCCTGACTGCAAAGAATCCTTATATCGAAGGATGGAGCCCACACCGAAGTTGTCCCCACCTCAAACTTGTGCTGCCCTGATACACCCAAGGGAGCCCTACAAACTGACATCAGGAACCTGGACTGCTGAGTTTTCTTTCCCAGGGAAAATGGAAAAAGGATGTGCCCAAGGGCCCCTGTACCTGGGTAGGGACCTCATTGCAAAGAATCCTTATATCGAAGGATGGACCCCACACCGAAGTTTTCCCCACCTCAAACTTGTGCTGCCCTGATAGACCCAAGGGAGCCCTACAAACTGACATCAGGAACCTGGACTGCTGAGTTTTCTTTCCCAGGGAAAATGGAAAAAGGATGTGCCCAGGGGCCCCTGGCCCTGACTGCAAAAACTCCTTACATCGAAGGATGGAGCCCACACCGAAGTTGTCCCCACCTCAAACTTGTGCTGCCCTGATACACCCAAGGCAGCCCTACAAACTGACATCAGGAACCTGGACTGCTGAGTTTTCTTTCCCAGGGAAAATGGAAAAAGGTTGTGCCCAGGGGCCGCTGGCCTTGGGCAGGGACCTCACTACAAGAAATCTTTATATCGAAGGATGGACCCCACACCGAAGTTGTCCCCACCTCAAACTTGTGCTGCCCTGATAGACCCAAGGGAGCCCTACAAACTCACATCAGGAACGTGGACTGCTGAGTTTTCTTTCCCAGGGAAAATGGAAAAAGGATGTGCCCAGGGGCCCCTGGCCCTGACTGCAAAAAATCCTTATATCGAAGGATGGACCGCACACCGAAGTTGTCCCCACCTCAAACTTGTGCTGCCCTGATAGACCCAAGGGAGCCCTACAAACTGACATCAGGAACCTGGACTGCTGAGTTTTCTTTCCCAGGGAAAATGGAAAAAGGATGTGCCCAGGGGCCCCTGGCCCTGGGCCCCGGGGCCTCACTGCAAAGAATCCTTATATCGAAGAATGGACCCCACACCGAAGTTGTCCCCACCTCAAACTTGTGCTGCCCTAATAGACCCAAGGCAGCCCTACAAACTGACATCAGGAACCTGGACTGCTGAGTTTTCTTTCCCAGGGAAAATGGAAAAAGGTTGTGCCCAGGGGCCCCTGACCCTGACTGCAAAAAATCCTTATATCGAAGGATGGACCCCACACCGAAGTTGTCCCCACCTCAAACTTGTGCTGCCCTGATAGACCCAAGGGAGCCCTACAAACTGACATCAGGAACCTGGACTGCTGAGTTTTCTTTCCCAGGGAAAATGGAAAAAGGATGTGCCCAGGGGCCCCTGGCCCTGACTCCAAAAAATCCTTATATCGAAGGATGGACCCCACACCGAAGTTGTCCCCACCTCAAACTTGTGCTGCCCTGATACACCCAAGGGAGCCCTACAAACTGACATCAGGAACCTGGACTGCTGAGTTTTCTTTCCCAGGGAAAATGGAAAAAGGATGTGCCCAGGGCCCCCTGGCCCTGACTGCAAAGAATCCTTATATCGAAGGATGGACCCCACACCGAAGTTGTCCCCACCTCAAACTTGTGCTGCCCTGATAGACCCAAGGGAGCCCTACAAACTGACATCAGGAACCTGGACTGCTGAGTTTTCTTTCCCAGGGAAAATGGAAAAAAGATGTGCCCAGGGCCCCCTGGCCCTGACTGCAAAAAATCCTTATATCGAAGGATGGAGCCCACACCGAAGTTGTCCCCACCTCAAACTTGTGCCGCCCTGATAGACCCAAGGGAGCCCTACAAACTGACATCAGGAACCTGGACTGCTGAGTTTTCTTTCCCAGGGAAAATGGAAAAAGGATGTGCCCAGGGCCCCCTGGCCCTGGGCTGGAGCCTCACTACAAAAAATCCTTATATCGAAGGATGGACCCCACACCGAAGTTGTCCCCACCTCAAACTTGTGCTGCCCTGATAGACCCAAGGGAACCCTACAAACTGACATCAGGAACCTGGACTGCTGAGTTTTCTTTCCCAGGGAAAATGGAAAAATGATATGGCCAGGGGCCCCTGACCCTGACTGCAAAAAATCCTTATATCGAAGGATGGACCCCACACCAAATTTGTCCCCACCTCAAACTTGTGCTGCCCTGATAGACCCAAGGGAGCCCTACAAACTGACATCAGGAACCTGGACTGCTGAGTTTTCTTTCCCAGGGAAAATGGAAAAAGGATGTGCCCAGGGGCCCCTGGCCCTGACTGCAAAAAATCCTTATATCGAAGGATGGACCCCACACCGAAGTTGTCCCCACCTCAAACTTGTGCTGCCCTAATAGACCCAAGGGAGCCCTAAAAACTGACATCAGGAACCTGGACTGCTGAGATTTCTTTCCCAGGGAAAATGGAAAAAGGATGTGCCCAGGGGCCCCTGGCCCTGTGCTGGGACCTCACTGCAAAAAATCCTTATATCGAAGGATGGACCCCACACCGAAGTTGTCCCCACCTCAAACTTGTGCTGCCCTGATAGACCCAAGGGAGCCCTACAAACTGACATCAGGAACCTGGACTGCTGAGTTTTCTTTCCCAGGGAAAATGGAAAAAGGATGTGCCCAGGGGCCCCTGGCCCTGACTGAAAAAAATCCTTATATCGAAGGATGGACCCCACACCGAAGTTGTCCCCACCTCAAACTTGTGCTGCCCTGATACACCCAAGGCAGCCCTACAAACTGACATCAGGAACCTGGACTGCTGAGTTTTCTTTCCCAGGGAAAATGGAAAAAGGTTCTGACGAGTGGCCGCAGGCCTTGGGCAGGGAACTCACTACAAGAAATCCATATATCGAAGGATGGACCCCACACCGAAGTTTTCCCCACCTCAAACTTGTGCTGCCCTGATAGACCCAAGGGAGCCCTACAAACTGACATCAGGAACCTGGACTGCTGAGTTTTCTTTCCCAGGGAAAATGGAAAAAGGTTGTGCCCAGGGTCCCCTAGCCCTGGACAGGGACCTCACTACCAAAAATCCTTATATCGAAGGATGGACCCCACACCGAAGTTGTCCCCACCTCAAACTTGTGCTACCCTGATAGACCCAAGGGAGCCCTACAAACTGACATCAGGAACCTGGACTGCTGAGTTTTCTTTCCCAGGGAAAATGGAAAAAGGATGTGCCCAGGGGCCCCTGGCCCTGACTGCAAAAAATCCTTATATCGAAGGATGGAGCCCACACCGAATTTGTCCCCACCTCAAACTTGTGCTGCCCTGATAGACCCAAGGGAGCCCTACAAACTGACATCAGGAACCTGGACTACTGAGTTTTCTTTCCCAGGGAAAATGGAAAAAGGATGTGCCCAGGGGCCCCTGGCCCTGACTGCAAAGAATCCTTATATCGAAGGATGGACCCCACACCGAAGTTGTCCCCACCTCAAACTTGTGCTGCCCTGATAGACCCAAGGGAGCCCTACAAACTGACATCAGGAACCTGGACTGCTGAGTTTTCTTTCCCAGGGAAAATGGAAAAAGGATGTGCCCAGGGGCCCCTGGCCCTGTGCTGGGACCTCACAGCAAAAATTCCTTATATCGAAGAATGGACCCCACACCGAAGTTGTCCCCACCTCAACCTTGTGCTGCCCTAATAGACCCAAGGCAGCCCTACAAACTGACATCAGGAACCTGGACTGCTGAGTTTTCTTTCCCAGGGAAAATGGAAAAAGGTTGTGCCCAGGGGCCCCTGGCCCTGACTGCAAAAAATCCTTATATCGAAGGATGGACCCCACACCGAAGTTGTCCCCACCTCAAACTTGTGCTGCCCTGATACACCCAAGGGAGCCCTACAAACTGACATCAGGAACCTGGACTGCTGAGTTTTCTTTCCCAGGGAAAATGGAAAAAGGATGTGCCCAGGGGCCCCTGGCCCTGTGCTGGGACCTCACTGCAAAAAATCCTTATATCGAAGGATGGACCCCACACCGAAGTTGTCCCCACCTCAAACTTGTGCTGCCCTGATAGACCCAAGGGAGCCCTACAAACTGACATCAGGATCCTGGACTGCTGAGTTTTCTTTCCCAGGGAAAATGGAAAAAGGATGTGCCCAGGGGCCACTGTACCTGGGTAGGGACCTCATTGCAAAGAATCCTTATATCGAAGGATGGACCCCACACCGAAGTTGTCCCCACCTCAAACTTGTGCTGCCCTGATAGACCCAAGGCAGCCCTACAAACTGACATCAGGAACCTGGACTGCTGAGTTTTCTTTCCCAGGGAAAATGGAAAAAGGATGTGCCCAGGGGCCCCTGGCCCTGACTGCAAAAAATCCTTATATCGAAGGATGGACCCCACACCGAAGTTGTCCCCACCTCAAACTTGTGCTGCCCTGATAGACCAAGGGAGCCCTACAAACTGACATCAGGAACCTGGACTGCTGAGTTTTTTTTCCCAGGGAAAATGGAAAAAGGATGTGCCCAGGGGCCCCTGGCCCTGACTGCAAAAAATCCTTATATTGAAGGATGCACCACACACCGAAGTTGTCCCCACCTCAAACTTGTGCTGCCCTGATAGACCCAAGGGAGCCCTAAAAACTGACATCAGGAACCTGGACTGCTGAGTTTTCTTTCCCAGGGAAAATGGAAAAAGGTTGTGCCCAGGGGCCGCTGGCCTTGGGCAGGGACCTCACTACAAAAAATCCTTATATTGAAGGATGCACCACACACCGAAGTTGTCCCCACCTCAAACTTGTGCTGCCCTGATAGACCCAAGGGAGCCCTAAAAACTGACATCAGGAACCTGGACTGCTGAGTTTTCTTTCCCAGGGAAAATGGAAAAAGGATGTGCCCAGGGGCCCCTGGCCCTGGGCCCCGGGGCCTCACTGCAAAGAATCCTTATATCGAAGAATGGACCCCACACCGAAGTTGTCCCCACCTCAAACTTGTGCTGCCCTAATAGACCCAAGGCAGCCCTACAAACTGACATCAGGAACCTGGACTGCTGAGTTTTCTTTCCCAGGGAAAATGGAAAAAGGTTGTGCCCAGGGGCCCCTGACCCTGACTGCAAAAAATCCTTATATCGAAGGATGGACCCCACACCAAAGTTGTCCCCACCTCAAACTTGTGCTGCCCTGATAGACCCAAGGGAGCCCTACAAACTGACATCAGGAACCTGGACTGCTGAGTTTTCTTTCCCAGGGAAAATGGAAAAAGGATGTGCCCAGGGGCCCCTGGCCCTGACTGCAAAAAATCCTTATATCGAAGGATGGACCCCACACCGAAGTTGTCCCCACCTCAAACTTGTGCTGCCCTGATACACCCAAGGGAGCCCTACAAACTGACATCAGGAACCTGGACTGCTGAGTTTTCTTTCCCAGGGAAAATGGAAAAAGGATGTGCCCAGGGCCCCCTGGCCCTGACTGCAAAGAATCCTTATATCGAAGGATGGACCCCACACCGAAGTTGTCCCCACCTCAAACTTGTGCTGCCCTGATAGACCCAAGGGAGCCCTACAAACTGACATCAGGAACCTGGACTGCTGAGTTTTCTTTCCCAGGGAAAATGGAAAAAAGATGTGCCCAGGGCCCCCTGACCCTGACTGCAAAGAATCCTTATATCGAAGGATGGAGCCCACACCGAAGTTGTCCCCACCTCAAACTTGTGCCGCCCTGATAGACCCAAGGGAGCCCTACAAACTGACATCAGGAACCTGGACTGCTGAGTTTTCTTTCCCAGGGAAAATGGAAAAAGGATGTGCCCAGGGCCCCCTGGCCCTGGGCTGGAGCCTCACTACAAAAAATCCTTATATCGAAGGATGGACCCCACACCGAAGTTGTCCCCACCTCAAACTTGTGCTGCCCTGATAGACCCAAGGGAACCCTACAAACTGACATCAGGAACCTGGACTGCTGAGTTTTCTTTCCCAGGGAAAATGGAAAAATGATATGGCCAGGGGCCCCTGACCCTGACTGCAAAAAATCCTTATATCGAAGGATGGACCCCACACCAAAGTTGTCCCCACCTCAAACTTGTGCTGCCCTGATAGACCCAAGGGAGCCCTACAAACTGACATCAGGAACCTGGACTGCTGAGTTTTCTTTCCCAGGGAAAATGGAAAAAGGATGTGCCCAGGGGCCCCTAGCCCTGACTGAAAAAAATCCTTATATCGAAGGATGGACCCCACACCGAAGTTGTCCCCACCTCAAACTTGTGCTGCCCTGATACACCCAAGGCAGCCCTACAAACTGACATCAGGAACCTGGACTGCTGAGTTTTCTTTCCCAGGGAAAATGGAAAAAGGTTCTGACGAGTGGCCGCAGGCCTTGGGCAGGGAACTCACTACAAGAAATCCATATATCGAAGGATGGACCCCACACCGAAGTTTTCCCCACCTCAAACTTGCGCTGCCCTGATAGACCCAAGGGAGCCCTACAAACTGACATCAGGAACCTGGACTGCTGAGTTTTCTTTCCCAGGGAAAATGGAAAAAGGTTGTGCCCAGGGTCCCCTAGCCCTGGACAGGGACCTCAACCCCAAAAATCCTTATATCGAAGGATGGACCCCACACCGAAGTTGTCCCCACCTCAAACTTGTGCTACCCTGATAGACCCAAGGGAGCCCTACAAACTGACATCAGGAACCTGGACTGCTGAGTTTTCTTTCCCAGGGAAAATGGAAAAAGGATGTGCCCAGGGGCCCCTGGCCCTGACTGCAAAAAATCCTTATATCGAAGGATGGAGCCCACACCGAATTTGTCCCCACCTCAAACTTGTGCTGCCCTGATAGACCCAAGGGAGCCCTACAAACTGACATCAGGAACCTGGACTACTGAGTTTTCTTTCCCAGGGAAAATGGAAAAAGGATGTGCCCAGGGGCCCCTGGCCCTGACTGCAAAGAATCCTTATATCGAAGGATGGACCCCACACCGAAGTTGTCCCCACCTCAAACTTGTGCTGCCCTGATAGACCCAAGGGAGCCCTACAAACTGACATCAGGAACCTGGACTGCTGAGTTTTCTTTCCCAGGGAAAATGGAAAAAGGTTGTGCCCAGGGTCCCCTAGCCCTGGACAGGGACCTCACTACCAAAAATCCTTATATCGAAGGATGGACCCCACACCGAAGTTGTCCCCACCTCAAACTTGTGCTGCCCTGATAGACCCAAGGGAGCCCTACAAACTGACATCAGGAACCTGGACTGCTGAGTTTTCTTTCCCAGGGAAAATGGAAAAAGGATGTGCCCAGGGGCCCCTGGCCCTGACTGCAAAAAATCCTTATATCGAAGGATGGACCCCACACCGAAGTTGTCCCCACCTCAAACTTGTGCTGCCCTGATACACCCAAGGGAACCCTACAAACTGACATCAGGAACCTGGACTGCTGAGTTTTCTTTCCCAGGGAAAATGGAAAAAGGATGTGCCCAGGGGCCCCTGGCCCTGACAGCAAAAAATCCTTATATCGAAGGATGGACCCCACACCGAAGTTGTCCCCACCTCAAACTTGTGCTGCCCTGATAGACCCAAGGGAACCCTACAAACTGACATCAGGAACCTGGACTGCTGAGTTTTCTTTCCCAGGGAAAATGGAAAAATGATATGGCCAGGGGCCCCTGACCCTGACTGCAAAAAATCCTTATATCGAAGGATGGACCCCACACCAAAGTTGTCCCCACCTCAAACTTGTGCTGCCCTGATAGACCCAAGGGAGCCCTACAAACTGACATCAGGAACCTGGACTGCTGAGTTTTCTTTCCCAGGGAAAATGGAAAAAGGATGTGCCCAGGGGCCCCTGGCCCTGACTGCAAAAAATCCTTATATCGAAGGATGGACCCCACACCGAAGTTGTCCCCACCTCAAACCTGTGCTGCCCTAATAGACCCAAGGGAGCCCTACAAACTGACATCAGGAACCTGGACTGCTGAGATTTCTTTCCCAGGGAAAATGGAAAAAGGATGTGCCCAGGGGCCCCTGGCCCTGTGCTGGGACCTCACTGCAAAAAATCCTTATATCGAAGGATGGACCCCACACCGAAGTTGTCCCCACCTCAAACTTGTGCTGCCCTGATAGACCCAAGGGAGCCCTACAAACTGACATCAGGATCCTGGACTGCTGAGTTTTCTTTCCCAGGGAAAATGGAAAAAGGATGTGCCCAGGGGCCCCTGTACCTGGGTAGGGACCTCATTGCAAAGAATCCTTATATCGAAGGATGGACCCCACACCGAAGTTGTCCCCACCTCAAACTTGTGCTGCCCTGATAGACCCAAGGCAGCCCTACAAACTGACATCAGGAACCTGGACTGCTGAGTTTTCTTTCCCAGGGAAAATGGAAAAAGGATGTGCCCAGGGGCCCCTGGCCCTGACTGCAAAAAATCCTTATATCGAAGGATGGACCCCACACCGAAGTTGTCCCCACCTCAAACTTGTGCTGCCCTGATAGACCCAAGGGAGCCCTACAAACTGACATCAGGAACCTGGACTGCTGAGTTTTCTTTCCCAGGGAAAATGGAAAAAGGTTGTGACGAGCGGCCGCTGGCCTTGGGCAGGGAACCCACTACAAGAAATCCATATATCGAAGGATGGACCCCACACCGAAGTTTTCCCCACCTCAAACTTGTGCTGCCCTGATAGACCCAAGGGAGCCCTACAAACTGACATCAGGAACCTGGACTGCTGAGTTTTCTTTCCCAGGGAAAATGGAAAAAGGTTGTGCCCAGGGTCCCCTAGCCCTGGACAGGGACCTCACTACCAAAAATCCTTATATCGAAGGATGGACCCCACACCGAAGTTGTCCCAAACTCAAACTTGTGCCGCCCTGGTAGACCCAAGGGAGCCCTACAAACTGACATCAGGAACCTGGACTGCTGAGTTTTCTTTCCCAGGGAAAATGGAAAAAGGATGTGCCCAGGGGCCCCTGGCCCTGACTGCAAAAAATCCTTATATCGAAGGATGGAGCCCACACCGAATTTGTCCCCACCTCAAACTTGTGCTGCCCTGATAGACCCAAGGGAGCCCTACAAACTGACATCAGGAACCTGGACTACTGAGTTTTCTTTCCCAGGGAAAATGGAAAAAGGATGTGCCCAGGGGCCCCTGGCCCTGTGCTGGGACCCCACTGCAAAAAATCCTTATATCGAAGGATGGACCGCACACCGAAGTTGTCCCCACCTCAAACTTGTGCTGCCCTGATAGACCCAAGGGAGCCCTACAAACTGACATCAGGAACCTGGACTGCTGAGTTTTCTTTCCCAGGGAAAATGGAAAAAGGATGTGCCCAGGGGCCCCTGGCCCTGACTGCAAAGAATCCTTATATCGAAGGATGGAGCCCACACCGAAGTTGTCCCCACCTCAAACTTGTGCTGCCCTGATAGACCCAAGGGAGCCCTACAAACTGACATCAGGAACCTGGACTGCTGAGTTTTCTTTCCCAGGGAAAATGGGAAAAGGATGTGCCCATGTGTCCCTGGACCTGGGATGGGGCCTCACTACAAAAAATCCTTATATCGAAGGATGGACCCCACACCGAAGTTGTCCCCACCTCAAACTTGTACTGCCCTCATAGACCCAAGGGAGCCCTAAAAACTGACATCAGGAACCTGGACTGCTGAGATTTCTTTCCCAGGGAAAATGGAAAAAGGATGTGCCCAGGGGCCCCTGACCCTGACTGCAAAGAATCCTTATATCGAAGGATGGAGCCCACACCGAAGTTGTCCCCACCTCAAACTTGTGCTGCCCTGATAGACCCAAGGGAGCCCTACAAACTGACATCAGGAACCTGGACTGCTGAGTTTTCTTTCCCAGGGAAAATGGAAAAAGGATATGCCCAGGGTCCCCTGGCCCTGACTGCAAAAAATCCTTATATCGAAGGATGGACCCCACACCGAAGTTGTCCCCACCTCAAACTTGTGCTGCCCTGATACACCCAAGGGAGCCCTACAAACTGACATCAGGAACCTGGACTGCTGAGTTTTCTTTCCCAGGGAAAATGGCCAAAGGATGTGCCCAGGGGCCCCTGGCCCTGGGCTGGGGCCTCACTGCAAAAAATCCTTATATCAAAGGATGGAGCCCACACCGAAGTTGTCCCCACCTCAAACTTGTGCCGCCCTGATAGACCCAAGGGAGCCCTACAAACTGACATCAGGAACCTGGACTGCTGAGTTTTCTTTCCCAGGGAAAATGGAAAAAGGATGTGCCCAGGGGCCCCTGGCCCTGGGCTGGGGCCTCACTACAAAAAATCCTTATATCGAAGGATGGACCCCACACCAAAGTTGTCCCCACCTCAAACTTGTGCTGCCCTGATAGACCCAAGGGAACCCTACAAACTGACATCAGGAACCTGGACTGCTGAGTTTTCTTTCCCAGGGAAAATGGAAAAATGATATGGCCAGGGGCCCCTGACCCTGACTGCAAAAAATCCTTATATCGAAGGATGGACCCCACACCAAAGTTGTCCCCACCTCAAACTTGTGCTGCCCTGATAGACCCAAGGGAGCCCTACAAACTGACATCAGGAACCTGGACTGCTGAGTTTTCTTTCCCAGGGAAAATGGAAAAAGGATGTGCCCAGGGGCCCCTGACCCTGACTGCAAAAAATCCTTATATCGAAGGATGGAGCCCACACCGAAGTTGTCCCCACCTCAAACTTGTGCTGCCCTGATAGACCCAAGGGAGCCCTACAAACTGACATCAGGAACCTGGACTGCTGAGTTTTCTTTCCCAGGGAAAATGGAAAAAGGATGTGCCCAGGGGCCCCTGTACCTGGGTAGGGACCTCATTGCAAAGAATCCTTATATCGAAGGATGGACCCCACACCGAAGTTTTCCCCACCTCAAACTTGTGCTGCCCTGATACACCCAAGGGAGCCCTACAAACTGACATCAGGAACCTGGACTGCTGAGTTTTCTTTCCCAGGGAAAATGGAAAAAGGATGTGCCCAGGGGCCCCTGGCCCTGACTGCAAAAAATCCTTATATCGAAGGATGGACCCCACACCGAAGTTGTCCCCACCTCAAACTTGTGCTGCCCTGATACACCCAAGGGAACCCTACAAACTGACATCAGGAACCTGGACTGCTGAGTTTTCTTTCCCAGGGAAAATGGAAAAAGGATGTGCCCAGGGCCCCCTGGCCCTGACTGCAAAGAATCCTTATATCGAAGGATGGACCCCACACCGAAGTTGTCCCCACCTCAAACTTGTGCTGCCCTGATACACCCAAGGGAGCCCTACAAACTGACATCAGGAACCTGGACTGCTGAGTTTTCTTTCCCAGGGAAAATGGAAAAAAGATGTGCCCAGGGCCCCCTGGCCCTGACTGCAAAAAATCCTTATATCGAAGGATGGAGCCCACACCGAAGTTGTCCCCACCTCAAACTTGTGCCGCCCTGATAGACCCAAGGGAGCCCTACAAACTGACATCAGGAACCTGGACTGCTGAGTTTTCTTTCCCAGGGAAAATGGAAAAAGGATGTGCCCAGGGCCCCCTGGCCCTGGGCTGGGGCCTCACTACAAAAAATCCTTATATCGAAGGATGGACCCCACACCAAAGTTGTCCCCACCTCAAACTTGTGCTGCCCTGATAGACCCAAGGGAACCCTACAAACTGACATCAGGAACCTGGACTGCTGAGTTTTCTTTCCCAGGGAAAATGGAAAAATGATATGGCCAGGGGCCCCTGACCCTGACTGCAAAAAATCCTTATATCGAAGGATGGACCCCACACCAAAGTTGTCCCCACCTCAAACTTGTGCTGCCCTGATAGACCCAAGGGAGCCCTACAAACTGACATCAGGAACCTGGACTGCTGAGTTTTCTTTCCCAGGGAAAATGGAAAAAGGATGTGCCCAGGGGCCCCTGGCCCTGACTGCAAAAAATCCTTATATCGAAGGATGGACCCCACACCGAAGTTGTCCCCACCTCAAACCTGTGCTGCCCTAATAGACCCAAGGGAGCCGTAAAAACTGACATCAGGAACCTGGACTGCTGAGATTTCTTTCCCAGGGAAAATGGAAAAAGGATGTGCCCAGGGGCCCCTGGCCCTGTGCTGGGACCTCACTGCAAAAAATCCTTATATCGAAGGATGGAGCCCACACCGAAGTTGTCCCCACCTCAAACTTGTGCTGCCCTGATAGACCCAAGGGAGCCCTACAAACTGACATCAGGAACCTGGACTGCTGAGTTTTCTTTCCCAGGGAAAATGGAAAAAGGATGTGCCCAGGGGCCCCAGTACCTGGGTAGGGACCTCATTGCAAAGAATCCTTATATCGAAGGATGGACCCCACACCGAAGTTTTCCCCACCTCAAACTTGTGCTGCCCTGATAGACCCAAGGCAGCCCTACAAACTGACATCAGGAACCTGGACTGCTGAGTTTTCTTTCCCAGGGAAAATGGAAAAAGGATGTGCCCAGGGGCCCCTGGCCCTGACTGCAAAAAATCCTTATATCGAAGGATGGACCCCACACCGAAGTTGTCCCCACCTCAAACTTGTGCTGCCCTGATACACCCAAGGCAGCCCTACAAACTGACATCAGGAACCTGGACTGCTGAGTTTTCTTTCCCAGGGAAAATGGAAAAAGGTTCTGACGAGTGGCCGCAGGCCTTGGGCTGGGAACTCACTACAAGAAATCCATATATCGAAGGATGGACCCCACACCGAAGTTTTCCCCACCTCAAACTTGTGCTGCCCTGATAGACCCAAGGGAGCCCTACAAACTGACATCAGGAACCTGGACTGCTGAGTTTTCTTTCCCAGGGAAAATGGAAAAAGGTTGTGCCCAGGGTCCCCTAGCCCTGGACAGGGACCTCACTACCAAAAATCCTTATATCGAAGGATGGACCCCACACCGAAGTTGTCCCCACCTCAAACTTGTGCTGCCCTGATAGACCCAAGGGAGCCCTACAAACTGACATCAGGAACCTGGACTGCTGAGTTTTCTTTCCCAGGGAAAATGGAAAAAGGATGTGCCCAGGGGCCCCTGGCCCTGACTGCAAAAAATCCTTATATCGAAGGATGGAGCCCACACCGAATTTGTCCCCACCTCAAACTTGTGCTGCCCTGATAGACCCAAGGGAGCCCTACAAACTGACATCAGGAACCTGGACTACTGAGTTTTCTTTCCCAGGGAAAATGGAAAAAGGATGTGCCCAGGGGCCCCTGGCCCTGTGCTGGGACCCCACTGCAAAAAATCCTTTTATCGAAGGATGGACCGCACACCGAAGTTGTCCCCACCTCAAACTTGTGCTGCCCTGATAGACCCAAGGGAGCCCTACAAACTGACATCAGGAACCTGGACTGCTGAGTTTTCTTTCCCAGGGAAAATGGAAAAAGGATGTGCCCAGGGGCCCCTGGCCCTGACTGCAAAGAATCCTTATATCGAAGGATGGACCCCACACCGAAGTTGTCCCCACCTCAAACTTGTGCTGCCCTGATAGACCCAAGGGAGCCCTACAAACTGACATCAGGAACCTGGACTGCTGAGTTTTCTTTCCCAGGGAAAATGGAAAAAGGATGTGCCCAGGGGCCCCTGGCCCTGTGCTGGGACCTCACAGCAAAAAATCCTTATATCGAAGAATGGACCCCACACCGAAGTTGTCCCCACCTCAAACTTGTGCTGCCCTAATAGACCCAAGGCACCCCTACAAACTGACATCAGGAACCTGGACTGCTGAGTTTTCTTTCCCAGGGAAAATGGAAAAAGGTTGTGCCCAGGGGCCCCTGACCCTGACTGCAAAAAATCCTTATATCGAAGGATGGACCCCACACCGAAGTTGTCCCCACCTCAAACTTGTGCTGCCCTGATAGACCCAAGGGAGCCCTACAAACTGACATCAGGAACCTGGACTGCTGAGTTTTCTTTCCCAGGGAAAATGGAAAAAGGATGTGCCCAGGGGCCCCTGGCCCTGACTGCAAAAAATCCTTATATCGAAGGATGGACCCCACACCAAAGTTGTCCCCACCTCAAACTTGTGCTGCCCTGATACACCCAAGGGAACCCTACAAACTGACATCAGGAACCTGGACTGCTGAGTTTTCTTTCCCAGGGAAAATGGAAAAAGGATGTGCCCAGGGGCCCCTGGCCCTGACTGCAAAAAATCCTTATATCGAAGGATGGACCCCACACCAAAGTTGTCCCCACCTCAAACTTGTGCTGCCCTGATAGACCCAAGGGAACCCTACAAACTGACATCAGGAACCTGGACTGCTGAGTTTTCTTTCCCAGGGAAAATGGGAAAAGGATGTGCCCATGTGTCCCTGGCCCTGGGATGGGGCCTCACTACAAAAAATCCTTATATCGAAGGATGGACCCCACACCGAAGTTGTCCCCACCTCAAACTTGTACTCCCCTCATAGACCCAAGGGAGCCCTACAAACTGACATCAGGAACCTGGACTGCTGAGTTTTCTTTCCCAGGGAAAATGGAAAAAGGATGTGCCCAGGGGCCACTGACCCTGACTGCAAAGAATCCTTATATCGAAGGATGGAGCCCACACCGAAGTTGTCCCCACCTCAAACTTGTGCTGCCCTGATAGACCCAAGGGAGCCCTACAAACTGACATCAGGAACCTGGACTGCTGAGTTTTCTTTCCCAGGGAAAATGGAAAAAGGATATGCCCAGGGTCCCCTGGCCCTGACTGCAAAAAATCCTTATATCGAAGGATGGACCCCACACCGAAGTTGTCCCCACCTCAAACTTGTGCTGCCCTGATACACCCAAGGGAGCCCTACAAACTGACATCAGGAACCTGGACTGCTGAGTTTTCTTTCCCAGGGAAAATGGCCAAAGGATGTGCCCAGGGGCCCCTGGCCCTGGGCTGGGACCTCACTGCAAAAAATCCTTATATCAAAGGATGGAGCCCACACCGAAGTTGTCCCCACCTCAAACTTGTGCCGCCCTGATAGACCCAAGGGAGCCCTACAAACTGACATCAGGAACCTGGACTGCTGAGTTTTCTTTCCCAGGGAAAATGGAAAAAGGATGTGCCCAGGGGCCCCTGGCCCTGACTGCAAAAAATCCTTATATCGAAGGATGGACCCCACACCGAAGTTGTCCCCACCTCAAACTTGTGCTGCCCTGATAGACCCAAGGCAGCCCTACAAACTGACATCAGGAACCTGGACTGCTGAGTTTTCTTTCCCAGGGAAAATGGAAAAATGATATGGCCAGGGGCCCCTGACCCTGACTGCAAAAAATCCTTATATCGAAGGATGGACCCCACACCAAAGTTGTCCCCACCTCAAACTTGTGCTGCCCTGATAGCCCCAAGGGAGCCCTACAAACTGACATCAGGAACCTGGACTGCTGAGTTTTCTTTCCCAGGGAAAATGGAAAAAGGATGTGCCCAGGGGCCCCTGTACCTGGGTAGGGACCTCATTGCAAAGAATCCTTATATCGAAGGATGGACCCCACACCGAAGTTTTCCCCACCTCAAACTTGTGCTGCCCTGATACACCCAAGGGAGCCCTACAAACTGACATCAGGAACCTGGACTGCTGAGTTTTCTTTCCCAGGGAAAATGGAAAAAGGATGTGCCCAGGGGCCCCTGGCCCTGACTGCAAAAACTCCTTACATCGAAGGATGGACCCCACACCGAAGTTGTCCCCACCTCAAACTTGTGCTGCCCTGATACACCCAAGGCAGCCCTACAAACTGACATCAGGAACCTGGACTGCTGAGTTTTCTTTCCCAGGGAAAATGGAAAAAGGATGTGCCCAGGGCCCCCTGGCCCTGGGCTGGAGCCTCACTACAAAAAATCCTTATATCGAAGGATGGACCCCACACCGAAGTTGTCCCCACCTCAAACTTGTGCTGCCCTGATAGACCCAAGGGAACCCTACAAACTGACATCAGGAACCTGGACTGCTGAGTTTTCTTTCCCAGGGAAAATGGAAAAATGATATGGCCAGGGGCCCCTGACCCTGACTGCAAAAAATCCTTATATCGAAGGATGGACCCCACACCAAAGTTGTCCCCACCTCAAACCTGTGCTGCCCTGATAGACCCAAGGGAGCCCTACAAACTGACATCAGGAACCTGGACTGCTGAGTTTTCTTTCCCAGGGAAAATGGAAAAAGGATGTGCCCAGGGGCCCCTGGCCCTGACTGCAAAAAATCCTTATATCGAAGGATGGACCCCACACCGAAGTTGTCCCCACCTCAAACCTGTGCTGCCCTGATAGACCCAAGGGAGCCCTACAAACTGACATCAGGAACCTGGACTGCTGAGTTTTCTTTCCCAGGGAAAATGGAAAAAGGATGTGCCCAGGGGCCCCTGTACCTGGGTAGGGAACTCATTGCAAAGAATCCTTATATCGAAGGATGGACCCCACACCGAAGTTTTCCCCACCTCAAACTTGTGCTGCCCTGATACACCCAAGGCAGCCCTACAAACTGACATCAGGAACCTGGACTGCTGAGTTTTCTTTCCCAGGGAAAATGGAAAAAGGTTCTGACGAGTGGCCGCAGGCCTTGGGCAGGGAACTCACTACAAGAAATCCATATATCGAAGGATGGACCCCACACCGAAGTTTTCCCCACCTCAAACTTGTGCTGCCCTGATAGACCCAAGGGAGCCCTACAAACTGACATCAGGAACCTGGACTGCTGAGTTTTCTTTCCCAGGGAAAATGGAAAAAGGTTGTGCCCAGGGTCCCCTAGCCCTGGACAGGGACCTCACTACCAAAAATCCTTATATCGAAGGATGGACCCCACACCGAAGTTGTCCCCACCTCAAACTTGTGCTGCCCTGATACACCCAAGGGAGCCCTACAAACTGACATCAGGAACCTGGACTGCTGAGTTTTCTTTCCCAGGGAAAATGGAAAAAGGATGTGCCCAGGGCCCCCTGGCCCTGACTGCAAAAAATCCTTATATCGAAGGATGGACCCCACACCGAAGTTGTCCCCACCTCAAACTTGTGCTGCCCTGATAGACCCAAGGGAGCCCTACAAACTGACATCAGGAACCTGGACTGCTGAGTTTTCTTTCCGAGGGAAAATGGAAAAAGGATGTGCCCAGGGGCCCCTGGCCCTGTGCTGGGACCTCACAGCAAAAAATCCTTATATCGAAGAATGGACCCCACACCGAAGTTGTCCCCACCTCAAACTTGTGCTGCCCTAATAGACCCAAGGCAGCCCTACAAACTGACATCAGGAACCTGGACTGCTGAGTTTTCTTTCCCAGGGAAAATGGAAAAAGGATGTGCCCAGGGGCCCCTGACCCTGACTGCAAAAAATCCTTATATCGAAGGATGGACCCCACACCAAAGTTGTCCCCACCTCAAACTTGTGCTGCCCTGATAGACCCAAGGGAACCCTACAAACTGACATCAGGAACCTGGACTGCTGAGTTTTCTTTCCCAGGGAAAATGGAAAAAGGATGTGCCCAGGGGCCCCTGGCCCTAACTGCAAAAAATCCTTATATCGAAGGATGGACCCCACACCGAAGTTGTCCCCACCTCAAACTTGTGCTGCCCTGATACACCCAAGGGAACCCTACAAACTGACATCAGGAACCTGGACTGCTGAGTTTTCTTTCCCAGGGAAAATGGAAAAAGGATGTGCCCAGGGGCCCCTGGCCCTGACTGCAAAAAATCCTTATATCGAAGGATGGACCCCACACCGAAGTTGTCCCCACCTCAAACTTGTGCTGCCCTGATAGACCCAAGGGAACCCTACAAACTGACATCAGGAACCTGGACTGCTGAGTTTTCTTTCCCAGGGAAAATGGAAAAATGATATGGCCAGGGGCCCCTGACCCTGACTGCAAAAAATCCTTATATCGAAGGATGGACCCCACACCAAAGTTGTCCCCACCTCAAACTTGTGCTGCCCTGATAGACCCAAGGGAGCCCTACAAACTGACATCAGGAACCTGGACTGCTGAGTTTTCTTTCCCAGGGAAAATGGAAAAAGGATGTGCCCAGGGGCCCCTGGCCCTGACTGCAAAAAATCCTTATATCGAAGGATGGACCCCACACCGAAGTTGTCCCCACCTCAAACCTGTGCTGCCCTGATAGACCCAAGGGAGCCCTACAAACTGACATCAGGAACCTGGACTGCTGAGTTTTCTTTCCCAGGGAAAATGGAAAAAGGATGTGCCCAGGGGCCCCTGGCCCTGACTGCAAAAAATCCTTATATCGAAGGATGGACCCCACACCGAAGTTGTCCCCACCTCAAACCTGTGCTGCCCTGATAGACCCAAGGGAGCCCTACAAACTGACATCAGGAACCTGGACTGCTGAGTTTTCTTTCCCAGGGAAAATGGAAAAAGGATGTGCCCAGGGGCCCCTGTACCTGGGTAGGGAACTCATTGCAAAGAATCCTTATATCGAAGGATGGACCCCACACCGAAGTTTTCCCCACCTCAAACTTGTGCTGCCCTGATACACCCAAGGCAGCCCTACAAACTGACATCAGGAACCTGGACTGCTGAGTTTTCTTTCCCAGGGAAAATGGAAAAAGGTTCTGACGAGTGGCCGCAGGCCTTGGGCAGGGAACTCACTACAAGAAATCCATATATCGAAGGATGGACCCCACACCGAAGTTTTCCCCACCTCAAACTTGTGCTGCCCTGATAGACCCAAGGGAGCCCTACAAACTGACATCAGGAACCTGGACTGCTGAGTTTTCTTTCCCAGGGAAAATGGAAAAAGGTTGTGCCCAGGGTCCCCTAGCCCTGGACAGGGACCTCACTACCAAAAATCCTTATATCGAAGGATGGACCCCACACCGAAGTTGTCCCCACCTCAAACTTGTGCTGCCCTGATACACCCAAGGGAGCCCTACAAACTGACATCAGGAACCTGGACTGCTGAGTTTTCTTTCCCAGGGAAAATGGAAAAAGGATGTGCCCAGGGCCCCCTGGCCCTGACTGCAAAAAATCCTTATATCGAAGGATGGACCCCACACCGAAGTTGTCCCCACCTCAAACTTGTGCTGCCCTGATAGACCCAAGGGAGCCCTACAAACTGACATCAGGAACCTGGACTGCTGAGTTTTCTTTCCCAGGGAAAATGGAAAAAGGATGTGCCCAGGGGCCCCTGGCCCTGTGCTGGGACCTCACAGCAAAAAATCCTTATATCGAAGAATGGACCCCACACCGAAGTTGTCCCCACCTCAAACTTGTGCTGCCCTAATAGACCCAAGGCAGCCCTACAAACTGACATCAGGAACCTGGACTGCTGAGTTTTCTTTCCCAGGGAAAATGGAAAAAGGTTGTGCCCAGGGGCCCCTGACCCTGACTGCAAAAAATCCTTATATCGAAGGATGGACCCCACACCAAAGTTGTCCCCACCTCAAACTTGTGCTGCCCTGATAGACCCAAGGGAACCCTACAAACTGACATCAGGAACCTGGACTGCTGAGTTTTCTTTCCCAGGGAAAATGGAAAAAGGATGTGCCCAGGGGCCCCTGGCCCTAACTGCAAAAAATCCTTATATCGAAGGATGGACCCCACACCGAAGTTGTCCCCACCTCAAACTTGTGCTGCCCTGATACACCCAAGGGAACCCTACAAACTGACATCAGGAACCTGGACTGCTGAGTTTTCTTTCCCAGGGAAAATGGAAAAAGGATGTGCCCAGGGGCCCCTGGCCCTGACTGCAAAAAATCCTTATATCGAAGGATGGAGCCCACACCGAAGTTGTCCCCACCTCAAACTTGTGCTGCCCTGATAGACCCAAGGGAACCCTACAAACTGACATCAGGAACCTGGACTGCTGAGTTTTCTTTCCCAGGGAAAATGGAAAAAGGATGTGCCCAGGGGCCCCTGGCCCTGACTGCAAAAAATCCTTATATCGAAGGATGGACCCCACACCGAAGTTGTCCCCACCTCAAACCTGTGCTGCCCTAATAGACCCAAGGGAGCCCTACAAACTGACATCAGGAACCTGGACTGCTGAGATTTCTTTCCCAGGGAAAATGGAAAAAGGATGTGCCCAGGGGCCCCTGGCCCTGTGCTGGGACCTCACTGCAAAAAATCCTTATATCGAAGGATGGACCCCACACCGAAGTTGTCCCCACCTCAAACTTGTGCTGCCCTGATAGACCCAAGGGAGCCCTACAAACTGACATCAGGAACCTGGACTGCTGAGTTTTCTTTCCCAGGGAAAATGGAAAAAGGATGTGCCCAGGGGCCCCTGTACCTGGGTAGGGACCTCATTACAAAGAATCCTTATATCGAAGGATGGACCCCACACCGAAGTTGTCCCCACCTCAAACTTGTGCTGCCCTGATAGACCCAAGGCAGCCCTACAAACTGACATCAGGAACCTGGACTGCTGAGTTTTCTTTCCCAGGGAAAATGGAAAAAGGATGTGCCCAGGGGCCCCTGGCCCTGACTGCAAAAAATCCTTATATCGAAGGATGGACCCCACACCGAAGTTGTCCCCACCTCAAACTTGTGCTGCCCTGATACACCCAAGGCAGCCCTACAAACTGACATCAGGAACCTGGACTGCTGAGTTTTCTTTCCCAGGGAAAATGGAAAAAGGTTCTGACGAGCGGCCGCTGGCCTTGGGCAGGGAACCCACTACAAGAAATCCATATATCGAAGGATGGACCCCACACCGAAGTTTTCCCCACCTCAAACTTGTGCTGCCCTGATAGACCCAAGGGAGCCCTACAAACTGACATCAGGAACCTGGACTGCTGAGTTTTCTTTCCCAGGGAAAATGGAAAAAGGTTGTGCCCAGGGTCCCCTAGACCTGGACAGGGACCTCACTACCAAAAATCCTTATATCGAAGGATGGACCCCACACCGAAGTTGTCCCCACCTCAAACCTGTGCTGCCCTAATAGACCCAAGGGAGCCCTAAAAACTGACATCAGGAACCTGGACTGCTGAGATTTCTTTCCCAGGGAAAATGGAAAAAGGATGTGCCCAGGGGCCCCTGGCCCTGTGCTGGGACCTCACTGCAAAAAATCCTTATATCGAAGGATGGACCCCACACCGAAGTTGTCCCCACCTCAAACTTGTGCTGCCCTGATAGACCCAAGGGAGCCCTACAAACTGACATCAGGAACCTGGACTGCTGAGTTTTCTTTCCCAGGGAAAATGGAAAAAGGATGTGCCCAGGGGCCCCTGTACCTGGGTAGGGACCTCATTGCAAAGAATCCTTATATCGAAGGATGGACCCCACACCGAAGTTTTCCCCACCTCAAACTTGTGCTGCCCTGATAGACCCAAGGCAGCCCTACAAACTGACATCAGGAACCTGGACTGCTGAGTTTTCTTTCCCAGGGAAAATGGAAAAAGGATGTGCCCAGGGGCCCCTGTACCTGGGTAGGGACCTCATTGCAAAGAATCCTTATATCGAAGGATGGACCCCACACCGAAGTTGTCCCCACCTCAAACTTGTGCTGCCCTGATAGACCCAAGGCAGCCCTACAAACTGACATCAGGAACCTGGACTGCTGAGTTTTCTTTCCCAGGGAAAATGGAAAAAGGTTCTGACGAGTGGCCGCAGGCCTTGGGCAGGGAACTCACTACAAGAAATCCATATATCGAAGGATGGACCCCACACCGAAGTTTTGCCCACCTCAAACTTGTGCTGCCCTGATAGACCCAAGGGAGCCCTACAAACTGACATCAGGAACCTGGACTGCTGAGTTTTCTTTCCCAGGGAAAATGGAAAAAGGTTGTGCCCAGGGTCCCCTAGCCCTGGACAGGGACCTCACTACCAAAAATCCTTATATCGAAGGATGGACCCCACACCGAAGTTGTCCCCACCTCAAACTTGTGCTACCCTGATAGACCCAAGGGAGCCCTACAAACTGACATCAGGAACCTGGACTGCTGAGTTTTCTTTCCCAGGGAAAATGGAAAAAGGATGTGCCCAGGGGCCCCTGGCCCTGACTGCAAAAAATCCTTATATCGAAGGATGGAGCCCACACCGAAGTTGTCCCCACCTCAAACTTGTGCTGCCCTGATAGACCCAAGGGAGCCCTACAAACTGACATCAGGAACCTGGACTGCTGAGTTTTCTTTCCCAGGGAAAATGGAAAAAGGATGTGCCCAGGGGCCCCTGGCCCTGTGCTGGGACCTCACAGCAAAAAATCCTTATATCGAAGAATGGACCCCACACCGAAGTTGTCCCCACCTCAAACTTGTGCTGCCCTAATAGACCCAAGGCAGCCCTACAAACTGACATCAGGAACCTGGACTGCTGAGTTTTCTTTCCCAGGGAAAATGGAAAAAGGTTGTGCCCAGGGGCCCCTGGCCCTGACTGCAGAAAATCCTTATATCGAAGGATGGAGCCCACACCGAAATTGTCCCCACCTCAAACTTGTGCTGCCCTGATAGACCCAAGGGAGCCCTACAAACTGACATCAGGAACCTGGACTGCTGAGTTTTCTTTCCCAGGGAAAATGGAAAAAGGATGTGCCCAGGGGCCCCTGGCCCTGACTGCAAAAAATCCTTATATCGAAGGATGGACCCCACACCGAAGTTGTCCCCACCTCAAACTTGTGCTGCCCTGATACACCCAAGGGAACCCTACAAACTGACATCAGGAACCTGGACTGCTGAGTTTTCTTTCCCAGGGAAAATGGAAAAATGATATGGCCAGGGGCCCCTGACCCTGACTGCAAAAAATCCTTATATCGAAGGATGGACCCCACACCAAAGTTGTCCCCACCTCAAACTTGTGCTGCCCTGATAGACCCAAGGGAGCCCTACAAACTGACATCAGGATCCTGGACTGCTGAGTTTTCTTTCCCAGGGAAAATGGAAAAAGGATGTGCCCAGGGGGCCCTGTACCTGGGTAGGGACCTCATTGCAAAGAATCCTTATATCGAAGGATGGACCCCACACCGAAGTTGTCCCCACCTCAAACTTGTGCTGCCCTGATAGACCCAAGGCAGCCCTACAAACTGACATCAGGAGCCTGGACTGCTGAGTTTTCTTTCCCAGGGAAAATGGAAAAAGGATGTGCCCAGGGGCCCCTGGCCCTGACTGCAAAAACTCCTTATATCGAAGGATGGACCCCACACCGAAGTTGTCCCCACCTCAAACTTGTGCTGCCCTGATACACCCAAGGCAGCCCTACAAACTGACATCAGGAACCTGGACTGCTGAGTTTTCTTTCCCAGGGAAAATGGAAAAAGGTTCTGACGAGCGGCCGCTGGCCTTGGGCAGGGAACCCACTACAAGAAATCCATATATCGAAGGATGGACCCCACACCGAAGTTTTCCCCACCTCAAACTTGTGCTGCCCTGATAGACCCAAGGGAGCCCTACAAACTGACATCAGGAACCTGGACTGCTGAGTTTTCTTTCCCAGGGAAAATGGAAAAAGGTTGTGCCCAGGGTCCCCTAGCCCTGGACAGGGACCTCACTACCAAAAATCCTTATATCGAAGGATGGACCCCACACCGAAGTTGTCCCAACCTCAAACTTGTGCCGCCCTGATAGACCCAAGGGAGCCCTACAAACTGACATCAGGAACCTGGACTGCTGAGTTTTCTTTCCCAGGGAAAATGGAAAAAGGATGTGCCCAGGGGCCCCTGGCCCTGACTGCAAAAAATCCTTATATCGAAGGATGGAGCCCACACCGAATTTGTCCCCACCTCAAACTTGTGCTGCCCTGATAGACCCAAGGGAGCCCTACAAACTGACATCAGGAACCTGGACTACTGAGTTTTCTTTCCCAGGGAAAATGGGAAAAGGATGTGCCCATGTGTCCCTGGCCCTGGGATGGGGCCTCACTACAAAAAATCCTTATATCGAAGGATGGACCCCACACCGAAGTTGTCCCAACCTCAAACTTGTGCTGCCCTGATAGACCCAAGGGAACCCTACAAACTGACATCAGGAACCTGGACTGCTGAGTTTTCTTTCCCAGGGAAAATGGAAAAATGATATGGCCAGGGGCCCCTGACCCTGACTGCAAAAAATCCTTATATCGAAGGATGGACCCCACACCAAAGTTGTCCCAAACTCAAACTTGTGCTGCCCTGATAGACCCAAGGGAGCCCTACAAACTGACATCAGGAACCTGGACTGCTGAGTTTTCTTTCCCAGGGAAAATGGAAAAAGGATGTGCCCAGGGGCCCCTGACCCTGACTGCAAAAAATCCTTATATCGAAGGATGGAGCCCACACCGAAGTTGTCCCCACCTCAAACTTGTGCTGCCCTGATAGACCCAAGGGAGCCCTACAAACTGACATCAGGAACCTGGACTGCTGAGTTTTCTTTCCCAGGGAAAATGGAAAAAGGATGTGCCCAGCGGCCCCTGTACCTGGGTAGGGACCTCATTGCAAAGAATCCTTATATCGAAGGATGGACCCCACACCGAAGTTTTCCCCATCTCAAACTTGTGCTGCCCTGATACACCCAAGGGAGCCCTACAAACTGACATCAGGAACCTGGACTGCTGAGTTTTCTTTCCCAGGGAAAATGGAAAAAGGATGTGCCCAGGGGCCCCTGGCCCTGACTGCAAAAACTCCTTACATCGAAGGATGGAGCCCACACCGAAGTTGTCCCCACCTCAAACTTGTGCTGCCCTGATACACCCAAGGCAGCCCTACAAACTGACATCAGGAACCTGGACTGCTGAGTTTTCTTTCCCAGGGAAAATGGAAAAAGGATGTGCCCAGGGGCCCCTGGCCCTGACTGCAAAAATCCTTATATCGAAGGATGGAGCCCACACCGAATTTGTCCCCACCTCAAACTTGTGCTGCCCTGATAGACCCAAGGGAGCCCTACAAACTGACATCAGGAACGTGGACTGCTGAGTTTTCTTTCCCAGGGAAAATGGAAAAAGGATGTGCCCAGGGGCCCCTGGCCCTGACTGCAAAGAATCCTTATATCGAAGGATGGACCCCACACCGAAGTTGTCCCCACCTCAAACTTGTGCTGCCCTGATAGACCAAGGGAGCCCTACAAACTGACATCAGGAACCTGGACTGCTGAGTTTTCTTTCCCAGGGAAAATGGAAAAAGGATGTGCCCAGGGGCCCCTGGCCCTGACTGCAGAAAATCCTTATATCGAAGGATGGAGCCCACACCGAAATTGTCCCCACCTCAAACTTGTGCTGCCCTGATAGACCCAAGGGAGCCCTACAAACTGACATCAGGAACCTGGACTGCTGAGTTTTCTTTCCCAGGGAAAATGGAAAAAGGATGTGCCCAGGGCCCCCTGGACCTGGGCTGGGGCCTCACTACAAAAATTCTTATATCGAAGGATGGACCCCACACCAAAGTTGTCCCCACCTCAAACTTGTGCTGCCCTGATAGACCCAAGGGAACCCTACAAACTGACATCAGGAACCTGGACTGCTGAGTTTTCTTTCCCAGGGAAAATGGAAAAATGATATGGCCAGGGGCCCCTGACCCTGACTGCAAAAAATCCTTATATCGAAGGATGGACCCCACACCAAAGTTGTCCCCACCTCAAACTTGTGCTGCCCTGATAGACCCAAGGGAGCCCTACAAACTGACATCAGGAACCTGGACTGCTGAGTTTTCTTTCCCAGGGAAAATGGAAAAAGGATGTGCCCAGGGGCCCCTGGCCCTGACTGCAAAACATCCTTATATCGAAGGATGGACCCCACACCGAAGTTGTCCCCACCTCAAACTTGTGCTGCCCTGATAGACCCAAGGGAGCCCTACAAACTGACATCAGGATCCTGGACTGCTGAGTTTTCTTTCCCAGGGAAAATGGAAAAAGGATGTGCCCAGGGGCCCCTGTACCTGGGTAGGGACCTCATTGCAAAGAATCCTTATATCGAAGGATGGACCCCACACCGAAGTTGTCCCCACCTCAAACTTGTGCTGCCCTGATAGACCCAAGGGAGCCCTACAAACTGACATCAGGAACCTGGACTGCTGAGTTTTCTTTCCCAGGGAAAATGGAAAAAGGATGTGCCCAGGGGCCCCTGGCCCTGACTGCAAAAAATCCTTATATCGAAGGATGGACCCCACACCGAAGTTGTCCCCACCTCAAACTTGTGCTGCCCTGATACACCCAAGGCAGCCCTACAAACTGACATCAGGAACCTGGACTGCTGAGTTTTCTTTCCCAGGGAAAATGGAAAAAGGTTCTGACGAGCGGCCGCTGGCCTTGGGCAGGGAACTCACTACAAGAAATCCATATATCGAAGGATGGACCCCACACCGAAGTTTTCCCCACCTCAAACTTGTGCTGCCCTGATAGACCCAAGGGAGCCCTACAAACTGACATCAGGAACCTGGACTGCTGAGTTTTCTTTCCCAGGGAAAATGGAAAAAGGTTGTGCCCAGGGTCCCCTAGCCCTGGACAGGGACCTCACTACCAAAAATCCTTATATCGAAGGATGGACCCCACACCGAAGTTGTCCCCACCTCAAACTCGTGCTACCCTGATAGACCCAAGGGAGCCCTACAAACTGACATCAGGAACCTGGACTACTGAGTTTTCTTTCCCAGGGAAAATGGAAAAAGGATGTGCCCAGGGGCCCCTGGCCCTGTGCTGGGACCCCACTGCAAAAAATCCTTATATCGAAGGATGGACCCCACACCGAAGTTGTCCCCACCTCAAACTTGTGCTGCCCTGATAGACCCAAGGGAGCCCTACAAACTGACATCAGGAACCTGGACTGCTGAGTTTTCTTTCCCAGGGAAAATGGAAAAAGGATGTGCCCAGGGGCCCCTGGCCCTGACTGCAAAGAATCCTTATATCGAAGGATGGACCCCACACCAAAGCTGTCCCCACCTCAAACTTGTGCTGCCCTGATAGACCCAAGGGAGCCCTACAAACTGACATCAGGAACCTGGACTGCTGAGTTTTCTTTCCCACGGAAAATGGGAAAAGGATGTGCCCATGTGTCCCTGGCCCTGGGATGGGGCCTCACTACAAAAAATCCTTATATCGAAGGATGGACCCCACACCGAAGTTGTCCCAACCTCAAACTTGTGCTGCCCTGATAGACCCAAGGGAACCCTACAAACTGACATCAGGAACCTGGACTGCTGAGTTTTCTTTCCCAGGGAAAATGGAAAAATGATATGGCCAGGGGCCCCTGACCCTGACTGCAAAAAATCCTTATATCGAAGGATGGACCCCACACCAAAGTTGTCCCAAACTCAAACTTGTGCTGCCCTGATAGACCCAAGGGAGCCCTACAAACTGACATCAGGAACCTGGACTGCTGAGTTTTCTTTCCCAGGGAAAATGGAAAAAGGATGTGCCCAGGGGCCCCTGACCCTGACTGCAAAAAATCCTTATATCGAAGGATGGAGCCCACACCGAAGTTGTCCCCACCTCAAACTTGTGCTGCCCTGATAGACCCAAGGGAGCCCTACAAACTGACATCAGGAACCTGGACTGCTGAGTTTTCTTTCCCAGGGAAAATGGAAAAAGGATGTGCCCAGGGGCCCCTGTACCTGGGTAGGGACCTCATTGCAAAGAATCCTTATATCGAAGGATGGACCCCACACCGAAGTTTTCCCCATCTCAAACTTGTGCTGCCCTGATACACCCAAGGGAGCCCTACAAACTGACATCAGGAACCTGGACTGCTGAGTTTTCTTTCCCAGGGAAAATGGAAAAAGGATGTGCCCAGGGGCCCCTGGCCCTGACTGCAAAAACTCCTTACATCGAAGGATGGACCGCACACCGAAGTTGTCCCCACCTCAAACTTGTGCTGCCCTGATACACCCAAGGCAGCCCTACAAACTGACATCAGGAACCTGGACTGCTGAGTTTTCTTTCCCAGGGAAAATGGAAAAAGGATGTGCCCAGGGGCCCCTGGCCCTGACTGCAAAAATCCTTATATCGAAGGATGGAGCCCACACCGAATTTGTCCCCACCTCAAACTTGTGCTGCCCTGATAGACCCAAGGGAGCCCTACAAACTGACATCAGGAACGTGGACTGCTGAGTTTTCTTTCCCAGGGAAAATGGAAAAAGGATGTGCCCAGGGGCCCCTGGCCCTGACTGCAAAGAATCCTTATATCGAAGGATGGACCCCACACCGAAGTTGTCCCCACCTCAAACTTGTGCTGCCCTGATAGACCAAGGGAGCCCTACAAACTGACATCAGGAACCTGGACTGCTGAGTTTTCTTTCCCAGGGAAAATGGAAAAAGGATGTGCCCAGGGGCCCCTGGCCCTGACTGCAGAAAATCCTTATATCGAAGGATGGAGCCCACACCGAAATTGTCCCCACCTCAAACTTGTGCTGCCCTGATAGACCCAAGGGAGCCCTACAAACTGACATCAGGAACCTGGACTGCTGAGTTTTCTTTCCCAGGGAAAATGGAAAAAGGATGTGCCCAGGGCCCCCTGGCCCTGGGCTGGGGCCTCACTACAAAAATTCTTATATCGAAGGATGGACCCCACACCGAAGTTGTCCCCACCTCAAACTTGTGCTGCCCTGATAGACCCAAGGCAGCCCTACAAACTGACATCAGGAACCTGGACTGCTGAGTTTTCTTTCCCAGGGAAAATGGAAAAAGGATGTGCCCAGGGGCCCCTGGCCCTGACTGCAAAAAATCCTTATATCGAAGGATGGACCCCACACCGAAGTTGTCCCCACCTCAAACTTGTGCTGCCCTGATACACCCAAGGCAGCCCTACAAACTGACATCAGGAACCTGGACTGCTGAGTTTTCTTTCCCAGGGAAAATGGAAAAAGGTTCTGACGAGCGGCCGCTGGCCTTGGGCAGGGAACTCACTACAAGAAATCCATATATCGAAGGATGGACCCCACACCGAAGTTTTCCCCACCTCAAACTTGTGCTGCCCTGATAGACCCAAGGGAGCCCTACAAACTGACATCAGGAACCTGGACTGCTGAGTTTTCTTTCCCAGGGAAAATGGAAAAAGGTTGTGCCCAGGGTCCCCTAGCCCTGGACAGGGACCTCACTACCAAAAATCCTTATATCGAAGGATGGACCCCACACCGAAGTTGTCCCCACCTCAAACTCGTGCTACCCTGATAGACCCAAGGGAGCCCTACAAACTGACATCAGGAACCTGGACTACTGAGTTTTCTTTCCCAGGGAAAATGGAAAAAGGATGTGCCCAGGGGCCCCTGGCCCTGTGCTGGGACCCCACTGCCAAAAATCCTTATATCGAGGGATGGACCGCACACCGAAGTTGTCCCCACCTCAAACTTGTGCTGCCCTGATAGACCCAAGGGAGCCCTACAAACTGACATCAGGAACCTGGACTGCTGAGTTTTCTTTCCCAGGGAAAATGGAAAAAGGATGTGCCCAGGGGCCCCTGGCCCTGACTGCAAAGAATCCTTATATCGAAGGATGGACCCCACACCGAAGTTGTCCCCACCTCAAACTTGTGCTGCCCTGATAGACCCAAGGGAGCCCTACAAACTGACATCAGGAACCTGGACTGCTGAGTTTTCTTTCCCAGGGAAAATGGGAAAAGGATGTGCCCAGGTGTCCCTGGCCCTAGGATGGGGCCTCACTACAAAAAATCCTTATATCGAAGGATGGACCCCACACCGAAGTTGTCCCCACCTCAAACTTGTACTGCCCTCATAGACCCAAGGGAGCCCTACAAACTGACATCAGGAACCTGGACTGCTGAGTTTTCTTTCCCAGGGAAAATGGAAAAAGGATATGCCCAGGGGCCCCTGACCCTGACTGCAAAGAATCCTTATATCGAAGGATGGAGCCCACACCGAAGTTGTCCCCACCTCAAACTTGTGCTGCCCTGATAGACCCAAGGGAGCCCTACAAACTGACATCAGGAACCTGGACTGCTGAGTTTTCTTTCCCAGGGAAAATGGAAAAACGATGTGCCCAGTAGCCCCTGGCCCTGACTGCAAAAAATCCTTATATCGAAGGATGGACCCCACACCGAAGTTGTCCCCACCTCAAACTTGTGCTGCCCTGATAGACCCAAGGGAGCCCTACAAACTGACATCAGGAACCTGGACTGCTGAGTTTTCTTTCCCAGGGAAAATGGAAAAAGGATGTGCCCAGGGGCCCCTGTACCTGGGTAGGGACCTCATTGCAAAGAATCCTTATATCGAAGGATGGACCCCACACCGAAGTTTTCCCCACCTCAAACTTGTGCTGCCCTGATAGACCCAAGGCAGCCCTACAAACTGACATCAGGAACCTGGACTGCTGAGTTTTCTTTCCCAGGGAAAATGGAAAAAGGATGTGCCCAGGGGCCCCTGGCCCTGACTGCAAAAAATCCTTATATCGAAGGATGGACCCCACACCGAAGTTGTCCCCACCTCAAACTTGTGCTGCCCTGATACACCCAAGGCAGCCCTACAAACTGACATCAGGAACCTGGACTGCTGAGTTTTCTTTCCCAGGGAAAATGGAAAAAGGTTCTGACGAGTGGCCGCAGGCCTTGGGCAGGGAACTCACTACAAGAAATCCATATATCGAAGGATGGACCCCACACCGAAGTTTTGCCCACCTCAAACTTGTGCTGCCCTGATAGACCCAAGGGAGCCCTACAAACTGACATCAGGAACCTGGACTGCTGAGTTTTCTTTCCCAGGGAAAATGGAAAAAGGTTGTGCCCAGGGTCCCCTAGCCCTGGACAGGGACCTCACTACCAAAAATCCTTATATCGAAGGATGGACCCCACACCGAAGTTGTCCCCACCTCAAACTTGTGCTACCCTGATAGACCCAAGGGAGCCCTACAAACTGACATCAGGAACCTGGACTGCTGAGTTTTCTTTCCCAGGGAAAATGGAAAAACGATGTGCCCAGGGGCCCCTGGCCCTGACTGCAAAAAATCCTTATATCGAAGGATGGAGCCCACACCGAATTTGTCCCCACCTCAAACTTGTGCTGCCCTGATAGACCCAAGGGAGCCCTACAAACTGACATCAGGAACCTGGACTGCTGAGTTTTCTTTCCCAGGGAAAATGGAAAAAGGATGTGCCCAGGGGCCCCTGGCCCTGTGCTGGGACCTCACAGCAAAAAATCCTTATATCGAAGAATGGACCCCACACCGAAGTTGTCCCCACCTCAAACTTGTGCTGCCCTAATAGACCCAAGGCAGCCCTACAAACTGACATCAGGAACCTGGACTGCTGAGTTTTCTTTCCCAGGGAAAATGGAAAAAGGTTGTGCCCAGGGGCCCCTGACCCTGACTGCAAAAAATCCTTATATCGAAGGATGGACCCCACACCGAAGTTGTCCCCACCTCAAACTTGTGCTGCCCTGATAGACCCAAGGGAGCCCTACAAACTGACATCAGGAACCTGGACTGCTGAGTTTTCTTTCCCAGGGAAAATGGAAAAAGGATGTGCCCAGGGGCCCCTGGCCCTGACTGCAAAAAATCCTTATATCGAAGGATGGACCCCACACCGAAGTTGTCCCCACCTCAAACTTGTGCTGCCCTGATACACCCAAGGGAACCCTACAAACTGACATCAGGAACCTGGACTGCTGAGTTTTCTTTCCCAGGGAAAATGGAAAAAGGATGTGCCCAGGGGCCCCTGGCCCTGACTGCAAAAAATCCTTATATCGAAGGATGGACCCCACACCAAAGTTGTCCCCACCTCAAACTTGTGCTGCCCTGATAGACCCAAGGGAACCCTACAAACTGACATCAGGAACCTGGACTGCTGAGTTTTCTTTCCCAGGGAAAATGGAAAAATGATATGGCCAGGGGCCCCTGACCCTGACTGCAAAAAATCCTTATATCGAAGGATGGACCCCACACCAAAGTTGTCCCCACCTCAAACTTGTGCTGCCCTGATAGACCCAAGGGAGCCCTACAAACTGACATCAGGATCCTGGACTGCTGAGTTTTCTTTCCCAGGGAAAATGGAAAAAGGATGTGCCCAGGGGCCCCTGTACCTGGGTAGGGACCTCATTGCAAAGAATCCTTATATCGAAGGATGGACCCCACACCGAAGTTGTCCCCACCTCAAACTTGTGCTGCCCTGATAGACCCAAGGCAGCCCTACAAACTGACATCAGGAACCTGGACTGCTGAGTTTTCTTTCCCAGGGAAAATGGAAAAAGGATGTGCCCAGGGGCCCCTGGCCCTGACTGCAAAAACTCCTTATATCGAAGGATGGACCCCACACCGAAGTTGTCCCCACCTCAAACTTGTGCTGCCCTGATACACCCAAGGCAGCCCTACAAACTGACATCAGGAACCTGGACTGCTGAGTTTTCTTTCCCAGGGAAAATGGAAAAAGGTTCTGACGAGCGGCCGCTGGCCTTGGGCAGGGAACCCACTACAAGAAATCCATATATCGAAGGATGGACCCCACACCGAAGTTTTCCCCACCTCAAACTTGTGCTGCCCTGATAGACCCAAGGGAGCCCTACAAACTGACATCAGGAACCTGGACTGCTGAGTTTTCTTTCCCAGGGAAAATGGAAAAAGGTTGTGCCCAGGGTCCCCTAGCCCTGGACAGGGACCTCACTACCAAAAATCCTTATATCGAAGGATGGACCCCACACCGAAGTTGTCCCAACCTCAAACTTGTGCCGCCCTGATAGACCCAAGGGAGCCCTACAAACTGACATCAGGAACCTGGACTGCTGAGTTTTCTTTCCCAGGGAAAATGGAAAAAGGATGTGCCCAGGGGCCCCTGGCCCTGACTGCAAAAAATCCTTATATCGAAGGATGGAGCCCACACCGAATTTGTCCCCACCTCAAACTTGTGCTGCCCTGATAGACCCAAGGGAGCCCTACAAACTGACATCAGGAACCTGGACTACTGAGTTTTCTTTCCCAGGGAAAATGGAAAAAGGATGTGCCCAGGGGCCCCTGGCCCTGTGCTGGGACCCCACTGCAAAAAATCCTTATATCGAAGGATGGACCGCACACCGAAGTTGTCCCCACCTCAAACTTGTGCTTCCCTGATAGACCCAAGGGAGCCCTACAAACTGACATCAGGAACCTGGACTGCTGAGTTTTCTTTCCCAGGGAAAATGGAAAAAGGATGTGCCCAGGGGCCCCTGACCCTGACTGCAAAAAATCCTTATATCGAAGGATGGACCCCACACCGAAGTTGTCCCCACCTCAAACTTGTGCTGCCCTGATAGACCCAAGGGAGCCCTACAAACTGACATCAGGAACCTGGACTGCTGAGTTTTCTTTCCCAGGGAAAATGGGAAAAGGATGTGCCCATGTGTCCCTGGCCCTGGGATGGGGCCTCACTACAAAAAATCCTTATATCGAAGGATGGACCCCACACCGAAGTTGTCCCCACCTCAAACTTGTACTGCCCTCATAGACCCAAGGGAGCCCTACAAACTGACATCAGGAACCTGGACTGCTGAGTTTTCTTTCCCAGGGAAAATGGCCAAAGGATGTGCCCAGGGGCCCCTGGCCCTGGGCTGGGGCCTCACTGCAAAAAATCCTTATATCAAAGGATGGAGCCCACACCGAAGTTGTCCCCACCTCAAACTTGTGCCGCCCTGATAGACCCAAGGGAGCCCTACAAACTGACATCAGGAACCTGGACTGCTGAGTTTTCTTTCCCAGGGAAAATGGAAAAAGGATGTGCCCAGGGGCCCCTGGCCCTGACTGCAAAAAATCCTTATATCGAAGGATGGACCCCACACCGAAGTTGTCCCCACCTCAAACTTGTGCTGCCCTGATAGACCCAAGGGAGCCCTACAAACTGACATCAGGAACCTGGACTGCTGAGTTTTCTTTCCCAGGGAAAATGGAAAAAGGATGTGCCCAGGGGCCCCTGACCCTGACTGCAAAAAATCCTTATATCAAAGGATGGAGCCCACACCGAAGTTGTCCCCACCTCAAACTTGTGCTGCCCTGATAGACCCAAGGGAGCCCTACAAACTGACATCAGGAACCTGGACTGCTGAGTTTTCTTTCCCAGGGAAAATGGAAAAAGGATGTGCCCAGGGGCCCCTGTACCTGGGTAGGGACCTCATTGCAAAGAATCCTTATATCGAAGGATGGACCCCACACCGAAGTTTTCCCCATCTCAAACTTGTGCTGCCCTGATACACCCAAGGGAGCCCTACAAACTGACATCAGGAACCTGGACTGCTGAGTTTTCTTTCCCAGGGAAAATGGAAAAAGGATGTGCCCAGGGGCCCCTGGCCCTGACTGCAAAAACTCCTTACATCGAAGGATGGAGCCCACACCGAAGTTGTCCCCACCTCAAACTTGTGCTGCCCTGATACACCCAAGGCAGCCCTACAAACTGACATCAGGAACCTGGACTGCTGAGTTTTCTTTCCCAGGGAAAATGGAAAAAGGATGTGCCCAGGGGCCCCTGGCCCTGACTGCAAAAATCCTTATATCGAAGGATGGAGCCCACACCGAATTTGTCCCCACCTCAAACTTGTGCTGCCCTGATAGACCCAAGGGAGCCCTACAAACTGACATCAGGAACGTGGACTGCTGAGTTTTCTTTCCCAGGGAAAATGGAAAAAGGATGTGCCCAGGGGCCCCTGGCCCTGACTGCAAAGAATCCTTATATCGAAGGATGGACCCCACACCGAAGTTGTCCCCACCTCAAACTTGTGCTGCCCTGATAGACCAAGGGAGCCCTACAAACAGACATCAGGAACCTGGACTGCTGAGTTTTCTTTCCCAGGGAAAATGGAAAAAGGATGTGCCCAGGGGCCCCTGGCCCTGACTGCAAAAATCCTTATATCGAAGGATGGAGCCCACACCGAATTTGTCCCCACCTCAAACTTGTGCTGCCCTGATAGACCCAAGGGAGCCCTACAAACTGACATCAGGAACGTGGACTGCTGAGTTTTCTTTCCCAGGGAAAATGGAAAAAGGATGTGCCCAGGGGCCCCTGGCCCTGACTGCAAAAAATCCTTATATCGAAGGATGGACCCCACACCGAAGTTGTCCCCACCTCAAACTTGTGCTGCCCTGATAGACCAAGGGAGCCCTACAAACTGACATCAGGAACCTGGACTGCTGAGTTTTCTTTCCCAGGGAAAATGGAAAAAGGATGTGCCCAGGGGCCCCTGGCCCTGACTGCAGAAAATCCTTATATCGAAGGATGGAGCCCACACCGAAATTGTCCCCACCTCAAACTTGTGCTGCCCTGATAGACCCAAGGGAGCCCTACAAACTGACATCAGGAACCTGGACTGCTGAGTTTTCTTTCCCAGGGAAAATGGAAAAAGGATGTGCCCAGGGCCCCCTGGCCCTGGGCTGGGGCCTCACTACAAAAATTCTTATATCGAAGGATGGACCCCACACCAAAGTTGTCCCCACCTCAAACTTGTGCTGCCCTGATAGACCCAAGGGAACCCTACAAACTGACATCAGGAACCTGGACTGCTGAGTTTTCTTTCCCAGGGAAAATGGAAAAATGATATGGCCAGGGGCCCCTGACCCTGACTGCAAAAAATCCTTATATCGAAGGATGGACCCCACACCAAAGTTGTCCCCACCTCAAACTTGTGCTGCCCTGATAGACCCAAGGGAGCCCTACAAACTGACATCAGGAACCTGGACTGCTGAGTTTTCTTTCCCAGGGAAAATGGAAAAAGGATGTGCCCAGGGGCCCCTGGCCCTGACTGCAAAACATCCTTATATCGAAGGATGGACCCCACACCGAAGTTGTCCCCACCTCAAACTTGTGCTGCCCTGATAGACCCAAGGGAGTCCTACAATCTGACATCAGGATCCTGGACTGCTGAGTTTTCTTTCCCAGGGAAAATGGAAAAAGGATGTGCCCAGGGGCCCCTGTACCTGGGTAGGGACCTCATTGCAAAGAATCCTTATATCGAAGGATGGACCCCACACCGAAGTTGTCCCCACCTCAAACTTGTGCTGCCCTGATAGACCCAAGGGAGCCCTACAAACTGACATCAGGAACCTGGACTGCTGAGTTTTCTTTCCCAGGGAAAATGGAAAAAGGATGTGCCCAGGGGCCCCTGGCCCTGACTGCAAAGAATCCTTATATCGAAGGATGGACCCCACACCGAAGTTGTCCCCACCTCAAACTTGTGCTGCCCTGATACACCCAAGGCAGCCCTACAAACTGACATCAGGAACCTGGACTGCTGAGTTTTCTTTCCCAGGGAAAATGGAAAAAGGTTCTGACGAGCGGCCGCTGGCCCTGGGCAGGGAACTCACTACAAGAAATCCATATATCGAAGGATGGACCCCACACCGAAGTTTTCCCCACCTCAAACTTGTGCTGCCCTGATAGACCCAAGGGAGCCCTACAAACTGACATCAGGAACCTGGACTGCTGAGTTTTCTTTCCCAGGGAAAATGGAAAAAGGTTGTGCCCAGGGTCCCCTAGCCCTGGACAGGGACCTCACTACCAAAAATCCTTATATCGAAGGATGGACCCCACACCGAAGTTGTCCCCACCTCAAACTCGTGCTACCCTGATAGACCCAAGGGAGCCCTACAAACTGACATCAGGAACCTGGACTACTGAGTTTTCTTTCCCAGGGAAAATGGAAAAAGGATGTGCCCAGGGGCCCCTGGCCCTGTGCTGGGACCCCACTGCCAAAAATCCTTATATCGAAGGATGGACCGCACACCGAAGTTGTCCCCACCTCAAACTTGTGCTGCCCTGATAGACCCAAGGGAGCCCTACAAACTGACATCAGGAACCTGGACTGCTGAGTTTTCTTTCCCAGGGAAAATGGAAAAAGGATGTGCCCAGGGGCCCCTGGCCCTGACTGCAAAGAATCCTTATATCGAAGGATGGACCCCACACCGAAGTTGTCCCCACCTCAAACTTGTGCTGCCCTGATAGACCCAAGGGAGCCCTACAAACTGACATCAGGAACCTGGACTGCTGAGTTTTCTTTCCCAGGGAAAATGGGAAAAGGATGTGCCCAGGTGTCCCTGGCCCTGGGATGGGGCCTCACTACAAAAAATCCTTATATCGAAGGATGGACCCCACACCGAAGTTGTCCCCACCTCAAACTTGTACTGCCCTCATAGACCCAAGGGAGCCCTACAAACTGACATCAGGAACCTGGACTGCTGAGTTTTCTTTCCCAGGGAAAATGGAAAAAGGATATGCCCAGGGACCCCTGACCCTGACTGCAAAAAATCCTTATATCGAAGGATGGAGCCCACACCGAAGTTGTCCCCACCTCAAACTTGTGCTGCCCTGATAGACCCAAGGGAGCCCTACAAACTGACATCAGGAACCTGGACTGCTGAGTTTTCTTTCCCAGGGAAAATGGAAAAACGATGTGCCCAGGGGCCCCTGGCCCTGACTGCAAAAAATCCTTATATCGAAGGATGGACCCCACACCGAAGTTGTCCCCACCTCAAACTTGTGCTGCCCTGATACACCCAAGGGAGCCCTACAAACTGACATCAGGAACCTGGACTGCTGAGTTTTCTTTCCCAGGGAAAATGGAAAAAGGATGTGCCCAGGGGCCCCTGGCCCTGACTGCAAAAAATCCTTATATCGAAGGATGGACCCCACACCGAATTTGTCCCCACCTCAAACTTGTGCTGCCCTGATAGACCCAAGGGAGCCCTACAAACTGACATCAGGAACCTGGACTGCTGAGTTTTCTTTCCCAGGGAAAATGGAAAAAGGATGTGCCCGGGGGCCCCTGGCCCTGGGCTGGGGCCTCACTACAAAAAATCCTTATAGCGAAGGATGGACCCCACACCAAAGTTGTCCCCACCTCAAACTTGTGCTGCCCTGATAGACCCAAGGGAGCCCTACAAACTGACATCAGGAACCTGGACTGCTGAGTTTTCTTTCCCAGGGAAAATGGAAAAAGGATGTGCCCAGGGGCCCCTGACCCTGACTGCAAAAAATCCTTATATCGAAGGATGGAGCCCACACCGAAGTTGTCCCCACCTCAAACTTGTGCTGCCCTGATAGACCCAAGGGAGCCCTACAAACTGACATCAGGAACCTGGACTACTGAGTTTTCTTTCCCAGGGAAAATGGAAAAAGGATGTGCCCAGGGGCCCCTGTACCTGGGTAGGGACCTCATTGCAAAGAATCCTTATATCGAAGGATGGACCCCACACCGAAGTTTTCCCCACCTCAAACTTGTGCTGCCCTGATAGACCCAAGGGAGCCCTACAAACTGACATCAGGAACCTGGACTGCTGAGTTTTCTTTCCCAGGGAAAATGGAAAATGGTTCTGACGAGGGGCCGCTGGCCTTGGGCAGGGACCTCACTACAAGAAATCCATATATCGAAGGATGGACCCCACACCAAAGTTTTCCCCACCTCAAACTTGTGCTGCCCTGATAGACCCAAGGGAGCCCTACAAACCGACATCAGGAACCTGGACTGCTGAGTTTTCTTTCCCAGGGAAAATGGAAAAAGGATGTGCCCAGGGGCCCCAAGCCCTGGACAGGGACCTCACTACCAAAAATCCTTATATCGAAGGATGGACCCCACACCGAAGTTGTCCCCACCTCAAACTTGTGCTACCCTGATAGACCCAAGGGAGCCCTACAAACTGACATCAGGAACCTGGACTGCTGAGTTTTCTTTCCCAGGGAAAATGGAAAAAGGATGTGCCCAGGGGCCCCTGGCCCTGACTGCAAAAAATCCTTATATCGAAGGATGGACCCCACACCGAAGTTGTCCCCACCTCAAACTTGTGCTGCCCTGATAGACCCAAGGGAGCCCTACAAACTGACATGAGGAACCTGGACTGCTGAGTTTTCTTTCCCAGGGAAAATGGAAAAAGGATATGCCCAGGGGCCCCTGACCCTGACTGCAAAAAATCCTTATATCGAAGGATGGACCCCACACCGAAGTTGTCCCCACCTCAAACTTGTGCTGCCCTGATAGACCCAAGGGAGCCCTACAAACTGACATCAGGAACCTGGACTGCTGAGTTTTCTTTCCCAGGGAAAATGGAAAAAGAATATGCCCAGGGGCCCCTGGCCCTGACTGCAAAAAATCCTTATATTGAAGGATGGACCCCACACCGAAGTTGTCCCCACCTCAAACTTGTGCTGCCCTGATAGACCCAAGGGAGCCCTACAAACTGACATCAGGAACCTGGACTGCTGAGTTTTCTTTCCCAGGGAAAATGGAAAAAGGATGTGCCCAGGGGCCCCTGGCCCTGGGGTGGGGCCTCACTTCAAAAAATCCTTATATCGAAGGATGGACCCCACACCGAAGTTGTCCCCACCTCAAACTTGTGCTGCCCTGATAGACCCAAGGGAGCCCTACAAACTGACATCAGGAACCTGGACTGCTGAGTTTTCTTTCCCAGGGAAAATGGCCAAAGGATGTGCCCAGGGGCCCGTAGCCCTGACTGCAAAAAATCCTTATATCGAAGAATGGACCCCACACCGAAGTTGTCCCCTCCTCAAACTTGTGCTGCCCTGATAGACCCAAGGGAGCCCTACAAACTGACATCAGGAACCTGGACTGCTGAGTTTTCTTTCCCAGGGAAAATGGAAAAAGGATGTGCCCAGGGGCCTCTGGCCCTGACTGCAAAAAATCCTTATATCGAAGGATGGAGCCCACACTGAATTTGTTCCCACCTCAAACTTGTGCTGCCCTGATAGACCCAAGGGAGCCCTACAAACTGACATCAGGAACCTGGACTGCTGAGTTTTCTTTCCCAGGGAAAATGGAAAAAGGATGTGCCCAGGGGCCCCTGGCCCTGACTGCAAAAAATCCTTATATCGAAGGATGGACCCCACACCGAAGTTGTCCCCACCTCAAACTTGTGCTGCCCCGATACACCCAAGGGAACCCTACAAACTGACATCAGGAACCTGGACTGCTGAGTTTTCTTTCCCAGGAAAAATGGAAAAAGGTTGTACACAGGGGTCCCTGGCCCTGACTGCAAAAAATCCTTATATCAAAGGATGGACCCCACATCAAAGTTGTCCCCACCTCAAACTTGTGCTGCCCTGATAGACCCAAGGGAGCCCTACAAACTGACATCAGGAACCTGGACTGCTGAGTTTTCTTTCCCACGGAAAATGGCCAAAGGATGTGCCCAGGGGCCCGTGGCCCTGGGCTGGGGCCTCACTGCAAAAAATCCATATATCGAAGGATGGAGCCCACACCGAAGTTGTCCCCACCTCAAACTTGTGCCGCCCTGATAGACCCAAGGGAGCCCTACAAACTGACATCAGGAACCTGGACTGCTGAGTTTTCTTTCCCAGGGAAAATGGAAAAAGGATGTGCCCAGGGGCCCCTGGCCCTGACTGCAAAAAATCCTTATATCGAAGGATGGACCCCACACCGAAGTTGTCCCCACCTCAAACTTGTGCTGCCCTGATAGACCCAAGGGAGCCCTACAAACTGACATCAGGAACCTGGACTGCTGAGTTTTCTTTCCCAGGGAAAATGGAAAAAGGATGTGCCCAGGGGCCCCTGGCCCTGACTGCAAAGAATCCTTATATCGAAGGATGGACCCCACACCGAAGTTGTCCCCACCTCAAACTTGTGCTGCCCTGATAGACCCAAGGGAGCCCTACAAACTGACATCAGGAACCTGGACTGCTGAGTTTTCTTTCCCAGGGAAAATGGAAAAAGGATGTGCCCAGGGCCCCCTGGCCCTGGGCTGGGGCCTCACTACAAAAAATCCTTATATCGAAGGATGGACCCCACACCAAAGTTGTCCCCACCTCAAACTTCTGCTGCCCTGATAGACCCAAGGGAGCCCTACAAACTGACATCAGGAACCTGGACTGCTGAGTTTTCTTTCCCAGGGAAAATGGAAAAAGGATGTGCCCAGGGGCCCCTGGCCCTGACTGCAAAAAATCCTTATATCGAAGGATGGACCCCACACCAAAGTTGTCCCCACCTCAAACTTGTGCTGCCCTGATAGACCCAAGGGAGCCCTACAAACTGACATCAGGAACCTGGACTGCTGAGTTTTCTTTCCCAGGGAAAATGGAAAAAGGATGTGCCCAGGGGCCCCTGGCCCTGACTGCAAAAAATCCTTATATCGAAGGATGGACCCCACACCGAAGTTGTCCCCACCTCAAACTTGTGCTGCCCTGATAGACCCAAGGGAGCCCTACAAACTGACATCAGGAACCTGGACTGCTGAGTTTTCTTTCCCAGGGAAAATGGAAAAAGGTTCTGACGAGCGGCCGCTGGCCTTGGGCAGGGAACTCACTGCAAGAAATCCATATATCGAAGGATGGACCCCACACCGAAGTTTTCCCCACCTCAAACTTGTGCTGCCCTGATAGACCCAAGGGAGCCCTACAAACTGACATGAGGAACCTGGACTGCTGAGTTTCTTTCCCAGGGAAAATGGAAAAAGGATGTGCCCAGGGCCCCCTGGCCCTGACTGCAAAAAATCCTTATATCGAAGGATTGAGCCCACACCGAAGTTGTCCCCACCTCAAACTTGTGCCGCCCTGATAGACCCAAGGGAGCCCTACAAACTGACATCAGGAACCTGGACTGCTGAGTTTTCTTTCCCAGGGAAAATGGAAAAAGGATGTGCCCAGGGCCCCCTGGCCCTGGGCTGGGGCCTCACTACAAAAAATCCTTATATCGAAGGATGGACCCCACACCAAAGTTGTCCCCACCTCAAACTTGTGCTGCCCTGATAGACCCAAGGGAACCCTACAAACTGACATCAGGAACGTGGACTGCTGAGTTTTCTTTCCCAGGGAAAATGGAAAAATGATATGGCCAGGGGCCCCTGACCCTGACTGCAAAAAATCCTTATATCGAAGGATGGACCCCACACCAAAGTTGTCCCCACCTCAAACTTGTGCTGCCCTGATAGACCCAAGGGAGCCCTACAAACTGACATCAGGAACCTGGACTGCTGAGTTTTCTTTCCCAGGGAAAATGGAAAAAGGATGTGCCCAGGGGCCCCTGGCCCTGACTGCAAAAAATCCTTATATCGAAGGATGGATCTCACACCGAAGTTGTCCCCACCTCAAACCTGTGCTGCCCTAATAGACCCAAGGGAGCCCTACAAACTGACATCAGGAACCTGGACTGCTGAGATTTCTTTCCCAGGGAAAATGGAAAAAGGATGTGCCCAGGGGCCCCTGGCCCTGTGCTGGGACCTCACTGCAAAAAATCCTTATATCGAAGGATGGACCCCACACCGAAGTTGTCCCCACCTCAAACTTGTGCTGCCCTGATAGACCCAAGGGAGCCCTACAAACTGACATCAGGAACCTGGACTGCTGAGTTTTCTTTCCCAGGGAAAATGGAAAAAGGATGTGCCCAGGGGCCCCTGTACCTGGGTAGGGACCTCATTGCAAAGAATCCTTATATCGAAGGATGGACCCCACACCGAAGTTTTCCCCACCTCAAACTTGTGCTGCCCTGATAGACCCAAGGCAGGCCTACAAACTGACATCAGGAACCTGGACTGCTGAGTTTTCTTTCCCAGGGAAAATGGAAAAAGGATGTGCCCAGGGGCCCCTGGCCCTGACTGCAAAGAATCCTTATATCGAAGGATGGACCCCACACCGAAGTTGTCCCCACCTCAAACTTGTGCTGCCCTGATAGACCCAAGGGAGCCCTACAAACTGACATCAGGAACCTGGACTGCTGAGTTTTCTTTCCCAGGGAAAATGGAAAAAGGATGTGCCCAGGGCCCCCTGGCCCTGGGCTGGGTCCTCACTACAAAAAATCCTTATATCGAAGGATGGACCCCACACCAAAGTTGTCCCCACCTCAAACTTCTGCTGCCCTGATAAACCCAAGGGAACCCTACAAACTGACATCAGGAACCTGGACTGCTGAGTTTTCTTTCCCAGGGAAAATGGAATAATGATATGGCCAGGGGCCCCTGCCCTGACTGCAAAAAATCCTTATATCGAAGGATGGACCCCACACCAAAATTGTCCCCACCTCAAACTTGTGCTGCCCTGATAGACCCAAGGGAGCCCTACAAACTGACATCAGGAACCTGGACTGCTGAGTTTTCTTTCCCAGGGAAAATGGAAAAAGGATGTGCCCAGGGGCCCCTGGCCCTGACTGCAAAAAATCCTTATATCGAAGGATGGACCCCACACCGAAGTTGTCCCCACCTCAAACCTGTGCTGCCCTAATAGACCCAAGGGAGCCCTACAAACTGACATCAGGAACCTGGACTGCTGAGTTTTCTTTCCCAGGGAAAATGGAAAAAGGATGTGCCCAGGGGCCCCTGTACCTGGGTAGGGACCTCATTGCTAAGAATCCTTATATCGAAGGATGGACCCCACACCGAAGTTGTCCCCACCTCAAACTTGTGCTGCCCTGATAGACCCAAGGGAGCCCTACAAACTGACATCAGGAACCTGGACTGCTGAGTTTTCTTTCCCAGGGAAAATGGAAAAAGGATGTGCCCAGGGGCCCCTGGCCCTGACTGCAAAAAATCCTTATATCGAAGGATGGACCCCACACAGAAATTGTCCCCACCTCAAACTTGTGCTGCCCTGATACACCCAAGGGAGCCCTACAAACTGACATCAGGAACCTGGACTGCTGAGTTTTCTTTCCCAGGGAAAATGGAAAAAGGATGTGCCCAGGGGCCCCTGACCCTGACTGCAAAAAATCCTTATATCGAAGGATGGAGCCCACACCGAAGTTGTCCCCACCTCAAACTTGTGCTGCCCTGATAGACCCAAGGGAGCCCTACAAACTGACATCAGGAACCTGGACTGCTGAGTTTTCTTTCCCAGGGAAAATGGAAAAAGGATGTGCCCAGGGGCCCCTGGCCCTGACTGCAAAAACTCCTTACATTGAAGGATGGAGCCCACACCGAAGTTGTCCCCACCTCAAACTTGTGCTGCCCTGATACACCCAAGGCAGCCCTACAAACTGACATCAGGAACCTGGACTGCTGAGTTTTCTTTCCCAGGGAAAATGGAAAAAGGATGTGCCCAGGGGCCCCTGGCCCTGACTGCAAAAAATCCTTATATCGAAGGATGGACCCCACACCGAAGTTTTCCCCACCTCAAACTTGTGCTGCCCTGATAGACCCAAGGGAGCCCTACAAACTGACATCAGGAACCTGGACTGCTGAGTTTTCTTTCCCAGGGAAAATGGAAAAAGGATGTGCCCAGGTGTCCCTGGCCCTGGGATGGGGCCTCACTACAAAAAATCCTTATATCGAAGGATGGACCCCACACCAGAGTTGTCCCCACCTCAAACTTGTACTGCCCTGATAGACCCAAGGGAGCCCTACAAACTGACATCAGGAACCTGGACTGCTGAGTTTTCTTTCCCACGGAAAATGGCCAAAGGATGTGCCCAGGGGCCCGTGGCCCTGGGCTGGGGCCTCACTGCAAAAAATCCATATATCGAAGGATGGAGCCCACACCGAAGTTGTCCCCACCTCAAACTTGTGCCGCCCTGATAGACCCAAGGGAGCCCTACAAACTGACATCAGGAACCTGGACTGCTGAGTTTTCTTTCCCAGGGAAAATGGAAAAAGGATGTGCCCAGGGGCCCCTGGCCCTGACTGCAAAAAATCCTTATATCGAAGGATGGACCCCACACCGAAGTTGTCCCCACCTCAAACTTGTGCTGCCCTGATAGACCCAAGGGAGCCCTACAAACTGACATCAGGAACCTGGACTGCTGAGTTTTCTTTCCCAGGGAAAATGGAAAAAGGATGTGCCCAGGGGCCCCTGGCCCTGACTGCAAAGAATCCTTATATCGAAGGATGGACCCCACACCGAAGTTGTCCCCACCTCAAACTTGTGCTGCCCTGATAGACCCAAGGGAGCCCTACAAACCGACATCAGGAACCTGGACTGCTGAGTTTTCTTTCCCAGGGAAAATGGAAAAAGGATGTGCCCAGGGCCCCCTGGCCCTGACTGCAAAAAATCCTTATATCGAAGGATGGAGCCCACACCGAAGTTGTCCCCACCTCAAACTTGTGCTGCCCTGATAGACCCAAGGGAGCCCTACAAACTGACATCAGGAACCTGGACTGCTGAGTTTTCTTTCCCAGGGAAAATGGAAAAAGGATGTGCCCAGGGCCCCCTGGCCCTGGGCTGGGGCCTCACTACAAAAAATCCTTATATCGAAGGATGGACCCCACACCAAAGTTGTCCCCACCTCAAACTTGTGCTGCCCTGATAGACCCAAGGGAGCCCTACAAACTGACATCAGGAACCTGGACTGCTGAGTTTTCTTTCCCAGGGAAAATGGAAAAAGGATGTGCCCAGGGGCCCCTGGCCCTGACTGCAAAAAATCCTTATATCGAAGGATGGACCCCACACCGAAGTTGTCCCCACCTCAAACTTGTGCTGCCCTGATAGACCCAAGGGAGCCCTACAAACTGACATCAGGAACCTGGACTGCTGAGTTTTCTTTCCCACGGAAAATGGAAAAAGGATGTGCCCAGGGGCCCCTGGCCCTGACTGCAAAAAATCCTTATATCGAAGGATGGACCCCACACCGAAGTTGTCCCCACCTCAAACTTGTGCTGCCCTGATAGACCCAAGGGAGCCCTACAAACTGACATCAGGAACCTGGACTGCTGAGTTTTCTTTCCCAGGGAAAATGGAAAAAGGTTCTGACGAGCGGCCGCTGGCCTTGGGCAGGGAACTCACTGCAAGAAATCCATATATCGAAGGATGGACCCCACACCGAAGTTTTCTCCACCTCAAACTTGTGCTGCCCTCATAGACCCAAGGGAGCCCTACAAACTGACATCAGGAACCTGGACTGCTGAGTTTTCTTTCCCAGGGAAAATGGAAAAACGTTGTGCCGAGGGTCCCCTAGCCCTGGACAGGGACCTCACTACCAAAAATCCTTATATCGAAGGATGGACCCCACACCGAAGTTGTCCCCACCTCAAACTTGTGCTACCGTGATAGACCCAAGGGAACCCTACAAACTGACATCAGGAACCTGGACTGCTGAGTTTTCTTTCCCAGGGAAAATGGAAAAAGGATGTGCCCAGGGGCCCCTGGCCCTGACTGCAAAAAATCCTTATATCGAAGGATGGACCCCACACCGAAGTTGTCCCCACCTCAAACTTGTGCTGCCCTGATACACCCAAGGGAGCCCTACAAACTGACATCAGGAACCTGGACTGCTGAGTTTTCTTTCCCAGGGAAAATGGAAAAAGGATGTGCCCAGGGGCCCCTGGCCCTGACTGCAAAGAATCCTTATATCGAAGGATGGACCCCACACCGAAGTTGTCCCCACCTCAAACTTGTGCTGCCCTGATAGACCCAAGGGAGCCCTACAAACTGACATGAGGAACCTGGACTGCTGAGTTTTCTTTCCCAGGGAAAATGGAAAAAGGATGTGCCCAGGGCCCCCTGGCCCTGACTGCAAAAAATCCTTATATCGAAGGATTGAGCCCACACCGAAGTTGTCCCCACCTCAAACTTGTGCCGCCCTGATAGACCCAAGGGAGCCCTACAAACTGACATCAGGAACCTGGACTGCTGAGTTTTCTTTCCCAGGGAAAATGGAAAAAGGATGTGCCCAGGGCCCCCTGGCCCTGGGCTGGGGCCTCACTACAAAAAATCCTTATATCGAAGGATGGACCCCACACCGAAGTTTTCCCCACCTCAAACTTGTGCTGCCCTGATAGACCCAAGGGAGCCCTACAAACTGACATCAGGAACCTGGACTGCTGAGTTTTCTTTCCCAGGGAAAATGGAAAAAGGTTCTGACGAGGGGCCGCTGGCCTTGGGCAGGGACCTCACTACAAGAAATCCAAATATCGAAGGATGGACCCCACACCGAAGTTTTCCCCACCTCAAACTTGTGCTGCCCTGATAGACCCAAGGGAGCCCTACAAACTGACATCAGGAACCTGGACTGCTGAGTTTTCTTTCCCAGGGAAAATGGAAAAAGGATGTGCCCAGGGTCCCCTAGCCCTGGACAGGGACCTCACTACCAAAAATCCTTATATCGAAGGATGGACCCCACACCGAAGTTGTCCCCACCTCAAACTTGTGCTACCCTGATAGACCCAAGGGAGCCCTACAAACTGACATCAGGAACCTGGACTGCTGAGTTTTCTTTCCCAGGGAAAATGGAAAAAGGATGTGCCCAGGGGCCCCTGGCCCTGACTGCAAAAAATCCTTATATCGAAGGATGGACCCCACACCGAAATTGTCCCCACCTCAAACTTGTGCTGCCCTGATAGACCCAAGGGAGCCCTACAAACTGACATCAGGAACCTGGACTGCTGAGTTTTCTTTCCCAGGGAAAATGGAAAAAGGATGTGCCCAGGTGTCCCTGGCTCTGGGATGGGGCCTCACTACAAAAAATCCTTATATCGAAGGATGGACCCCACACCAGAGTTGTCCCCACCTCAAACTTGTACTGCCCTGATAGACCCAAGGGAGCCCTACAAACTGACATCAGGAACCTGGACTGCTGAGTTTTCTTTCCCACGGAAAATGGCCAAAGGATGTGCCCAGGGGCCCGTGGCCCTGGGCTGGGGCCTCACTGCAAAAAATCCATATATCGAAGGATGGAGCCCACACCGAAGTTGTCCCCACCTCAAACTTGTGCCGCCCTGATAGACCCAAGGGAGCCCTACAAACTGACATCAGGAACCTGGACTGCTGAGTTTTCTTTCCCAGGGAAAATGGAAAAAGGATGTGCCCAGGGGCCCCTGGCCCTGACTGCAAAAAATCCTTATATCGAAGGATGGACCCCACACCGAAGTTGTCCCCACCTCAAACTTGTGCTGCCCTGATAGACCCAAGGGAGCCCTACAAACTGACATCAGGAACCTGGACTGCTGAGTTTTCTTTCCCAGGGAAAATGGAAAAAGGATGTGCCCAGGGGCCCCTGGCCCTGACTGCAAAGAATCCTTATATCGAAGGATGGACCCCACACCGAAGTTGTCCCCACCTCAAACTTGTGCTGCCCTGATAGACCCAAGGGAGCCCTACAAACCGACATCAGGAACCTGGACTGCTGAGTTTTCTTTCCCAGGGAAAATGGAAAAAGGATGTGCCCAGGGCCCCCTGGCCCTGACTGCAAAAAATCCTTATATCGAAGGATGGAGCCCACACCGAAGTTGTCCCCACCTCAAACTTGTGCTGCCCTGATAGACCCAAGGGAGCCCTACAAACTGACATCAGGAACCTGGACTGCTGAGTTTTCTTTCCCAGGGAAAATGGAAAAAGGATGTGCCCAGGGCCCCCTGGCCCTGGGCTGGGGCCTCACTACAAAAAATCCTTATATCGAAGGATGGACCCCACACCAAAGTTGTCCCCACCTCAAACTTCTGCTGCCCTGATAGACCCAAGGGAGCCCTACAAACTGACATCAGGAACCTGGACTGCTGAGTTTTCTTTCCCAGGGAAAATGGAAAAAGGATGTGCCCAGGGGCCCCTTGCCCTGACTGCAAAAAATCCTTATATCGAAGGATGGACCCCACACCGAAGTTGTCCCCACCTCAAACTTGTGCTGCCCTGATAGACCCAAGGGAGCCCTACAAACTGACATCAGGAACCTGGACTGCTGAGTTTTCTTTCCCAGGGAAAATGGAAAAAGGATGTGCCCAGGGGCCCCTGGCCCTGACTGCAAAAAATCCTTATATCGAAGGATGGACCCCACACCGAAGTTGTCCCCACCTCAAACTTGTGCTGCCCTGATAGACCCAAGGGAGCCCTACAAACTGACATCAGGAACCTGGACTGCTGAGTTTTCTTTCCCAGGGAAAATGGAAAAAGGTTCTGACGAGCGGCCGCTGGCCTTGGGCAGGAAACTCACTGCAAGAAATCCATATATCGAAGGATGGACCCCACACCGAAGTTTTCCCCACCTCAAACTTGTGCTGCCCTCATAGACCCAAGGGAGCCCTACAAACTGACATCAGGAACCTGGACTGCTGAGTTTTCTTTCCCAGGGAAAATGGAAAAAGGTTGTGCCGAGGGTCCCCTAGCCCTGGACAGGGACCTCACTACCAAAAATCCTTATATCGAAGGATGGACCCCACACCGAAGTTGTCCCCACCTCAAACTTGTGCTACCCTGATAGACCCAAGGGAACCCTACAAACTGACATCAGGAACCTGGACTGCTGAGTTTTCTTTCCCAGGGAAAATGGAAAAAGGATGTGCCCAGGGGCCCCTGGCCCTGACTGCAAAAAATCCTTATATCGAAGGATGGACCCCACACCGAAGTTGTCCCCACCTCAAACTTGTGCTGCCCTGATACACCCAAGGGAGCCCTACAAACTGACATCAGGAACCTGGACTGCTGAGTTTTCTTTCCCAGGGAAAATGGAAAAAGGATGTGCCCAGGGGCCCCTGGCCCTGACTGCAAAGAATCCTTATATCGAAGGATGGACCCCACACCGAAGTTGTCCCCACCTCAAACTTGTGCTGCCCTGATAGACCCAAGGGAGCCCTACAAACTGACATGAGGAACCTGGACTGCTGAGTTTTCTTTCCCAGGGAAAATGGAAAAAGGATGTGCCCAGGGCCCCCTGGCCCTGACTGCAAAAAATCCTTATATCGAAGGATTGAGCCCACACCGAAGTTGTCCCCACCTCAAACTTGTGCCGCCCTGATAGACCCAAGGGAGCCCTACAAACTGACATCAGGAACCTGGACTGCTGAGTTTTCTTTCCCAGGGAAAATGGAAAAAGGATGTGCCCAGGGCCCCCTGGCCCTGGGCTGGGGCCTCACTACAAAAAATCCTTATATCGAAGGATGGACCCCACACCAAAGTTGTCCCCACCTCAAACTTGTGCTGCCCTGATAGACCCAAGGGAACCCTACAAACTGACATCAGGAACCTGGACTGCTGAGTTTTCTTTCCCAGGGAAAATGGAAAAATGATATGGCCAGGGGCCCCTGACCCTGACTGCAAAAAATCCTTATATCGAAGGATGGACCCCACACCAAAGTTGTCCCCACCTCAAACTTGTGCTGCCCTGATAGACCCAAGGGAGCCCTACAAACTGACATCAGGAACCTGGACTGCTGAGTTTTCTTTCCCAGGGAAAATGGAAAAAGGATGTGCCCAGGGGCCCCTGGCCCTGACTGCAAAAAATCCTTATATCGAAGGATGGATCTCACACCGAAGTTGTCCCCACCTCAAACCTGTGCTGCCCTAATAGACCCAAGGGAGCCCTACAAACTGACATCAGGAACCTGGACTGCTGAGATTTCTTTCCCAGGGAAAATGGAAAAAGGATGTGCCCAGGGGCCCCTGGCCCTGTGCTGGGACCTCACTGCAAAAAATCCTTATATCGAAGGATGGACCCCACACCGAAGTTGTCCCCACCTCAAACTTGTGCTGCCCTGATAGACCCAAGGGAGCCCTACAAACTGACATCAGGAACCTGGACTGCTGAGTTTTCTTTCCCAGGGAAAATGGAAAAAGGATGTGCCCAGGGGCCCCTGTACCTGGGTAGGGACCTCATTGCAAAGAATCCTTATATCGAAGGATGGACCCCACACCGAAGTTGTCCCCACCTCAAACTTGTGCTGCCCTGATAGACCCAAGGGAGCCCTACAAACTGACATCAGGAACCTGGACTGCTGAGTTTTCTTTCCCAGGGAAAATTTAAAAAGGATGTGCCCAGGGCCCCCTGGCCCTGACTGTAAAAAATCCTTATATCGAAGGATGGACCCCACACCAAAGTTGTCCCCACCTCAAACTTCTGCTGCCCTGATAAACCCAAGGGAACCCTACAAACTGACATCAGGAACCTGGACTGCTGAGTTTTCTTTCCCAGGGAAAATGGAATAATGATATGGCCAGGGGCCCCTGCCCTGACTGCAAAAAATCCTTATATCGAAGGATGGACCCCACACCGAAGTTGTCCCCACCTCAAACTTGTGCTGCCCTGATAGACCCAAGGGAGCCCTACAAACTGACATCAGGAACCTGGACTGCTGAGTTTTCTTTCCCAGGGAAAATGGAAAAAGGATGTGCCCAGGTGTCCCTGGCCCTGGGATGGGGCCTCACTACAAAAAATCCTTATATCGAAGGATGGACCCCACACCAGAGTTGTCCCCACCTCAAACTTGTACTGCCCTGATAGACCCAAGGGAGCCCTACAAACTGACATCAGGAACCTGGACTGCTGAGTTTTCTTTCCCACGGAAAATGGCCAAAGGATGTGCCCAGGGGCCCGTGGCCCTGGGCTGGGGCCTCACTGCAAAAAATCCATATATCGAAGGATGGAGCCCACACCGAAGTTGTCCCCACCTCAAACTTGTGCCGCCCTGATAGACCCAAGGGAGCCCTACAAACTGACATCAGGAACCTGGACTGCTGAGTTTTCTTTCCCAGGGAAAATGGAAAAAGGATGTGCCCAGGGGCCCCTGGCCCTGACTGCAAAAAATCCTTATATCGAAGGATGGACCCCACACCGAAGTTGTCCCCACCTCAAACTTGTGCTGCCCTGATAGACCCAAGGGAGCCCTACAAACTGACATCAGGAACCTGGACTGCTGAGTTTTCTTTCCCAGGGAAAATGGAAAAAGGATGTGCCCAGGGGCCCCTGGCCCTGACTGCAAAGAATCCTTATATCGAAGGATGGACCCCACACCGAAGTTGTCCCCACCTCAAACTTGTGCTGCCCTGATAGACCCAAGGGAGCCCTACAAACCGACATCAGGAACCTGGACTGCTGAGTTTTCTTTCCCAGGGAAAATGGAAAAAGGATGTGCCCAGGGTCCCCTGGCCCTGACTGCAAAAAATCCTTATATCGAAGGATGGAGCCCACACCGAAGTTGTCCCCACCTCAAACTTGTGCTGCCCTGATAGACCCAAGGGAGCCCTACAAACTGACATCAGGAACCTGGACTGCTGAGTTTTCTTTCCCAGGGAAAATGGAAAAAGGATGTGCCCAGGGCCCCCTGGCCCTGGGCTGGGGCCTCACTACAAAAAATCCTTATATCGAAGGATGGACCCCACACCAAAGTTGTCCCCACCTCAAACTTCTGCTGCCCTGATAGACCCAAGGGAGCCCTACAAACTGACATCAGGAACCTGGACTGCTGAGTTTTCTTTCCCAGGGAAAATGGAAAAAGGATGTGCCCAGGGGCCCCTGGCCCTGACTGCAAAAAATCCTTATATCGAAGGATGGACCCCACACCGAAGTTGTCCCCACCTCAAACTTGTGCTGCCCTGATAGACCCAAGGGAGCCCTACAAACTGACATCAGGAACCTGGACTGCTGAGTTTTCTTTCCCAGGGAAAATGGAAAAAGGATGTGCCCAGGGGCCCCTTGCCCTGACTGCAAAAAATCCTTATATCGAAGGATGGACCCCACACCGAAGTTGTCCCCACCTCAAACTTGTGCTGCCCTGATAGACCCAAGGGAGCCCTACAAACTGACATCAGGAACCTGGACTGCTGAGTTTTCTTTCCCAGGGAAAATGGAAAAAGTTTCTGACGAGCGGCCGCTGGCCTTGGGCAGGGAACTCACTGCAAGAAATCCATATATCGAAGGATGGACCCCACACCGAAGTTTTCCCCACCTCAAACTTGTGCTGCCCTCATAGACCCAAGGGAGCCCTACAAACTGACATCAGGAACCTGGACTGCTGAGTTTTCTTTCCCAGGGAAAATGGAAAAAGGTTGTGCCGAGTGTCCCCTAGCCCTGGACAGGGACCTCACTACCAAAAATCCTTATATCGAAGGATGGACCCCACACCGAAGTTGTCCCCACCTCAAACTTGTGCTACCCTGATAGACCCAAGGGAACCCTACAAACTGACATCAGGAACCTGGACTGCTGAGTTTTCTTTCCCAGGGAAAATGGAAAAAGGATGTGCCCAGGGGCCCCTGGCCCTGACTGCAAAAAATCCTTATATCGAAGGATGGACCCCACACCGAAGTTGTCCCCACCTCAAACTTGTGCTGCCCTGATACACCCAAGGGAGCCCTACAAACTGACATCAGGAACCTGGACTGCTGAGTTTTCTTTCCCAGGGAAAATGGAAAAAGGATGTGCCCAGGGGCCCCTGGCCCTGACTGCAAAGAATCCTTATATCGAAGGATGGACCCCACACCGAAGTTGTCCCCACCTCAAACTTGTGCTGCCCTGATAGACCCAAGGGAGCCCTACAAACTGACATGAGGAACCTGGACTGCTGAGTTTTCTTTCCCAGGGAAAATGGAAAAAGGATGTGCCCAGGGCCCCCTGGCCCTGACTGCAAAAAATCCTTATATCGAAGGATTGAGCCCACACCGAAGTTGTCCCCACCTCAAACTTGTGCCGCCCTGATAGACCCAAGGGAGCCCTACAAACTGACATCAGGAACCTGGACTGCTGAGTTTTCTTTCCCAGGGAAAATGGAAAAAGGATGTGCCCAGGGCCCCCTGGCCCTGGGCTGGGGCCTCACTACAAAAAATCCTTATATCGAAGGATGGACCCCACACCAAAGTTGTCCCCACCTCAAACTTGTGCTGCCCTGATAGACCCAAGGGAACCCTACAAACTGACATCAGGAACCTGGACTGCTGAGTTTTCTTTCCCAGGGAAAATGGAAAAATGATATGGCCAGGGGCCCCTGACCCTGACTGCAAAAAATCCTTATATCGAAGGATGGACCCCACACCAAAGTTGTCCCCACCTCAAACTTGTGCTGCCCTGATAGACCCAAGGGAGCCCTACAAACTGACATCAGGAACCTGGACTGCTGAGTTTTCTTTCCCAGGGAAAATGGAAAAAGGATGTGCCCAGGGGCCCCTGGCCCTGACTGCAAAAAATCCTTATATCGAAGGATGGATCTCACACCGAAGTTGTCCCCACCTCAAACCTGTGCTGCCCTAATAGACCCAAGGGAGCCCTACAAACTGACATCAGGAACCTGGACTGCTGAGATTTCTTTCCCAGGGAAAATGGAAAAAGGATGTGCCCAGGGGCCCCTGGCCCTGTGCTGGGACCTCACTGCAAAAAATCCTTATATCGAAGGATGGACCCCACACCGAAGTTGTCCCCACCTCAAACTTGTGCTGCCCTGATAGACCCAAGGGAGCCCTACAAACTGACATCAGGAACCTGGACTGCTGAGTTTTCTTTCCCAGGGAAAATGGAAAAAGGATGTGCCCAGGGCCCCCTGGCCCTGACTGCAAAAAATCCTTATATCGAAGGATGGACCCCACACCAAAGTTGTCCCCACCTCAAACTTCTGCTGCCCTGATAAACCCAAGGGAACCCTACAAACTGACATCAGGAACCTGGACTGCTGAGTTTTCTTTCCCAGGGAAAATGGAATAATGATATGGCCAGGGGCCCCTGCCCTGACTGCAAAAAATCCTTATATCGAAGGATGGACCCCACACCGAAGTTGTCCCCACCTCAAACTTGTGCTGCCCTGATAGACCCAAGGGAGCCCTACAAACTGACATCAGGAACCTGGACTGCTGAGTTTTCTTTCCCAGGGAAAATGGAAAAAGGATGTGCCCAGGGGCCCCTGGCCCTGACTGCAAAAAATCCTTATATCGAAGGATGGACCCCACACCGAAGTTGTCCCCACCTCAAACCTGTGCTGCCCTAATAGACCCAAGGGAGCCCTACAAACTGACATCAGGAACCTGGACTGCTGAGTTTTCTTTCCCAGGGAAAATGGAAAAAGGATGTGCCATGGGGCCCCCTGCCCTGTGCTGGGACCTCACCGCAAAAAATCCTTATATCGAAGGATGGACCCCACACCGAAGTTGTCCCCACCTCAAACTTGTGCTGCCCTGATAGACCCAAGGGAGCCCTACAAACTGACATCAGGAACCTGGACTGCTGAGATTTCTTTCCCAGGGAAAATGGAAAAAGGATGTGCCCAGGGGCCCCTGGCCCTGTGCTGGGACCTCACTGCAAAAAATCCTTATATCGAAGGATGGACCCCACACCGAAGTTGTCCCCACCTCAAACTTGTGCTGCCCTGATAGACCCAAGGGAGCCCTACAAACTGACATCAGGAACCTGGACTGCTGAGTTTTCTTTCCCAGGGAAAATGGAAAAAGGATGTGCCCAGGGGCCCCTGTACCTGGGTAGGGACCTCATTGCAAAGAATCCTTATATCGAAGGATGGACCCCACACCGAAGTTGTCCCCACCTCAAACTTGTGCTGCCCTGATAGACCCAAGGGAGCCCTACAAACTGACATCAGGAACCTGGACTGCTGAGTTTTCTTTCCCAGGGAAAATGGAAAAAGGATGTGCCCAGGGCCCCCTGGCCCTGACTGTAAAAAATCCTTATATTGAAGGATGGACCCCACACCAAAGTTGTCCCCACCTCAAACTTCTGCTGCCCTGATAAACCCAAGGGAACCCTACAAACTGACATCAGGAACCTGGACTGCTGAGTTTTCTTTCCCAGGGAAAATGGAATAATGATATGGCCAGGGGCCCCTGCCCTGACTGCAAAAAATCCTTATATCGAAGGATGGACCCCACACCGAAGTTGTCCCCACCTCAAACTTGTGCTGCCCTGATAGACCCAAGGGAGCCCTACAAACTGACATCAGGAACCTGGACTGCTGAGTTTTCTTTCCCAGGGAAAATGGAAAAAGGATGTGCCCAGGTGTCCCTGGCCCTGGGATGGGGCCTCACTACAAAAAATCCTTATATCGAAGGATGGACCCCACACCAGAGTTGTCCCCACCTCAAACTTGTACTGCCCTGATAGACCCAAGGGAGCCCTACAAACTGACATCAGGAACCTGGACTGCTGAGTTTTCTTTCCCACGGAAAATGGCCAAAGGATGTGCCCAGGGGCCCGTGGCCCTGGGCTGGGGCCTCACTGCAAAAAATCCATATATCGAAGGATGGAGCCCACACCGAAGTTGTCCCCACCTCAAACTTGTGCCGCCCTGATAGACCCAAGGGAGCCCTACAAACTGACATCAGGAACCTGGACTGCTGAGTTTTCTTTCCCAGGGAAAATGGAAAAAGGATGTGCCCAGGGGCCCCTGGCCCTGACTGCAAAAAATCCTTATATCGAAGGATGGACCCCACACCGAAGTTGTCCCCACCTCAAACTTGTGCTGCCCTGATAGACCCAAGGGAGCCCTACAAACTGACATCAGGAACCTGGACTGCTGAGTTTTCTTTCCCAGGGAAAATGGAAAAAGGATGTGCCCAGGGGCCCCTGGCCCTGACTGCAAAGAATCCTTATATCGAAGGATGGACCCCACACCGAAGTTGTCCCCACCTCAAACTTGTGCTGCCCTGATAGACCCAAGGGAGCCCTACAAACCGACATCAGGAACCTGGACTGCTGAGTTTTCTTTCCCAGGGAAAATGGAAAAAGGATGTGCCCAGGGCCCCCTGGCCCTGACTGCAAAAAATCCTTATATCGAAGGATGGAGCCCACACCGAAGTTGTCCCCACCTCAAACTTGTGCTGCCCTGATAGACCCAAGGGAGCCCTACAAACTGACATCAGGAACCTGGACTGCTGAGTTTTCTTTCCCAGGGAAAATGGAAAAAGGATGTGCCCAGGGCCCCCTGGCCCTGGGCTGGGGCCTCACTACAAAAAATCCTTATATCGAAGGATGGACCCCACACCAAAGTTGTCCCCACCTCAAACTTCTGCTGCCCTGATAGACCCAAGGGAGCCCTACAAACTGACATCAGGAACCTGGACTGCTGAGTTTTCTTTCCCAGGGAAAATGGAAAAAGGATGTGCCCAGGGGCCCCTGGCCCTGACTGCAAAAAATCCTTATATCGAAGGATGGACCCCACACCGAAGTTGTCCCCACCTCAAACTTGTGCTGCCCTGATAGACCCAAGGGAGCCCTACAAACTGACATCAGGAACCTGGACTGCTGAGTTTTCTTTCCCAGGGAAAATGGAAAAAGGATGTGCCCAGGGGCCCCTGGCCCAGGGCTGCGACCTCACTGCAAAGAATCCTTATATAAAAGAATGGAGCCCACACCGAAGTTGTCCCCACCTCAAACTTGTGCTGCCCTGATAGACCCAAGGGAGCCCTACAAACTGACATCAGGAACCTGGACTGCTGAGTTTTCTTTCCCAGGGAAAATGGAAAAAGGTTGTGCCCTGGGGCCGCTGGCCTTGGGCAGGGACCTCACTGCAAAAAATCCTTATATCGAAGGATGGAGCCCACACCGAAGTTGTCCCCACCTCAAACGTGTGCTGCCCTGATAGACCCAAGGGAGCCCTACAAACTGACATCAGGAACCTGGACTGCTGAGTTTTCTTTCCCAGGGAAAATGGAAAAAGGATGTTCCGGGGCGCCCCTGGCCCTGACTGCAAAGAATCCTTATATCGAAGGATGGACCCCACACCGAAGTTGTCCCCACCTCAAACTTGTGCTGCCCTGATAGACCCAAGGGAGCCCTACAACCTGACATCAGGAACCTGGACTGCTGAATTTTCTTTCCAGGGAAAATGGAAAAAGGATGTACCCTGGGGCCCCTGGCCCTGACTGCAAAAAATCCTTATATTGAAGGATGCACCCCACACCGAAGTTGTCCCCACCTCAAACTTGTGCTGCCCTGATAGACCCAAGGGAGCCCTACAAACTGACATCAGGAACCTTGTCTGCTGAGTTTTCTTTCCCAGGGAAAATGGAAAAAGGTTGTGCCCAGGGGCCGCTGGCCTTGGGCAGGGACCTCACTACAAGAAATCCTTATATCGAAGGATGGACCCCACACCGAAGTTGTCCCCACCTCAAACTTGTGCTGCCCTGATAGACCCAAGGGAGCCCTACAAACTGACATCAGGAACCTGGACTGCTGAGTTTTCTTTCCCAGGGAAAATGGAAAAAGGATGTGCCCAGGGGCCCCTAGCCCTGGAGAGGGCCCTCACTAGAAAAAATCCTTATATCGAAGGATGGACCCCACACTGAAGTTGTCCCCACCTCAAAATTGTGCTACCCTGATAGACCCAAGGGAGCCCTACAAACTGACATCAGGAACCTGGACTGCTGAGTTTTCTTTCCCAGGGAAAATGGAAAAAGGATGTGCCCAGGGGCCCCTGGCCCTGACTGCAAAAAATCCTTATATCGAAGGATGGACCCCACACCGAAGTTGTCCCCACCTCAAACTTGTGCTGCCCTGATACACCCAAGGGAGCCCTACAAACTGACATCAGGAACCTGGACTGCTGAGTTTTCTTTCCCAGGGAAAATGGAAAAAGGATGTGCCCAGGGGCCCCTGGCCCTGTGCTGGGACCTCACGGCAAAAAATCCTTATATCGAAGAATGGACCCCACACCGAAGTTGTCCCCACCTCAAACTTGTGCTGCCCTAATAGACCCAAGGCAGCCCTACAAACTGACATCAGGAACCTGGACTGCTGAGTTTTCTTTCCCAGGGAAAATGGAAAAAGGTTGTGCCCAGGGGCCCCTGACCCTGACTGCAAAAAATCCTTATATCGAAGGATGGACCCCACACCGAAGTTGTCCCCACCTCAAACTTGTGCTGCCCTGATAGACCCAAGGGAGCCCTACAAACTGACATCAGGAACCTGGACTGCTGAGTTTTCTTTCCCAGGGAAAATGGAAAAAGGATGTGCCCAGGGGCCCCTGGCCCTGACTGCAAAAAATCCTTATATCGAAGGATGGACCCCACACCGAAGTTGTCCCCACCTCAAACTTGTGCTGCCCTGATACACCCAAGGGAACCCTACAAACTGACATCAGGAACCTGGACTGCTGAGTTTTCTTTCCCAGAGAAAATGGAAAAAGAATGTGCCCAGGTGCCCCTGGCCCAGGGCTGCGACCTCACTTCAAAGAATCCTTATATAAAAGAATGGACCCCACACCGAAGTTGTCCCCACCTCAAACTTGTGCTGCCCTGATAGACCCAAGGGAGCCCTACAAACTGACATCAGGAACCTGGACTGCTGAGTTTTCTTTCCCAGGGAAAATGGAAAAAGGATGTGCCCTGGGGCTGCTGGACTTGGGCAGGGACCTCACTGCAAAAAATCCTTATATCGAAGGATGGAGCCCACACCGAAGTTGTCCCCACCTCAAACTTGTGCTGCCCTGATAGACCCAAGGGAGCCCTACAAACTGACATCAGGAACCTGGACTGCTGAGTTTTCTTTCCCAGGGAAAATGGAAAAAGGATGTGCCCGGGGGCCCCTGGCCCTGACTGCAAAGAATCCTTATATCAAAGGATGGACCCCACACCGAAGTTGTCCCCACCTCAAACTTGTGCTGCCCTGATAGACCCAAGGGAGCCCTACAAACTGACATCAGGAACCTGGACTCCTGAATTTTCTTTCCAGGGAAAATGGAAAAAGGATGTGCCCTGGGGCCCCTGGCCCTGACTGCATAAATCCTTATATTGAAGGATGCACCCCACACCGAAGTTGTCCCCACCTCAAACTTGTGCTGCCCTGATAGACCCAAGGGAGCCCTAAAAACTGACATCAGGAACCTGGACTGCTGAGTTTTCTTTCCCAGGGAAAATGGAAAAAGGTTGTGCCCAGGGGCCGCTGGCCTTGGGCAGGGACCTCACTACAAGAAATCTTTATATCGAAGGATGGACCCCACACCGAAGTTGTCCCCACCTCAAACTTGTGCTGCCCTGATAGACCCAAGGGAGCCCTACAAACTGACATCAGGAACCTGGACTGCTGAGTTTTCTTTCCCAGGGAAAATGGAAAAAGGATGTGCCCAGGGTCCCCTAGCCCTGGACAGGGCCCTGACTGCAAAGAATCCTTATATCGAAGGATGGACCCCACACCGAAGTTGTCCCCACCTCAAAATTGTGCTACCCTGATAGACCCAAGGGAGCCCTACAAACTGACATCAGGAACCTGGACTGCTGAGTTTTCTTTCCCAGGGAAAATGGAAAAAGGATGTGCCCAGGGGCCCCTGGCCCTGACTGCAAAAAATCCTTATATCGAAGGATGGACCCCACACCGAAGTTGTCCCCACCTCAAACTTGTGCTGCCCTGATAGACCCAAGGGAGCCCTACAAACTGACATCAGGAACCTGGACTGCTGAGTTTTCTTTCCCAGGGAAAATGGAAAAAGGATGTGCCCAGGGGCCCCTGGCCCTGTGCTGGGACCTCACTGCAAAAAATCCTTATATCGAAGGATGGACCGCACACCGAAGTTGTCCCCACCTCAAACTTGTGCTGCCCTGATAGACCCAAGGGAGCCCTACAAACTGACATCAGGAACCTGGACTGCTGAGTTTTCTTTCCCAGGGAAAATGGAAAAAGGATGTGCCCAGGGGCCCCTGGCCCTGACTGCAAAGAATCTTTATATCGAAGGATGGACCCCACACCGAAGTTGTCCCCACCTCAAACTTGTGCTGCCCTGATAGACCCAAGGGAGCCCTACAAACTGACATCAGGAACCTGGACTGCTGAGTTTTCTTTCCCAGGGAAAATGGCCAAAGGATGTGCCCAGGGGCCCCTAGCCCTGACTGCAAAAAATCCTTATATCGAAGGATGGACCCCACACCGAAGTTGTCCCCACCTCAAACTTGTGCTGCCCTGATAGACCCAAGGGAGCCCTACAAACTGACATCAGGAACCTGGACTGCTGAGTTTTCTTTCCCAGGGAAAATGGAAAAAGGATGTGCCCAGGGGCCCCTGTACCTGGGTAGGGACCTCATTGCAAAGAATCCTTATATCGAAGGATGGACCCCACACCGAAGTTTTCCCCACCTCAAACTTGTGCTGCCCTGATAGACCCAAGGCAGCCCTACAAACTGACATCAGGAACCTGGACTGCTGAGTTTTCTTTCCCAGGGAAAATGGAAAAAGGATGTGCCCAGGGGCCCCTGGCCCTGACTGCAAAAAATCCTTATATCGAAGGATGGACCCCACACCGAAGTTTTCCCCACCTCAAACTTGTGCTGCCCTGATACACCCAAGGCAGCCCTACAAACTGACATCAGGAACCTGGACTGCTGAGTTTTCTTTCCCAGGGCAAATGGAAAAAGGTTCTGACGAGCGGCCGCTGGCCTTGGGCAGGGAACTCACTACAAGAAATCCATATATCGAAGGATGGACCCCACACCGAAGTTTTCCCCACCTCAAACTTGTGCTGCCCTGATAGACCCAAGGGAGCCCTACAAAGTGACATCAGGAACCTGGACTGCTGAGTTTTCTTTCCCAGGGAAAATGGAAAAAGGTTGTGCCCAGGGTCCCCTAGCCCTGGACAGGGACCTCACTACCAAAAATCCTTATATCGAAGGATGGACCCCACACCGAAGTTTTCCCCACCTCAAACTTGTGCTACCCTGATAGACCCAAGGGAGCCCTACAAACTGACATCAGGAACCTGGACTGCTGAGTTTTCTTTCCCAGGGAAAATGGAAAAAGGATGTGCCCAGGGGCCCCTAGCCCTGACTGCAAAAAATCCTTTTATCGAAGGATGGACCCCACACCGAAGTTGTCCCCACCTCAAACTTGTGCTGCCCTGATAGACCCAAGGGAGCCCTACAAACTGACATCAGGAACCTGGACTGCTGAGTTTTCTTTCCCAGGGAAAATGGAAAAAGGATGTGCCCAGGGGCCCCTGGCCCTGGGATGGGGCCTCACTACAAAAAATCCTTATATCGAAGGATGGAGCCCACACCGAAGTTGTCCCCACCTCAAACTTGTGCTGCCCTGATAGACCCAAGGGAGCCCTACAAACTGACATCAGGAACCTGGACTGCTGAGTTTTCTTTCCCAGGGAAAATGGAAAAAGGATGTGCCCAGGGCCCCCTGGCCCTGACTGCAAAAAATCCTTATATCGAAGGATGGACCCCACACCGAAGTTGTCCCCACCTCAAACTTGTGCTGCCCTGATACACCCAAGGGAGCCCTACAAACTGACATCAGGAACCTGGACTGCTGAGTTTTCTTTCCCAGGGAAAATGGCCAAAGGATGTGCCCAGGGGCCCCTGGCCCTGGGCTGGGTCCTCACTGCAAAAAATCCTTATATAAAAGAATGGACCCCACACCGAAGTTGTCCCCACCTCAAACTTGTGCTGCCCTGATAGACCCAAGGGAGCCCTACAAACTGACATCAGGAACCTGGACTGCTGAGTTTTCTTTCCCAGGGAAAATGGAAAAAGGATGTGCCCGGGGGCCCCTGGCCCTGACTGCAAAGAATCCTTATATCGAAGGATGGACCCCACACCGAAGTTGTCCCCACCTCAAACTTGTGCTGCCCTGATAGACCCAAGGGAGCCCTACAAACTGACATCAGGAACCTGGACTGCTGAATTTTCTTTCCAGGGAAAATGGAAAAAGGATGTGCCCTGGGGCCCCTGGCCCTGACTGCAAAAAATCCTTATATTGAAGGATGCACCCCACACCGAAGTTGTCCCCACCTCAAACTTGTGCTGCCCTGATAGACCCAAGGGAGCCCTAAAAACTGACATCAGGAACCTGGACTGCTGAGTTTTCTTTCCCAGGGAAAATGGAAAAAGGTTGTGCCCAGGGGCCGCTGGCCTTGGGCAGGGACCTCACTACAAGAAATCTTTATATCGAAGGATGGACCCCACACCGAAGTTGTCCCCACCTCAAACTTGTGCTGCCCTGATAGACCCAAGGGAGCCCTACAAACTGACATCAGGAACCTGGACTGCTGAGTTTTCTTTCCCAGGGAAAATGGAAAAAGGATGTGCCCAGGGTCCCCTAGCCCTGGACAGGGCCCTGACTGCAAAGAATCCTTATATCGAAGGATGGACCCCACACCGAAGTTGTCCCCACCTCAAAATTGTGCTACCCTGATAGACCCAAGGGAGCCCTACAAACTGACATCAGGAACGTGGACTGCTGAGTTTTCTTTCCCAGGGAAAATGGAAAAAGGATGTGCCCAGGGGCCCCTGGCCCTGACTGCAAAAAATCCTTATATCGAAGGATGGACCCCACACCGAAGTTGTCCCCACCTCAAACTTGTGCTGCCCTGATAGACCCAAGGGAGCCCTACAAACTGACATCAGGAACCTGGACTGCTGAGTTTTCTTTCCCAGGGAAAATGGAAAAAGGATGTGCCCAGGGGCCCCTGGCCCTTGGCATCGGGGCCTCACTGCAAAGAATCCTTATATCGAAGGATGGACCCCACACCGAAGTTGTCCCCACCTCAAACTTGTGCTGCCCTAATAGACCCAAGGGAGCCCTACAAACTGACATCAGGAACCTGGACTGCTGAGTTTTCTTTCCCAGGGAAAATGGAAAAAGGATGTGCCCAGGGCCCCCTGACCCTGACTACAAAAAATCCTTATATCGAAGGATGGACCCCACACCAAAGTTGTCCCCACCTCAAACTTGTGCTGCCCTGATAGACCCAAGGGAGCCCTACAAACTGACATCAGGAACCTGGACTGCTGAGTTTTCTTTCCCAGGGAAAATGGAAAAAGGATGTGCCCAGGGGCCCCTGGCCCTGACTGCAAAAAATCCTTATATCGAAGGATGGAGCCCACACCGAAGTTGTCCCCACCTCAAACTTGTGCTGCCCTGATAGACCCAAGGGAGCCCTACAAACTGACATCAGGAACCTGGACTACTGAGTTTTCTTTCCCAGGGAAAATGGAAAAAGGATGTGCCCAGGGGCCCCTGGCCCTGTGCTGGGACCCCACTGCAAAAAATCCTTATATCGAAGGATGGACCCCACACCGAAGTTGTCCCCACCTCAAACTTGTGCTGCCCTGATAGACCCAAGGCAGCCCTACAAACTGACATCAGGAACCTGGACTGCTGAGTTTTCTTTCCCAGGGAAAATGGAAAAAGGATGTGCCCAGGGGCCCCTGGCCCTGACTGCAAAGGATCCTTATATCGAAGGATGGACCCCACACCGAAGTTTTCCCCACCTCAAACTTGTGCTGCCCTGATAGACCCAAGGGAGCCCTACAAACTGACATCAGGAACCTGGACTGCTGAGTTTTCTTTCCCAGGGAAAATGGCCAAAGGATGTGCCCAGGGGCCCCTAGCCCTGACTGCAAAAAATCCTTATATCGAAGGATGGACCCCACACCGAAGTTGTCCCCACCTCAAACTTGTGCTGCCCTGATAGACCCAAGGGAGCCCTACAAACTGACATCAGGAACCTGGACTGCTGAGTTTTCTTTCCCAGGGAAAATGGAAAAAGGATGTGCCCAGGGGCCCCTGGCCCTGGGATGGGGCCTCACTACAAAAAATCCTTATATCGAAGGATGGACCCCACACCGAAGTTGTCCCCACCTCAAACTTGTCCTCCCCTCATAGACCCAAGGGAGCCCTACAAACTGACATCAGGAACCTGGACTGCTGAGTTTTCTTTCCCAGGGGAAATGGAAAAAGGATATGCACAGGGGCCCCTGACCCTGACTGCAAAGAATCCTTATATCGAAGGATGGAGCCCACACCGTAGTTGTCCCCACCTCAAACTTGTGCTGCCCTGATAGACCCAAGGGAGCCCTACAAACTGACATCAGGAACCTGGACTACTGAGTTTTCTTTCCCAGGGAAAATGGAAAAAGGATGTGCCCAGGGCCCCCTGGCCCTGACTGCAAAAAATCCTTATATCGAAGGATGGACCCCACACCGAAGTTGTCCCCACCTCAAACTTGTGCTGCCCTGATACACCCAAGGGAGCCCTACAAACTGACATCAGGAACCTGGACTGCTGAGTTTTCTTTCCCAGGGAAAATGGCCAAAGGATGTGCCCAGGGGCCCCTGGCCCTGGGCTGGGGCCTCACTGCAAAAAATCCTTATATCAAAGGATGGAGCCCACACCAAAGTTGTCCCCACCTCAAACTTGTGCCGCCCTGATAGACCCAAGGGAGCCCTACAAACTGACATCAGGAACCTGGACTGCTGAGTTTTCTTTCCCAGGGAAAATGGAAAAAGGATGTGCCCAGGGGCCCCTGGCCCTGACTGCAAAAAATCCTTATATCGAAGGATGGACCCCACACCGAATTTGTCCCCACCTCAAACTTGTGCTGCCCTGATAGACCCAAGGGAGCCCTACAAACTGACATCAGGAACCTGGACTGCTGAGTTTTCTTTCCCAGGGAAAATGGAAAAAGGATGTGCCCAGGGGCCCCTGGCCCTGGGCTGGGGCCTCACTACAAAAAATCCTTATATCGAAGGATGGACCCCACACCAAAGTTGTCCCCACCTCAAACTTGTGCTGCCCTGATAGACCCAAGGGAGCCCTACAAACTGACATCAGGAACCTGGACTGCTGAGTTTTCTTTCCCAGGGAAAATGGAAAAAGGATGTGCCCAGGGGCCCCTGTACCTGGGTAGGGACCTCATTGCAAAGAAACCTAATATAGAAGGATGGACCCCACACCGAAGTTTTCCCCACCTCAAACTTGTGCTGCCCTGATACACCCAAGGCAGCCCTACAAACTGACATCAGGAACCTGGACTGCTGAGTTTTCTTTCCCAGGGAAAATGGAAAAAGGATGTGCCCAGGGGCCCCTGGCCCTGACTGCAAAAACTCCTTACATCAAAGTATGGAGCCCACACCGAAGTTGTCCCCACCTCAAACTTGTGCTGCCCTGATACACCCAAGGCAGCCCTACAAACTGACATCAGGAACCTGGACTGCTGAGTTTTCTTTCCCAGGGAAAATGGAAAAAGGATGTGCCCAGGGGCCCCTGGCCCTGACTGCAAAAAATCCTTATATCGAAGGATGGAGCCCACACCGAATTTGTCCCCACCTCAAACTTGTGCTGCCCTGATAGACCCAAGGGAGCCCTACAAACTGACATCAGGAACCTGGACTGCTGAGTTTTCTTTCCCAGGGAAAATGGAAAAAGGATGTGCCCAGGGGCCCCTGGACCTGGGCTGGGGCCTCACTACAAGAAATCCATATATCGAAGGATGGACCCCACACCGAAGTTTTCCCCACCTCAAACTTGTGCTGCCCTGATAGACCCAAGGGAGCCCTACAAACTGACATCAGGAACCTGGACTGCTGAGTTTTCTTTCCCAGGGAAAATGGAAAGAGGATGTGCCCAGGGTCCCCTAGCCCTGGACAGGGACCTCACTACCAAAAATCCTTATATCGAAGGATGCACCCTACACCGAAGTTGTCCCCACCTCAAACTTGTGCTGCCCTGATAGACCCAAGGGAGCCCTACAAACTGACATCAGGAACCTGGACTGCTGAGTTTTCTTTCCCAGGGAAAATGGAAAAAGGATGTGCCCAGGGGCCCCTGGCCCTGTGCTGGGACCTCACGGCAAAAAATCCTTATATCGAAGAATGGACCCCACACCGAAGTTGTCCCCACCTCAAACTTGTGCTGCCCTAATAGACCCAAGGCAGCCCTACAAACTGACATCAGGAACCTGGACTGCTGAGTTTTCTTTCCCAGGGAAAATGGAAAAAGGTTGTGCCCAGGGGCCCCTGGCCCTGACTGCAAAAAATCCTTATATCGAAGGATGGACCCCACACCGAAGTTGTCCCCACCTCAAACTTGTGCTGCCCTGATAGACCCAAGGGAGCCCTACAAACTGACATCAGGAACCTGGACTGCTGAGTTTTCTTTCCCAGGGAAAATGGAAAAAGGATGTGCCCAGGGGCCCCTGGCCCTGACTGCAAAAAATCCTTATATCGAAGGATGGACCCCACACCGAAGTTGTCCCCACCTCAAACTTGTGCTGCCCTGATACACCCAAGGGAGCCCTACAAACTGACATCAGGAACCTGGACTGCTGAGTTTTCTTTCCCAGGGAAAATGGAAAAAGGATGTGCCCAGGGGCCCCTGTACCTGGGTAGGGACCTCATTGCAAAGAATCCTTATATCGAAGAATGGACCCCACACCGAAGTTTTCCCCACCTCAAACTTGTGCTGCCCTGATAGACCCAAGGCAGCCCTACAAACTGACATCAGGAACCTGGACTGCTGAGTTTTCTTTCCCAGGGAAAATGGAAAAAGGATGTGCCCAGGGGCCCCTGGCCCTGACTGCAAAAACTCCTTACATCGAAGGATGGAGCCCACACCGAAGTTGTCCCCACCTCAAACTTGTGCTGCCCTGATAGACCCAAGGGAGCCCTACAAACTGACATCAGGAACCTGGACTGCTGAGTTTTCTTTCCCAGGGAAAATGGAAAAAGGATGTGCCCAGGGGCCCCTGGCCCTGACTGCAAAAAATCCTTATATCGAAGGATGGAGCCCACACCGAAGTTTTCCCCACCTCAAACTTGTGCTGCCCTGATAGACCCAAGGGAGCCCTACAAACTGACATCAGGAACCTGGACTGCTGAGTTTTCTTTCCCAGGGAAAATGGAAAAAGGATGTGCCCAGGGGCCCCTGGCCCTGACTGCAAAAAATCCTTATATCGAAGGATGGACCCCACACCGAAGTTGTCCCCACCTCAAACTTGTGCTGCCCTGATACACCCAAGGGAACCCTACAAACTGACATCAGGAACCTGGACTGCTGAGTTTTCTTTCCCAGGGAAAATGGAAAAAGGATGTGCCCAGGGGCCCCTGGCCCTGACTGCAAAGAATCCATATATCGAAGGATGGACCCCACACCGAAGTTGTCCCCACCTCAAACTTGTGCTGCCCTGATAGACCCAAGGGAGCCCTACAAACTGACATCAGGAACCTGGACTGCTGAGTTTTCTTTCCCAGGGAAAATGGAAAAAGGATGTGCCCAGGGGCCCCTGGCCCTGACTGCAAAAAATCCTTATCTCGAAGGATGGACCCCACACCGAAGTTGTCCCCACCTCAAACTTGTGCTGCCCTGATAGACCCAAGGGAGCCCTACAAACTGACATCAGGAACCTGGACTGCTGAGTTTTCTTTCCCAGGGAAAATGGAAAAAGGATGTGCCCAGGGGCCCCTGGCCCTGACTGCAAAAAATCCTTATATCGAAGGATGGAGCCCACACCGAAGTTTTCCCCACCTCAAACTTGTGCTGCCCTGATAGACCCAAGGGAGCCCTACAAACTGACATCAGGAACCTGGACTGCTGAGTTTTCTTTCCCAGGGAAAATGGAAAAAGGATGTGCCCAGGGGCCCCTGGCCCTGACTGCAAAAAATCCTTATATCGTAGGATGGACCCCACACCGAAGTTGTCCCCACCTCAAACTTGTGCTGCCCTGATACACCCAAGGGAACCCTACAAACTGACATCAGGAACCTGGACTGCTGAGATTTCTTTCCCAGGGAAAATGGAAAAAGGATGTGCCCAGGGGCCCCTGGCCCTGACTGCAAAGAATCCTTATATCGAAGGATGGACCCCACACCGAAGTTGTCCCCACCTCAAACTTGTGCTGCCCTGATAGACCCAAGGGAGCCCTACAAACTGACATCAGGAACCTGGACTGCTGAGTTTTCTTTCCCAGGGAAAATGGAAAAAGGATGTGCCCAGGGCCCCCTGACCCTGACTGCAAAAAATCCTTATATCGAAGGATGGACCCCACACCAAAGTTGTCCCCACCTCAAACTTGTGCTGCCCTGATAGACCCAAGGGAGCCCTACAAACTGACATCAGGAACCTGGACTGCTGAGTTTTCTTTCCCAGGGAAAATGGAAAAAGGATGTGCCCAGTGGCCCCTGGCCCTGACTGCAAAAAATCCTTATATCGAAGGATGGACCCCACACCGAAGTTGTCCCCACCTCAAACTTGTGCTGCCCTGATAGACCCAAGGGAACCCTACAAACTGACATCAGGAACCTGGACTGCTGAGTTTTCTTTCCCAGGGAAAATGGAAAAAGGTTCTGACTAGCGGCCGCTGGCCTTGGGCAGGGAACTCACTACAAGAAATCCATATATCGAAGGATGCACCCCACACCGAAGTTTTCCCCACCTCAAACTTGTGCTGCCCTGATAGACCCAAGGGAGCCCTACAAACTGACATCAGGAACCTGGACTGCTGAGTTTTCTTTCCCAGGGAAAATGGAAAAAGGTTGTGCCCAGGGTCCCCTAGCCCTGGACAGGGACCTCACTACCAAAAATCCTTATATCGAAGGATGGACCCCACACCGAAGTTGTCCCCACCTCAAACCTGTGCTGCCCTAATAGACCCAAGGGAGCCCTAAAAACTGACATCAGGAACCTGGACTGCTGAGATTTCTTTCCCAGGGAAAATGGAAAAAGGATGTGCCCAGGGGCCCCTGGCCCTGTGCTGGGACCTCACTGCAAAAAATCCTTATATCGAAGGATGGACCCCACACCGAAGTTGTCCCCACCTCAAACTTGTGCTGCCCTGATAGACCCAAGGGAGCCCTACAAACTGACATCAGGAACCTGGACTGCTGAGTTTTCTTTCCCAGGGAAAATGGAAAAAGGATGTGCCCAGGGGCCCCTGTACCTGGGTAGGGACCTCATTGCAAAGAATCCTTATATCGAAGGATGGACCCCACACCGAAGTTTTCCCCACCTCAAACTTGTGCTGCCCTGATAGACCCAAGGCAGCCCTACAAACTGACATCAGGAACCTGGACTGCTGAGTTTTCTTTCCCAGGGAAAATGGAAAAAGGATGTGCCCAGGGGCCCCTGGCCCTGACTGCAAAAAATCCTTATATCGAAGGATGGACCCCACACCGAAGTTTTCCCCACCTCAAACTTGTGCTGCCCTGATACACCCAAGGCAGCCCTACAAACTGACATCAGGAACCTGGACTGCTGAGTTTTCTTTCCCAGGGAAAATGGAAAAAGGTTCTGACGAGCGGCCGCTGGCCTTGGGCAGGGAACTCACTACAAGAAATCCATATATCGAAGGATGGACCCCACACCGAAGTTTTCCCCACCTCAAACTTGTGCTGCCCTGATAGACCCAAGGGAGCCCTACAAACTGACATCAGGAACCTGGACTGCTGAGTTTTCTTTCCCAGGGAAAATGGAAAAAGGTTGTGCCCAGGGTCCCCTAGCCCTGGACAGGGACCTCACTACCAAAAATCCTTATATCGAAGGATGGACCCCACACCGAAGTTTTCCCCACCTCAAACTTGTGCTACCCTGATAGACCCAAGGGAGCCCTACAAACTGACATCAGGAACCTGGACTGCTGAGTTTTCTTTCCCAGGGAAAATGGAAAAAGGATGTGCCCAGGGGCCCCTGGCCCTGACTGCAAAAAATCCTTATATCGAAGGATGGAGCCCACACCGAATTTGTCCCCACCTCAAACTTGTGCTGCCCTGATAGACCCAAGGGAGCCCTACAAACTGACATCAGGAACCTGGACTACTGAGTTTTCTTTCCCAGGGAAAATGGAAAAAGGATGTGCCCAGGGGCCCCTGGCCCTGTGCTGGGACCCCACTGCAAAAAATCCTTATATCGAAGGATGGACCGCACACCGAAGTTGTCCCCACCTCAAACTTGTGCTGCCCTGATAGACCCAAGGGAGCCCTACAAACTGACATCAGGAACCTGGACTGCTGAGTTTTCTTTCCCAGGGAAAATGGAAAAAGGATGTGCCCAGGGGCCCCTGGCCCTGACTGCAAAGAATCCTTATATCGAAGGATGGACCCCACACCGAAGTTGTCCCCACCTCAAACTTGTGCTGCCCTGATAGACCCAAGGGAGCCCTACAAACTGACATCAGGAACCTGGACTGCTGAGTTTTCTTTCCCAGGGAAAATGGCCAAAAGATGTGCCCAGGGGCCCCTAGCCCTGACTGCAAAGAATCCTTATATCGAAGGATGGACCCCACACCGAAGTTGTCCCCACCTCAAACTTGTGCTGCCCTGATAGACCCAAGGGAGCCCTACAAACTGACATCAGGAACCTGGACTGCTGAGTTTTCTTTCCCAGGGAAAATGGAAAAAGGATGTGCCCAGGGGCCCCTGGCCCTCGGATGGGGCCTCACTACAAAAAATCCTTATATCGAAGGATGGACCCCACACCGAAGTTGTCCCCACCTCAAACTTGTACTCCCCTCATAGACCCAAGGGAGCCCTACAAACTGACATCAGGAACCTGGACTGCTGAGTTTTCTTTCCCAGGGAAAATGGAAAAAGGATATGCCCAGGGGCCCCTGACCCTGACTGCAAAGAATCCTTATATCGAAGGATGGAGCCCACACCGAAGTTGTCCCCACCTCAAACTTGTGCTGCCCTGATAGACCCAAGGGAGCCCTACAAACTGACATCAGGAACCTGGACTGCTGAGTTTTCTTTCCCAGGGAAAATGGAAAAAGGATGTGCCCAGGGGCCCCTGGCCCTGACTGCAAAAAATCCTTATATCGAAGGATGGACCCCACACCGAAGTTGTCCCCACCTCAAACTTGTGCTGCCCTGATAGACCCAAGGGAGCCCTACAAACTGACATCAGGAACCTGGACTGCTGAGTTTTCTTTCCCAGGGAAAATGGCCAAAGGATGTGCCCAGGGGCCCCTGGCCCTGGGCTGGGGCCTCACTGCAAAAAATCCTTATATAAAAGAATGGACCCCACACCGAAGTTGTCCCCACCTCAAACTTGTGCTGCCCTGATAGACCCAAGGGAGCCCTACAAACTGACATCAGGAACCTGGACTGCTGAGTTTTCTTTCCCAGGGAAAATGGAAAAAGGATGTGCCCTGGGGCTGCTGGACTTGGGCAGGGACCTCACTGCAAAAAATCCTTATATCGAAGGATGGAGCCCACACCGAAGTTGTCCCCACCTCAAACTTGTGCTGCCCTGATAGACCCAAGGGAGCCCTACAAACTGACATCAGGAACCTGGACTGCTGAGTTTTCTTTCCCAGGGAAAATGGAAAAAGGATGTGCCCGGGGGCCCCTGGCCCTGACTGCAAAGAATCCTTATATCGAAGGATGGACCCCACACCGAAGTTGTCCCCACCTCAAACTTGTGCTGCCCTGATAGACCCAAGGGAGCCCTACAAACTGACATCAGGAACCTGGACTGCTGAATTTTCTTTCCAGGGAAATGGAAAAAGGATGTGCCCTGGGGCCCCTGGCCCTGACTGCAAAAAATCCTTATATTGAAGGATGCACCCCACACCGAAGTTGTCCCCACCTCAAACTTGTGCTGCCCTGATAGACCCAAGGGAGCCCTAAAAACTGACATCAGGAACCTGGACTGCTGAGTTTTCTTTCCCAGGGAAAATGGAAAAAGGTTGTGCCCAGGGGCCGCTGGCCTTGGGCAGGGACCTCACTACAAGAAATCTTTATATCGAAGGATGGAGCCCACACCGAAGTTGTCCCCACCTCAAACTTGTGCTGCCCTGATAGACCCAAGGGAGCCCTACAAACTGACATCAGGAACCTGGACTGCTGAGTTTTCTTTCCCAGGGAAAATGGAAAAAGGATGTGCCCAGGGTCCCCTAGCCCTGGACAGGACCCTGACTGCAAAGAATCCTTATATCGAAGGATGGACCCCACACCGAAGTTGTCCCCACCTCAAAATTGTGCTACCCTGATAGACCCAAGGCAGCCCTACAAACTGACATCAGGAACCTGGACTGCTGAGTTTTCTTTCCCAGGGAAAATGGAAAAAGGATGTGCCCAGGGGCCCCTGGCCCTTGGGCTGGGGCCTCACTGCAAAGAATCCTTATATCGAAGGATGGACCCCACACCGAAGTTGTCCCCACCTCAAACTTGTGCTGCCCTAATAGACCCAAGGCAGCCCTACAAACTGACATCAGGAACCTGGACTGCTGAGTTTTCTTTCCCAGGGAAAATGGAAAAAGGTTGTGCCCAGGGGCCCCTGACCCTGACTGCAAAAAATCCTTATATCGAAGGATGGACCCCACACCGAAGTTGTCCCCACCTCAAACTTGTGCTGCCCTGATAGACCCAAGGGAGCCCTACAAACTGACATCAGGAACCTGGACTGCTGAGTTTTCTTTCCCAGGGAAAATGGAAAAAGGATGTGCCCAGGGGCCCCTGGCCCTTGGCATCGGGGCCTCACTGCAAAGAATCCTTATATCGAAGGATGGAGCCCACACCGAAGTTGTCCCCACCTCAAACTTGTGCTGCCCTAATAGACCCAAGGCAGCCCTACAAACTGACATCAGGAACCTGGACTGCTGAGTTTTCTTTCCCAGGGAAAATGGAAAAAGGTTGTGCCCAGGGGCCCCTGACCCTGACTGCAAAAAATCCTTATATCGAAGGATGGACCCCACACCGAAGTTGTCCCCACCTCAAACTTGTGCTGCCCTGATAGACCCAAGGGAGCCCTACAAACTGACATCAGGAACCTGGACTGCTGAGTTTTCTTTCCCAGGGAAAATGGAAAAAGGATGTGCCCAGGGGCCCCTGGCCCTGACTGCAAAAAATCCTTATATCGAAGGATGGACCCCACACCGAAGTTGTCCCCACCTCAAACTTGTGCTGCCCCGATACACCCAAGGGAACCCTACAAACTGACATCAGGAACCTGGACTGCTGAGTTTTCTTTCCCAGGGAAAATGGAAAAAGGATGTGCCCAGGGGCCCCTGGCCCTGACTGCAAAGAATCCTTATATCGAAGGATGGACCCCACACCGAAGTTGTCCCCACCTCAAACTTGTGCTGCCCTGATAGACCCAAGGGAGCCCTACAAACTGACATCAGGAACCTGGACTGCTGAGTTTTCTTTTCCAGGGAAAATGGAAAAAGGATGTGCCCAGGGGCCCCTGACCCTGACTGCAAAAAATCCTTATATCGAAGGATGGACCCCACACCAAAGTTGTCCCCACCTCAAACTTGTGCTGCCCTGATAGACCCAAGGGAGCCCTACAAACTGACATCAGGAACCTGGACTGCTGAGTTTTCTTTCCCAGGGAAAATGGAAAAAGGATGTGCCCAGGGGCCCCTGGCCCTGACTGCAACAAATCCTTATAGCGAAGGATGGAGCCCACACCGAATTTGTCCCCACCTCAAACTTGTGCTGCCCTGATAGACCCAAGGGAGCCCTACAAACTGACATCAGGAACCTGGACTGCTGAGTTTTCTTTCCCAGGGAAAATGGAAAAAGGTTCTGACGAGGGGCCGCTGGCCTTGGGCAGGGACCTCACTACAAGAAATCCATATATCGAAGGATGGACCCCACACCGAAGTTTTCCCCACCTCAAACTTGTGCTGCCCTGATAGACCCAAGGGAGCCCTACAAACTGACATCAGGAACCTGGACTGCTGAGTTTTCTTTCCCAGGGAAAATGGAAAGAGGATGTGCCCAGGGTCCCCTAGCCCTGGACAGGGACCTCACTACCAAAAATCCTTATATCGAAGGATGCACCCCACACCGAAGTTGTCCCCACCTCAAACTTGTGCTGCCCTGATAGACCCAAGGGAGCCCTACAAACTGACATCAGGAACCTGGACTGCAGAGTTTTCTTTCCCAGGGAAAATGGAAAAAGGATGTGCCCAGGGGCCCCTGGCCCTGTGCTGGGACCTCACGGCAAAAAATCCTTATATCGAAGAATGGACCCCACACCGAAGTTGTCCCCACCTCAAACTTGTGCTGCCCTAATAGACCCAAGGCAGCCCTACAAACTGACATCAGGAACCTGGACTGCTGAGTTTTCTTTCCCAGGGAAAATGGAAAAAGGTTGTGCCCGGGGCCCTGACCCTGACTGCAAAAAATCCTTATATCGAAGGATGGACCCCACACCGAAGTTGTCCCCACCTCAAACTTGTGCTGCCCTGATAGACCCAAGGGAGCCCTACAAACTGACATCAGGAACCTGGACTGCTGAGTTTTCTTTCCCAGGGAAAATGGAAAAAGGATGTGCCCAGGGGCCCCTGGCCCTGACTGCAAAAAACCCTTATATCGAAGGATGGACCCCACACCGAAGTTGTCCCCACCTCAAACTTGTGCTGCCCTGATACACCCAAGGGAACCCTACAAACTGACATCAGGAACCTGGACTGCTGAGTTTTCTTTCCCAGGGAAAATGGAAAAAGGATGTGCCCAGGGGCCCCTGTACCTGGGTAGGGACCTCATTGCAAAGAATCCTTATATCGAAGGATGGACCCCACACCGAAGTTTTCCCCACCTCAAACTTGTGCTGCCCTGATAGACCCAAGGCAGCCCTACAAACTGACATCAGGAACCTGGACTGCTGAGTTTTCTTTCCCAGGGAAAATGGAAAAAGGATGTGCCCAGGGGCCCCTGGCCCTGACTGCAAAAACTCCTTACATCGAAGGATGGAGCCCACACCGAAGTTGTCCCCACCTCAAACTTGTGCTGCCCTGATAGACCCAAGGGAGCCCTACAAACTGACATCAGGAACCTGGACTGCTGAGTTTTCTTTCCCAGGGAAAATGGAAAAAGGATGTGCCCAGGGGCCCCTGGCCCTGACTGCAAAAAATCCTTATATCGAAGGATGGAGCCCACACCGAAGTTTTCCCCACCTCAAACTTGTGCTGCCCTGATAGACCCAAGGGAGCCCTACAAACTGACATCAGGAACCTGGACTGCTGAGTTTTCTTTCCCAGGGAAAATGGAAAAAGGATGTGCCCAGGGGCCCCTGGCCCTGACTGCAAAAAATCCTTATATCGAAGGATGGACCCCACACCGAAGTTGTCCCCACCTCAAACTTGTGCTGCCCTGATACACCCAAGAGAACCCTACAAACTGACATCAGGAACCTGGACTGCTGAGTTTTCTTTCCCAGGGAAAATGGAAAAAGGATGTGCCCAGGGGCCCCTGGCCCTGACTGCAAAGAATCCTTATATCGAAGGATGGACCCCACACCGAAGTTGTCCCAACCTCAAACTTGTGCTGCCCTGATAGACCCAAGGGAGCCCTACAAACTGACATCAGGAACCTGGACTGCTGAGTTTTCTTTCCCAGGGAAAATGGAAAAAGGATGTGCCCAGGGCCCCCTGACCCTGACTGCAAAAAATCCTTATATCGAAGGATGGACCCCACACCAAAGTTGTCCCCACCTCAAACTTGTGCTGCCCTGATAGACCCAAGGGAGCCCTACAAACTGACATCAGGAACCTGGACTGCTGAGTTTTCTTTCCCAGGGAAAATGGAAAAAGGATGTGCCCAGGGGCCCCTGGCCCTGACTGCAAAAAATCCTTATATCGAAGGATGGACCCCACACCGAAGTTGTCCCCACCTCAAACTTGTGCTGCCCTGATAGACCCAAGGGAGCCCTACAAACTGACATCAGGAACCTGGACTGCTGAGTTTTCTTTCCCAGGGAAAATGGAAAAAGGTTCTGACGAGCGGCCGCTGGCCTTGGGCAGGGAACTCACTACAAGAAATCCATATATCGAAGGATGGACCCCACACCGAAGTTTTCCCCACCTCAAACTTGTGCTGCCCTGATAGACCCAAGGGAGCCCTACAAACTGACATCAGGAACCTGGACTGCTGAGTTTTCTTTCCCAGGGAAAATGGAAAAAGGTTGTGCCCAGGGTCCCCTAGCCCTGGACAGGGACCTCACTACCAAAAATCCTTATATCGAAGGATGGACCCCACACCGAAGTTGTCCCCACCTCAAACTTGTGCTACCCTGATAGACCCAAGGGAGCCCTACAAACTGACATCAGGAACCTGGACTGCTGAGTTTTCTTTCCCAGGGAAAATGGAAAAAGGATGTGCCCAGGGGCCCCTGGCCCTGACTGCAAAAAATCCTTATATCGAAGGATGGAGCCCACACCGAATTTGTCCCCACCTCAAACTTGTGCTGCCCTGATAGACCCAAGGGAGCCCTACAAACTGACATCAGGAACCTGGACTACTGAGTTTTCTTTCCCAGGGAAAATGGAAAAAGGATGTGCCCAGGGGCCCCTGGCCCTGTGCTGGGACCCCACTGCAAAAAATCCTTATATCGAAGGATGGACCGCACACCGAAGTTGTCCCCACCTCAAACTTTTGCTGCCCTGATAGACCCAAGGGAGCCCTACAAACTGACATCAGGAACCTGGACTGCTGAGTTTTCTTTCCCAGGGAAATTGGAAAAAGGATATGCCCAGGGGCCCCTGACCCTGACTGCAAAGAATCCTTATATCGAAGGATGGAGCCCACACCGAAGTTGTCCCCACCTCAAACTTGTGCTGCCCTGATAGACCCAAGGGAGCCCTACAAACTGACATCAGGAACCTGGACTGCTGAGTTTTCTTTCCCAGGGAAAATGGAAAAAGGATGTGCCCAGGGCCCCCTGGCCCTGACTGCAAAAAATCCTTATATCGAAGGATGGACCCCACACCGAAGTTGTCCCCACCTCAAACTTGTGCTGCCCTGATACACCCAAGGGAGCCCTACAAACTGACATCAGGAACCTGGACTGCTGAGTTTTCTTTCCCAGGGAAAATGGCCAAAGGATGTGCCCAGGGGCCCCTGGCCCTGGGCTGGGGCCTCACTGCAAAAAATCCTTATATCAAAGGATGGAGCCCACACCGAAGTTGTCCCCACCTCAAACTTGTGCCGCCCTGATAGACCCAAGGGAGCCCTACAAACTGACATCAGGAACCTGGACTGCTGAGTTTTCTTTCCCAGGGAAAATGGAAAAAGGATGTGCCCAGGGGCCCCTGGCCCTGACTGCAAAAAATCCTTATATCGAAGGATGGACCCCACACCGAATTTGTCCCCACCTCAAACTTGTGCTGCCCTGACAGACCCAAGGGAGCCCTACAAACTGACATCAGGAACCTGGACTGCTGAGTTTTCTTTCCCAGGGAAAATGGAAAAAGGATGTGCCCAGGGGCCCCTGTACCTGGGTAGGGACCTCATTGCAAAGAAACCTAATATCGAAGGATGGACCCCACACCGAAGTTTTCCCCACCTCAAACTCTTGCTGCCCTGATACACCCAAGGCAGCCCTACAAACAACTCCTTACATCAAAGGATGGAGCCCACACCGAAGTTGTCCCCACCTCAAACTTGTGCTGCCGTGATACACCCAAGGCAGCCCTACAAACTGACATCAGGAACCTGGACTGCTGAGTTTTCTTTCCCAGGGAAAATGGAAAAAGGATGTGCCCAGGGGCCCCTGGCCCTGACTGCAAAAAATCCTTATATCGAAGGATGGAGCCCACACCGAATTTGTCCCCACCTCAAACTTGTGCTGCCCTGATAGACCCAAGGGAGCCCTACAAACTGACATCAGGAACCTGGACTGCTGAGTTTTCTTTCCCAGGGAAAATGGAAAAAGGTTCTGACGAGGGGCCGCTGGCCTTGGGCAGGGACCTCACTACAAGAAATCCATATATCGAAGGATGGACCCCACACCGAAGTTTTCCCCACCTCAAACTTGTGCTGCCCTGATAGACCCAAGGGAGCCCTACAAACTGACATCAGGAACCTGGACTGCTGAGTTTTCTTTCCCAGGGAAAATGGAAAGAGGATGTGCCCAGGGTCCCCTAGCCCTGGACAGGGACCTCACTACCAAAAATCCTTATATCGAAGGATGGACCCCACACCGAAGTTGTCCCCACCTCAAACTTGTGCTGCCCTGATAGACCCAAGGGAGCCCTACAAACTGACATCAGGAACCTGGACTGCAGAGTTTTCTTTCCCAGGGAAAATGGAAAAAGGATGTGCCCAGGGGCCCCTGGCCCTGTGCTGGGACCTCACTGCAAAAAATCCTTATATCGAAGAATGGACCCCACACCGAAGTTGTCCCCACCTCAAACTTGTGCTGCCCTAATAGACCCAAGGCAGCCCTACAAACTGACATCAGGAACCTGGACTGCTGAGTTTTCTTTCCCAGGGAAAATGGAAAAAGGTTGTGCCCAGGGGCCCCTGACCCTGACTGCAAAAAATCCTTATATCGAAGGATGGACCCCACACCGAAGTTGTCCCCACCTCAAACTTGTGCTGCCCTGATAGACCCAAGGGAGCCCTACAAACTGACATCAGGAACCTGGACTGCTGAGTTTTCTTTCCCAGGGAAAATGGAAAAAGGATGTGCCCAGGGGCCCCTGGCCCTGACTGCAAAAAACCCTTATATCGAAGGATGGACCCCACACCGAAGTTGTCCCCACCTCAAACTTGTGCTGCCCTGATACACCCAAGGGAACCCTACAAACTGACATCAGGAACCTGGACTGCTGAGTTTTCTTTCCCAGGGAAAATGGAAAAAGGATGTGCCCAGGGGCCCCTGTACCTGGGTAGGGACCTCATTGCAAAGAATCCTTATATCGAAGGATGGACCCCACACCGAAGTTTTCCCCACCTCAAACTTGTGCTGCCCTGATAGACCCAAGGGAGCCCTACAAACTGACATCAGGAACCTGGACTGCTGAGTTTTCTTTCCCAGGGAAAATGGAAAAAGGATGTGCCCAGGGGCCCCTGGCCCTGTGCTGGGACCTCACAGCAAAAAATCCTTATATCGAAGGATGGACCCCACACCGAAGTTGTCCCCACCTCAAACTTGTGCTGCCCTGATACACCCAAGGGAACCCTACAAACTGACATCAGGAACCTGGACTGCTGAGTTTTCTTTCCCAGGGAAAATGGAAAAAGGATGTGCCCAGGGGCCCCTGGCCCTGACTGCAAAGAATCCTTATATCGAAGGATGGACCCCACACCGAAGTTGTCCCCACCTCAAACTTGTGCTGCCCTGATAGACCCAAGGGAGCCCTACAAACTGACATCAGGAACCTGGACTGCTGAGTTTTCTTTCCCAGGGAAAATGGAAAAAGGATGTGCCCAGGGCCCCCTGGCCCTGACTGCAAAAAATCCTTATATCGAAGGATGGAGCCCACACCGAAATTGTCCCCACCTCAAACTTGTGCTGCCCTGATAGACCCAAGGGAGCCCTACAAACTGACATCAGGAACCTGGACTGCTGAGTTTTCTTTCCCAGGGAAAATGGAAAAAGGATGTGCCCGGGCCCCCTGGCCCTGGGCTGGGGCCTCACTACAAAAAATCCTTATATCGAAGGATGGACCCCACACCAAAGTTGTCCCCACCTCAAACTTGTGCTGCCCTGATAGACCCAAGGGAACCCTACAAACTGACATCAGGAACCTGGACTGCTGAGTTTTCTTTCCCAGGGAAAATGGAAAAATGATATGGCCAGGGGCCCCTGAACCTGACTGCAAAAAATCCTTATATCGAAGGACGGACCCCACACCAAAGTTGTCCCCACCTCAAACTTGTGCTGCCCTGATAGACCCAAGGGAGCCCTACAAACTGACATAAGGAACCTGGACTGCTGAGTTATCTTTCCCAGGGAAAATGGAAAAAGGATGTGCCCAGGGGCCCCTGGCCCTGACTGCAAAAAATCCTTATATCGAAGGATGGACCCCACACCGAAGTTGTCCCCACCTCAAACCTGTGCTGCCCTAATAGACCCAAGGGAGCCCTACAAACTGACATCAGGAACCTGGACTGCTGAGTTTTCTTTCCCAGGGAAAATGGAAAAAGGATGTGCCCAGGGCCCCCTGGCCCTGGGCTGGGGCCTCACTACAAAAAATCCTTATATCGAAGGATGGACCCCACACCAAAGTTGTCCCCACCTCAAACTTCTGCTGCCCTGATAAACCCAAGGGAACCCTACAAACTGACATCAGGAACCTGGACTGCTGAGTTTTCTTTCCCAGGGAAAATGGAATAATGATATGGCCAGGGGCCCCTGCCCTGACTGCAAAAAATCCTTATATCGAAGGATGGACCCCACACCAAAGTTGTCCCCACCTCAAACTTGTGCTGCCCTGATAGACCCAAGGGAGCCCTACAAACTGACATCAGGAACCTGGACTGCTGAGTTTTCTTTCCCAGGGAAAATGGAAAAAGGATGTGCCCAGGGGCCCCTGGCCCTGACTGCAAAAAATCCTTATATCGAAGGATGGACCCCACACCGAAGTTGTCCCCACCTCAAACTTGTGCTGCCCTGATACACCCAAGGGAGCCCTACAAACTGACATCAGGAACCTGGACTGCTGAGTTTTCTTTCCCAGGGAAAATGGAAAAAGGTTCTGACGAGCGGCCGCTGGCCTTGGGCAGGGAACTCACTACAAGAAATCCATATATTGAAGGATGGACCCCACACCGAAGTTTTCCCCACCTCAAACTTGTGCTGCCCTGATAGACCCAAGGGAGCCCTACAAACTGACATGAGGAACCTGGACTGCTGAGTTTTCTTTCCCAGGGAAAATGGAAAAAGGTTGTGCCCAGGGTCCCCTAGCCCTGGACAGGGACCTCACTACCAAAAATCCTTATATCGAAGGATGGACCCCACACCGAAGTTGTCCCCACCTCAAACTTGTGCTGCCCTGATAGACCCAAGGGAGCCCTACAAACTGACATCAGGAACCTGGACTACTGAGTTTTCTTTCCCAGGGAAAATGGAAAAAGGATGTGCCCAGGGGCCCCTGGCCCAGGGCTGCGACCTCACTGCAAAGAATCCTTATATAAAAGAATGGACCCCACACCGAAGTTGTCCCCACCTCAAACTTGTGCTGCCCTGATAGACCCAAGGGAGCCCTACAAACTGACATCAGGAACCTGGACTGCTGAGTTTTCTTTCCCAGGGAAAATGGAAAAAGGTTCTGACGAGCGGCCGCTGGCCTTGGGCAGGGACCTCACTGCAAAAAATCCTTATATCGAAGGATGGAGCCCACACCGAAGTTGTCCCCACCTCAAACGTGTGCTGCCCTGATAGACCCAAGGGAGCCCTACAAACTGACATCAGGAACCTGGACTGCTGAGTTTTCTTTCCCAGGGAAAATGGAAAAAGGATGTGCCCGGGGGCCCCTGGCCCTGACTGCAAAGAATCCTTATATCGAAGGATGGACCCCACACCGAAGTTGTCCCCACCTCAAACTTGTGCTGCCCTGATAGACCCAAGGGAGCCCTACAAACTGACATCAGGAACCTTGTCTGCTGAGTTTTCTTTCCCAGGGAAAATGGAAAAAGGTTGTGCCCACGGGCCGCTAGCCTTGGGCAGGGACCTCACTACAAGAAATCCTTATATCGAAGGATGGACCCCACACCGAAGTTGTCCCCACCTCAAACTTGTGCTGCCCTGATAGACCCAAGGGAGCCCTACAAACTGACATCAGGAACCTGGACTGCTGAGTTTTCTTTCCCAGGGAAAATGGAAAAAGGATGTGCCCGGGGGCCCCTGGCCCTGACTGCAAAGAATCCTTATATCGAAGGATGGACCCCACACCGAAGTTGTCCCCACCTCAAACTTGTGCTGCCCTGATAGACCCAAGGGAGCCCTACAAACTGACATCAGGAACCTGGACTGCTGAATTTTCTTTCCAGGGAAAATGGAAAAAGGATGTGCCCTGGGGCCCCTGGCCCTGACTGCAAAAAATCCTTATATTGAAGGATGCACCCCACACCGAAGTTGTCCCCACCTCAAACTTGTGCTGCCCTGATAGACCCAAGGGAGCCCTAAAAACTGACATCAGGAACCTGGACTGCTGAGTTTTCTTTCCCAGGGAAAATGGAAAAAGGTTGTGCCCAGGGGCCGCTGGCCTTGGGCATGGACCTCACTACAAGAAATCTTTATATCGAAGGATGGACCCCACACCGAAGTTGTCCCCACCTCAAACTTGTGCTGCCCTGATAGACCCAAGGGAGCCCTACAAACTGACATCAGGAACCTGGACTGCTGAGTTTTCTTTCCCAGGGAAAATGGAAAAAGGATGTGCCCAGGGTCCCCTAGCCCTGGACAGGGCCCTCACTAGAAAAAATCCTTATATCGAACGATGGACCCCACACCGAAGTTGTCCCCACCTCAAAATTGTGCTACCCTGATAGACCCAAGGGAGCCCTACAAACTGACATCAGGAACGTGGACTGCTGAGTTTTCTTTCCCAGGGAAAATGGAAAAAGGATGTGCCCAGGGGCCCCTGGCCCTGACTGCAAAAAACCCTTATATCGAAGGATGGACCCCACACCGAAGTTGTCCCCACCTCAAACTTGTGCTGCCCTGATAGACCCAAGGGAGCCCTACAAACTGACATCAGGAACCTGGACTGCTGAGTTTTCTTTCCCAGGGAAAATGGAAAAAGGATGTGCCCAGGGGCCCCTGGCCCTGGGCATCGGGGCCTCACTGCAAAGAATCCTTATATCGAAGAATGGACCCCACACCGAAGTTGAACCCACCTCAAACTTGTGCTGCCCTAATAGACCCAAGGCAGCCCTACAAACTGACATCAGGAACCTGGACTGCTGAGTTTTCTTTCCCAGGGAAAATGGAAAAAGGTTGTGCCCAGGGGCCCCTGACCCTGACTGCAAAAAATCCTTATATCGAAGGATGGACCCCACACCGAAGTTGTCCCCACCTCAAACTTGTGCTGCCCTGATAGACCCAAGGGAGCCCTACAAACTGACATCAGGAACCTGGACTGCTGAGTTTTCTTTCCCAGGGAAAATGGAAAAAGGATGTGCCCAGGGGCCCCTGGCCCTGACTGCAAAAAATCCTTATATCGAAGGATGGACCCCACACCGAAGTTGTCCCCACCTCAAACTTGTGCTGCCCTGATAGACCCAAGGGAACCCTACAAACTGACATCAGGAACCTGGACTGCTGAGTTTTCTTTCCCAGGGAAAATGGAAAAAGGATGTGCCCAGGAGCCCCTGGCCCTGACTGCAAAGAATCCTTATATCGAAGGATGGACCCCACACCGAAGTTGTCCCCACCTCAAACTTGTGCTGCCCTGATAGACCCAAGGGAGCCCTACAAACTGACATCAGGAACCTGGACTGCTGAGTTTTCTTTCCCAGGGAAAATGGAAAAAGGATGTGCCCAGGGCCCCCTGACCCTGACTGCAAAAAATCCTTATATCGAAGGATGGACCCCACACCAAAGTTGTCCCCACCTCAAACTTGTGCTGCCCTGATAGACCCAAGGGAGCCCTACAAACTGACATCAGGAACCTGGACTGCTGAGTTTTCTTTCCCAGGGAAAATGGAAAAAGGATGTGCCCAGGGGCCCCTGGCCCTGACTGCAAAAAATCCTTATATCGAAGGATGGACCCCACACCGAAGTTGTCCCCACCTCAAACTTGTGCTGCCCTGATAGACCCAAGGGAGCCCTACAAACTGACATCAGGAACCTGGACTGCTGAGTTTTCTTTCCCAGGGAAAATGGAAAAAGGTTCTGACGAGCGGCCGCTGGCCTTGGGCAGGGAACTCACTACAAGAAATCCATATATCGAAGGATGGACCCCACACCGAAGTTTTCCCCACCTCAAACTTGTGCTACCCTGATAGACCCAAGGGAGCCCTACAAACTGACATCAGGAACCTGGACTGCTGAGTTTTCTTTCCCAGGGAAAATGGAAAAAGGATGTGCCCAGGGGCCCCTGGCCCTGACTGCAAAAAATCCTTATATCGAAGGATGGAGCCCACACCGAATTTGTCCCCACCTCAAACTTGTGCTGTCCTGATAGACCCAAGGGAGCCCTACAAACTGACATCAGGAACCTGGACTACTGAGTTTTCTTTCCCAGGGAAAATGGAAAAAGGATGTGCCCAGGGGCCCCTGGCCCTGTGCTGGGACCCCACTGCAAAAAATCCTTATATCGAAGGATGGACCGCACACCGAAGTTGTCCCCACCTCAAACTTGTGCTGCCCTGATACACCCAAGGGAGCCCTACAAACTGACATGAGGAACCTGGACTGCTGAGTTTTCTTTCCCAGGGAAAATGGAAAAAGGATGTGCCCAGGGGCCCCTGGCCCTGACTGCAAAGAATCCTTATATCGAAGGATGGACCCCACACCGAAGTTGTCCCCACCTCAAACTTGTGCTGCCCTGATAGACCCAAGGGAGCCCTACAAACTGACATCAGGAACCTGGACTGCTGAGTTTTCTTTCCCAGGGAAAATGGAAAAAGGATGTGCCCAGGGGCCCCTAGCCCTGACTGCAAAAAATCCTTATATCGAAGGATGGACCCCACACCGAAGTTGTCCCCACCTCAAACTTGTGCTGCCCTGATAGACCCAAGGGAGCCCTACAAACTGACATCAGGAACCTGGACTGCTGAGTTTTCTTTCCCAGGGAAAATGGAAAAAGGATGTGCCCAGGGGCCCCTGGCCCTGGGATGGGGCCTCACTACAAAAAATCCTTATATCGAAGGATGGACCCCACACCGAAGTTGTCCCCACCTCAAACTTGTACTCCCCTCATAGACCCAAGGGACCCCTACAAACTGACATCAGGAAACTGGACTGCTGAGTTTTCTTTCCCAGGGAAAATGGAAAAAGGATATGCCCAGGGGCCCCTGACCCTGAGTGCAAAGAATCCTTATATCGAAGGATGGAGCCCACACCGAAGTTGTCCCCACCTCAAACTTGTGCTGCCCTGATAGACCCAAGGGAGCCCTACAAACTGACATCAGGAACCTGGACTGCTGAGTTTTCTTTCCCAGGGAAAATGGAAAAAGGATGTGCCCAGGGCCCCCTGGCCCTGACTGCAAAAAATCCTTATATCGAAGAATGGACCCCACACCGAAGTTGTCCCCACCTCAAACTTGTGCTGCCCTGATACACCCAAGGGAGCCCTACAAACTGACATCAGGAACCTGGACTGCTGAGTTTTCTTTCCCAGGGAAAATGGCCAAAGGATGTGCCCAGGGGCCCCTGGCCCTGGGTTGGGGCCTCACTGCAAAAAATCCTTATATCAAAGGATGGAGCCCACACCGAAGTTGTCCCCACCTCAAACTTGTGCCGCCCTGATAGACCCAAGGGAGCCCTACAAACTGACATCAGGAACCTGGACTGCTGAGTTTTCTTTCCCAGGGAAAATGGAAAAAGGATGTGCCCAGGGGCCCCTGACCCTGACTGCAAAAAATCCTTATATCGAAGGATGGACCCCACACCGAATTTGTCCCCACCTCAAACTTGTGCTGCCCTGATAGACCCAAGGGAGCCCTACAAACTGACATCAGGAACCTGGACTGCTGAGTTTTCTTTCCCAGGGGAAATGGAAAAAGGTTCTGACGAGGGGCCGCTGGCCTTGGGCAGGGACCTCACTACAAGAAATCCATATATCGAAGGATGGACCCCACACCGAAGTTTTCCCCACCTCAAACTTGTGCTGCCCTAATAGACCCAAGGCAGCCCTACAAACTGACATCAGGAACCTGGACTGCTGAGTTTTCTTTCCCAGGGAAAATGGAAAAAGGATGTGCCCAGGGGCTCCTGGCCCTGACTGCAAAAACTCCTTACATCGAAGGATGGAGCCCACACCGAAGTTGTCCCCACCTCAAACTTGTGCTGCCCTGATAGACCCAAGGGAGCCCTACAAACTGACATCAGGAACCTGGACTGCTGAGTTTTCTTTCCCAGGGAAAATGGAAAGAGGATGTGCCCAGGGTCCCCTAGCCCTGGACAGGGACCTCACTACCAAAAATCCTTATATCGAAGGATGCACCCCACACCGAAGTTGTCCCCACCTCAAACTTGTGCTGCCCTGATAGACCCAAGGGAGCCCTACAAACTGACATCAGGAACCTGGACTGCAGACTTTTCTTTCCCAGGGAAAATGGAAAAAGGATGTGCCCAGGGGCCCCTGGCCCTGTGCTGGGACCTCACGGCAAAAAATCCTTATATCGAAGAATGGACCCCACACCGAAGTTGTCCCCACCTCAAACTTGTGCTGCCCTAATAGACCCAAGGCAGCCCTACAAACTGACATCAGGAACCTGGACTGCTGAGTTTTCTTTCCCAGGGAAAATGGAAAAAGTATGTGCCCAGGGGCTCCTGGCCCTGACTGCAAAAACTCCTTACATCGAAGGATGGAGCCCACACCGAAGTTGTCCCCACCTCAAACTTGTGCTGCCCTGATAGACCCAAGGGAGCCCTACAAACTGACATCAGGAACCTGGACTGCTGAGTTTTCTTTCCCAGGGAAAATGGAAAGAGGATGTGCCCAGGGTCCCCTAGCCCTGGACAGGGACCTCTCTACCAAAAATCCTTATATCGAAGGATGCACCCCACACCGAAGTTGTCCCCACCGCAAACTTGTGCTGCCCTGATAGACCCAAGGGAGCCCTACAAACTGACATCAGGAACCTGGACTGCTGAGTTTTCTTTCCCAGGGAAAATGGAAAAAGGATGTGCCCAGGGGCCCCTGGCCATGTGCTGGGACCTCACAGCAAAAAATCCTTATATCGAAGGATGGACCCCACACCGAAGTTGTCCCCACCTCAAACTTGTGCTGCCCTGATAGACCGAAGGGAGCCCTACAAACTGACATCAGGAACCTGGACTGCTGAGTTTTCTTTCCCAGGGAAAATGGAAAAAGGATGTGCCCAGGGCCCCCTGGCCCTGACTGCAAAAAATCCTTATATCGAAGGATGGACCCCACACCGAATTTGTCCCCACCTCAAACTTGTGCTGCCCTGATAGACCCAAGGGAGCCCTACAAACTGACATCAGGAACCTGGACTGCTGAGTTTTCTTTCCCAGGGAAAATGGAAAAAGGATGTGCCCAGGGCCCCCTGGCCCTGGGCTGGGGCCTCACTACAAAAAATCCTTATATCGAAGGATGGACCCCACACCAAAGTTGTCCCCACCTCAAACTTGTGCTGCCCTGATAGACCCAAGGGAACCCTACAAACTGACATCAGGAACCTGGACTGCTGAGTTTTCTTTCCCAGGGAAAATGGAAAAATGATATGGCCAGTGGCCCCTGAACCTGACTGCAAAAAATCCTTATATCGAAGGATGGACCCCACACCAAAGTTGTCCCCACCTCAAACTTGTGCTGCCCTGATAGACCCAAGGGAGCCCTACAAACTGACATCAGGAACCTGGACTGCTGAGTTTTCTTTCCCAGGGAAAATGGAAAAAGGATGTGCCCAGGGGCACCTGGCCCTGACTGCAAAAAATCCTTCTATCGAAGGATGGACCCCACACCGAAGTTTTCCCCACCTCAAACTTGTGCTGCCCTGATAGACCCAAGGGAGCCCTACAAACTGACATCAGGAACCTGGACTGCTGAGTTTTCTTTCCCAGGGAAAATGGAAAGAGGATGTGCCCAGGGTCCCAAAGACCTGGACAGGGACCTCACTACCAAAAATCCTTATATCGAAGGATGCACCCCACACCGAAGTTGTCCCCACCGCAAACTTGTGCTGCCCTGATAGACCCAAGGGAGCCCTACAAACTGACATCAGGAACCTGGACTGCTGAGTTTTCTTTCCCAGGGAAAATGGAAAAAGGATGTGCCCAGGGGCCCCAGGCCCTGTGCTGGGACCTCACAGCAAAAAATCCTTATATCGAAGGATGGACCCCACACCGAAGTTGTCCCCACCTCAAACTTGTGCTGCCCTGATACACCCAAGGGAACCCTACAAACTGACATCAGGAACCTGGACTGCTGAGTTTTCTTTCCCAGGGAAAATGGAAAAAGGATGTGCCCAGGGGCCCCTGGCCCTGACTGCAAAGAATCCTTATATCGAAGGATGGACCCCACACCGAAGTTGTCCCCACCTCAAACTTGTGCTGCCCTGATAGACCCAAGGGAGCCCTACAAACTGACATCAGGAACCTGGACTGCTGAGTTTTCTTTCCCAGGGAAAATGGAAAAAGGATGTGCCCAGGGGCCCCTGGCCCTGGGCTGGGCCCTGAATGCAAAGAATCCTTATATCGAAGAATGGACCCCACACCGAAGTTGAACCCACCTCAAACTTGTGCTGCCCTAATAGACCCAAGGCAGCCCTACAAACTGACATCAGGAACCTGGACTGCTGAGTTTTCTTTCCCAGGGAAAATGGAAAAAGGTTGTGCCCAGGGGCCCCTGACCCTGACTGCAAAAAATCCTTATATCGAAGGATGGACCCCACACCGAAGTTGTCCCCACCTCAAACTTGTGCTGCCCTGATAGACCCAAGGGAGCCCTACAAACTGACATCAGGAACCTGGACTGCTGAGTTTTCTTTCCCAGGGAAAATGGAAAAAGGATGTGCCCAGGGGCCCCTGGCCCTGACTGCAAAAAATCCTTATATCGAAGGATGGACCCCACACCGAAGTTGTCCCCACCTCAAACTTGTGCTGCCCTGATACACCCAAGGGAACCCTACAAACTGACATCAGGAACCTGGACTGCTGAGTTTTCTTTCCCAGGGAAAATGGAAAAAGGATGTGCCCAGGAGCCCCTGGCCCTGACTGCAAAGAATCCTTATATCGAAGGATGGACCCCACACCGAAGTTGTCCCCACCTCAAACTTGTGCTGCCCTGATAGACCCAAGGGAGCCCTACAAACTGACATCAGGAACCTGGACTGCTGAGTTTTCTTTCCCAGGGAAAATGGAAAAAGGATGTGCCCAGGGCCCCCTGACCCCGACTGCAAAAAATCCTTATATCGAAGGATGGACCCCACACCAAAGTTGTCCCCACCTCAAACTTGTGCTGCCCTGATAGACCCAAGGGAGCCCTACAAACTGACATCAGGAACCTGGACTGCTGAGTTTTCTTTCCCAGGGAAAATGGAAAAAGGATGTGCCCAGGGGCCCCTGGCCCTGACTGCAAAAAATCCTTATATCGAAGGATGGACCCCACACCGAAGTTGTCCCCACCTCAAACTTGTGCTGCCCTGATAGACCCAAGGGAGCCCTACAAACTGACATCAGGAACCTGGACTGCTGAGTTTTCTTTCCCAGGGAAAATGGAAAAAGGTTCTGACGAGCGGCCGCTGGCCTTGGGCAGGGAACTCACTACAAGAAATCCATATATCGAAGGATGGACCCCACACCGAAGTTTTCCCCACCTCAAACTTGTGCTACCCTGATAGACCCAAGGGAGCCCTACAAACTGACATCAGGAACCTGGACTGCTGAGTTTTCTTTCCCAGGGAAAATGGAAAAAGGATGTGCCCAGGGGCCCCTGGCCCTGACTGCAAAAAATCCTTATATCGAAGGATGGAGCCCACACCGAATTTGTCCCCACCTCAAACTTGTGCTGTCCTGATAGACCCAAGGGAGCCCTACAAACTGACATCAGGAACCTGGACTACTGAGTTTTCTTTCCCAGGGAAAATGGAAAAAGGATGTGCCCAGGGGCCCCTGGCCCTGTGCTGGGACCCCACTGCAAAAAATCCTTATATCGAAGGATGGACCGCACACCGAAGTTGTCCCCACCTCAAACTTGTGCTGCCCTGATACACCCAAGGGAGCCCTACAAACTGACATGAGGAACCTGGACTGCTGAGTTTTCTTTCCCAGGGAAAATGGAAAAAGGATGTGCCCAGGGGCCCCTGGCCCTGACTGCAAAGAATCCTTATATCGAAGGATGGACCCCACACCGAAGTTGTCCCCACCTCAAACTTGTGCTGCCCTGATAGACCCAAGGGAGCCCTACAAACTGACATCAGGAACCTGGACTGCTGAGTTTTCTTTCCCAGGGAAAATGGAAAAAGGATGTGCCCAGGGGCCCCTAGCCCTGACTGCAAAAAATCCTTATATCGAAGGATGGACCCCACACCGAAGTTGTCCCCACCTCAAACTTGTGCTGCCCTGATAGACCCAAGGGAGCCCTACAAACTGACATCAGGAACCTGGACTGCTGAGTTTTCTTTCCCAGGGAAAATGGAAAAAGGATGTGCCCAGGGGCCCCTGGCCCTGGGATGGGGCCTCACTACAAAAAATCCTTATATCGAAGGATGGACCCCACACCGAAGTTGTCCCCACCTCAAACTTGTACTCCCCTCATAGACCCAAGGGACCCCTACAAACTGACATCAGGAAACTGGACTGCTGAGTTTTCTTTCCCAGGGAAAATGGAAAAAGGATATGCCCAGGGGCCCCTGACCCTGAGTGCAAAGAATCCTTATATCGAAGGATGGAGCCCACACCGAAGTTGTCCCCACCTCAAACTTGTGCTGCCCTGATAGACCCAAGGGAGCCCTACAAACTGACATCAGGAACCTGGACTGCTGAGTTTTCTTTCCCAGGGAAAATGGAAAAAGGATGTGCCCAGGGCCCCCTGGCCCTGACTGCAAAAAATCCTTATATCGAAGAATGGACCCCACACCGAAGTTGTCCCCACCTCAAACTTGTGCTGCCCTGATACACCCAAGGGAGCCCTACAAACTGACATCAGGAACCTGGACTGCTGAGTTTTCTTTCCCAGGGAAAATGGCCAAAGGATGTGCCCAGGGGCCCCTGGCCCTGGGTTGGGGCCTCACTGCAAAAAATCCTTATATCAAAGGATGGAGCCCACACCGAAGTTGTCCCCACCTCAAACTTGTGCCGCCCTGATAGACCCAAGGGAGCCCTACAAACTGACATCAGGAACCTGGACTGCTGAGTTTTCTTTCCCAGGGAAAATGGAAAAAGGATGTGCCCAGGGGCCCCTGACCCTGACTGCAAAAAATCCTTATATCGAAGGATGGACCCCACACCGAATTTGTCCCCACCTCAAACTTGTGCTGCCCTGATAGACCCAAGGGAGCCCTACAAACTGACATCAGGAACCTGGACTGCTGAGTTTTCTTTCCCAGGGGAAATGGAAAAAGGTTCTGACGAGGGGCCGCTGGCCTTGGGCAGGGACCTCACTACAAGAAATCCATATATCGAAGGATGGACCCCACACCGAAGTTTTCCCCACCTCAAACTTGTGCTGCCCTAATAGACCCAAGGCAGCCCTACAAACTGACATCAGGAACCTGGACTGCTGAGTTTTCTTTCCCAGGGAAAATGGAAAAAGGATGTGCCCAGGGGCTCCTGGCCCTGACTGCAAAAACTCCTTACATCGAAGGATGGAGCCCACACCGAAGTTGTCCCCACCTCAAACTTGTGCTGCCCTGATAGACCCAAGGGAGCCCTACAAACTGACATCAGGAACCTGGACTGCTGAGTTTTCTTTCCCAGGGAAAATGGAAAGAGGATGTGCCCAGGGTCCCCTAGCCCTGGACAGGGACCTCACTACCAAAAATCCTTATATCGAAGGATGCACCCCACACCGAAGTTGTCCCCACCTCAAACTTGTGCTGCCCTGATAGACCCAAGGGAGCCCTACAAACTGACATCAGGAACCTGGACTGCAGACTTTTCTTTCCCAGGGAAAATGGAAAAAGGATGTGCCCAGGGGCCCCTGGCCCTGTGCTGGGACCTCACGGCAAAAAATCCTTATATCGAAGAATGGACCCCACACCGAAGTTGTCCCCACCTCAAACTTGTGCTGCCCTAATAGACCCAAGGCAGCCCTACAAACTGACATCAGGAACCTGGACTGCTGAGTTTTCTTTCCCAGGGAAAATGGAAAAAGTATGTGCCCAGGGGCTCCTGGCCCTGACTGCAAAAAATCCTTATATCGAAGGATGGACCCCACACCGAATTTGTCCCCACCTCAAACTTGTGCTGCCCTGATAGACCCAAGGGAGCCCTACAAACTGACATCAGGAACCTGGACTGCTGAGTTTTCTTTCCCAGGGAAAATGGAAAAAGGATGTGCCCAGGGCCCCCTGGCCCTGGGCTGGGGCCTCACTACAAAAAATCCTTATATCGAAGGATGGACCCCACACCAAAGTTGTCCCCACCTCAAACTTGTGCTGCCCTGATAGACCCAAGGGAACCCTACAAACTGACATCAGGAACCTGGACTGCTGAGTTTTCTTTCCCAGGGAAAATGGAAAAATGATATGGCCAGTGGCCCCTGAACCTGACTGCAAAAAATCCTTATATCGAAGGATGGACCCCACACCAAAGTTGTCCCCACCTCAAACTTGTGCTGCCCTGATAGACCCAAGGGAGCCCTACAAACTGACATCAGGAACCTGGACTGCTGAGTTTTCTTTCCCAGGGAAAATGGAAAAAGGATGTGCCCAGGGGCACCTGGCCCTGACTGCAAAAAATCCTTCTATCGAAGGATGGACCCCACACCGAAGTTTTCCCCACCTCAAACTTGTGCTGCCCTGATAGACCCAAGGGAGCCCTACAAACTGACATCAGGAACCTGGACTGCTGAGTTTTCTTTCCCAGGGAAAATGGAAAGAGGATGTGCCCAGGGTCCCAAAGACCTGGACAGGGACCTCACTACCAAAAATCCTTATATCGAAGGATGCACCCCACACCGAAGTTGTCCCCACCGCAAACTTGTGCTGCCCTGATAGACCCAAGGGAGCCCTACAAACTGACATCAGGAACCTGGACTGCTGAGTTTTCTTTCCCAGGGAAAATGGAAAAAGGATGTGCCCAGGGGCCCCAGGCCCTGTGCTGGGACCTCACAGCAAAAAATCCTTATATCGAAGGATGGACCCCACACCGAAGTTGTCCCCACCTCAAACTTGTGCTGCCCTGATACACCCAAGGGAACCCTACAAACTGACATCAGGAACCTGGACTGCTGAGTTTTCTTTCCCAGGGAAAATGGAAAAAGGATGTGCCCAGGGGCCCCTGGCCCTGACTGCAAAGAATCCTTATATCGAAGGATGGACCCCACACCGAAGTTGTCCCCACCTCAAACTTGTGCTGCCCTGATAGACCCAAGGGAGCCCTACAAACTGACATCAGGAACCTGGACTGCTGAGTTTTCTTTCCCAGGGAAAATGGAAAAAGGATGTGCCCAGGGGCCCCTGGCCCTGACTGCAAAAAATCCTTATATCGAAGGATGGAGCCCACACCGAAATTGTCCCCACCTCAAACTTGTGCTGCCCTGATAGACCCAAGGGAGCCCTACAAACTGACATCAGGAACCTGGACTGCTGAGTTTTCTTTCCCAGGGAAAATGGAAAAAGGATGTGCCCAGGGGCCCCTGGCCCTGACTGCAAAAAATCCTTATATCGAAGGATGGACCCCACACCGAAGTTGTCCCCACCTCAAACTTGTGCTGCCCTGATAGACCCAAGGGAGCCCTACAAACTGACATCAGGAACCTGGACTGCTGAGATTTCTTTCCCAGGGAAAATGGAAAAAGGATGTGCCCAGGGGCCCCTGGCCCTGTGCTGGGACCCCACTGCAAAAAATCCTTATATCGAAGGATGGACCCCACACCGAAGTTGTCCCCACCTCAAACTTGTGCTGCCCTGATAGACCCAAGGGAGCCCTACAAACTGACATCAGGATCCTGGACTGCTGAGTTTTCTTTCCCAGGGAAAATGGAAAAAGGATGTGCCCAGGGGCCCCTGTACCTGGGTAGGGACCTCATTGCAAAGAATCCTTATATCGAAGGATGGACCCCACACCGAAGTTGTCCCCACCTCAAACTTGTGCTGCCCTGATAGACCCAAGGCAGCCCTACAAACTGACATCAGGAACCTGGACTGCTGAGTTTTCTTTCCCAGGGAAAATGGAAAAAGGATGTGCCCAGGGGCCCCTGGCCCTGACTGCAAAAAATCCTTATATCGAAGGATGAACCCCACACCGAAGTTGTCCCCACCTCAAACTTGTGCTGCCCTGATACACCCAAGGCAGCCCTACAAACTGACATCAGGAACCTGGACTGCAGAGTTTTCTTTCCCAGGGAAAATGGAAAAAGGTTCTGACGAGCGGCCGCTGGCCTTGGGCAGGGAACTCACTACAAGAAATCCATATATCGAAGGATGGAGCCCACACCGAAGTTTTCCCCACCTCAAACTTGTGCTGCCCTGATAGACCCAAGGGAGCCCTACAAACTGACATCAGGAACCTGGACTGCTGAGTTTTCTTTCCCAGGGAAAATGGAAAAAGGTTGTGCCCAGGGTCCCCTAGCCCTGGACAGGGACCTCACTACCAAAAATCCTTATATCGAAAGATGGACCCCACACCAAAGTTGTCCCCACCTCAAACTTGTGCTACCCTGATAGACCCAAGGGAGCCCTACAAACTGACATCAGGAACCTGGACTGCTGAGTTTTCTTTCCCAGGGAAAATGGAAAAAGGGTGTGCCCAAAGGCCCCTGACCCTGACTGCAAAAAATCCTTATATCGAAGGATGGAGCCCTCACCGAATTTGTCCCCACCTCAAACTTGTGCTGCCCTGATAGACCCAAGGGAGCCCTACAAACTGACATCAGGAACCTGGACTACTGAGTTTTCTTTCCCAGGGAAAATGGAAAAAGGATGTGCCCAGGGGCCCCTGGCCCTGTGCTGGGACCCCACTGCAAAAAATCCTTATATCGAAGGATGGACCGCACACCGAAGTTGTCCCCACCTCAAACTTGTGCTGCCCTGATAGACCCAAGGGAGCCCTACAAACTGACATCAGGAACCTGGACTGCTGAGTTTTCTTTCCCAGGGAAAATGGAAAAAGGATGTGCCCAGGGGCCCCTGGCCCTGACTGCAAAGAATCCTTATATCGAAGGATGGACCCCACACCGAAGTTGTCCCCACCTCAAACTTGTGCTGCCCTGATAGACCCAAGGGAGCCCTACAAACTGACATCAGGAACCTGGACTGCTGAGTTTTCTTTCCCAGGGAAAATAGGAAAAGGATGTGCCCATGTGTCCCTGACCCTAAGATGGGGCCTCACTACAAAAAATCCATATATCGAAGGATGGAGCCCACACCGAAGTTGTCCCCACCTCAAACTTGTGCTGCCCTGATAGACCCAAGGGAGCCCTACAAACTGACATCAGGAACCTGGACTGCTGAGTTTTCTTTCCCAGGAGAAATGGAAAAAGGATGTGCCCAGGGGCCCCTGGCCCTGACTGCAAAAAATCCTTATATCGAAGGATGGACCCCACACCGAAGTTGTCCCCACCTCAAACTTGTGCTGCCCTGATAGACCCAAGGGAGCCCTACAAACTGACATCAGGAACCTGGACTGCTGAGTTTTCTTTCCCAGGGAAAATGGAAAAAGGATGTGCCCAGGGGCCCCTGGCCCTGACTGCAAAAAATCCTTATATCGAAGGATGGACCCCACACCGAATTTGTCCCCACCTCAAACTTGTGCTGCCCTGATAGACCCAAGGGAGCCCTACAAACTGACATCAGGAACCTGGACTGCTGAGTTTTCTTTCCCAGGGAAAATGGAAAAAGGATGTGCCCAGGGGCCCCTGGCCCTGGGCTGGGACCCCACTACAAAAAATCCTTATATCGAAGGATGGACCTCACACCAAAGTTGTCCCCACCTCAAACTTGTGCTGCCCTGATAGACCCAAGGGAACCCTACAAACTGACATCAGGAACCTGGACTGCTGAGTTTTCTTTCCCAGGGAAAATAGAAAAATGATATGGCCAGGGGCCCCTGACCCTGACTGCAAAAAATCCTTATATCGAAGGATGGACCCCACACCAAAGTTGTCCCCACCTCAAACTTGTGCTGCCCTGATAGACCCAAGGGAGCCCTACAAACTGACATCAGGAACCTGGACTGCTGAGTTTTCTTTCCCAGGGAAAATGGAAAAAGGTTGTGCCCAGGGGCCCCTGGCCCTGACTGCAAAAAATCCTTATATCGAAGGATGGAGCCCACACCGAAATTGTCCCCACCTCAAACTTGTGCTGCCCTGATAGACCCAAGGGAGCCCTACAAACTGACATCAGGAACCTGGACTGCTGAGTTTTCTTTCCCAGGGAAAATGGAAAAAGGTTCTGTCGAGGGGCCGCTGGCCATGGGCAGGGACCTCACTACAAGAAATCCATATATCGAAGGATGGACCCCACACCGAAGTTTTCCCCACCTCAAACTTGTGCTGCCCTGATAGACCCAAGGGAGCCCTACAAACTGACATCAGGAACCTGGACTGCTGAGTTTTCTTTCCCAGGGAAAATGGAAAAAGGATGTGCCCAGGGGCCCCTGGCCCTGACTGCAAAGAATCCTTATATCGAAGGATGGACCCCACACCGAAGTTGTCCCCACCTCAAACTTGTGCTGCCCTGATAGACCCAAGGGAGCCCTACAAACTGACATCAGGAACCTGGACTGCTGAGTTTTCTTTCCCAGGGAAAATGGAAAAAGGATGTGCCCAGGGGCCCCTGGCCCTGACTGCAAAGAATCCTTATATCGAAGGATGGACCCCACACCGAAGTTGTCCCCACCTCAAACTTGTGCTGCCCTGATAGACCCAAGGGAGCCCTACAAACTGACATCAGGAACCTGGACTGCTGAGTTTTCTTTCCCAGGGAAAATAGGAAAAGGATGTGCCCATGTGTCCCTGGCCCTAAGATGGGGCCTCACTACAAAAAATCCTTATATCGAAGGATGGACCCCACACCGAAGTTGTCCCCACCTCAAACTTGTACTGCCCTCATAGACCCAAGGGAGCCCTACAAACTGACATCAGGAACCTGGACTGCTGAGTATTCTTTCCCAGGGAAAATGGCCAAAGGATGTGCCCAGGGGCCCCTGGCCCTGGGCTGGGGCCTGACTGCAAAAAATCCTTATATCAAAGGATGGAGCCCACACCGAAGTTGTCCCCACCTCAAACTTGTGCCGCCCTGATAGACCCAAGGGAACCCTACAAACTGACATCAGGAACCTGGACTGCTGAGTTTTCTTTCCCAGGGAAAATGGCCAAAGGATGTGCCCAGGGGCCCCTGGCCCTGACTGCAAAAAATCCTTATATCGAAGGATGGACCCCACACCGAAGTTGTCCCCACCTCAAACTTGTGCTGCCCTGATAGACCCAAGGGAGACCTACAAACTGACATCAGGAACCTGGACTGCTGAGTTTTCTTTCCCAGGGAAAATGGAAAAAGGATGTGCCCAGGGGCCCCTGGCCCTGACTGCAAAAAATCCTTATATCGAAGGATGGACCCCACATCAAAGTTGTCCCCACCTCAAACTTGTGCTGCCCTGATAGACCCAAGGGAGCCCTACAAACTGACATCAGGAACCTGGACTACTGAGTTTTCTTTCCCAGGGAAAATGGAAAAAGGATGTGCCCAGGGGCCCCTGGCCCTGTGCTGGGACCTCACTGCAAAAAATCCTTATATCGAAGGATGGACCCCACACCGAAGTTGTCCCCACCTCAAACTTGTGCTGCCCTGATAGACCCAAGGGAGCCCTACAAACTGACATCAGGAACCTGGACTGCTGAGTTTTCTTTCCCAGGGAAAATGGAAAAAGGATGTGCCCAGGGGCCCCTGGCCCTGACTGCAAAAAATCCTTATATCGAAGGATGGACCCCACACCGAAGTTGTCCCCACCTCAAACTTGTGCTGCCCTGATAGACCCAAGGGAGCCCTACAAACTGACATCAGGAACCTGGACTGCTGAGTTTTCTTTCCCAGGGAAAATGGAAAAAGGATGTGCCCAGGGGCCCCTGGCCCTGTGCTCGGACCTCACTGCAAAAAATCCTTATATCGAAGGATGGACCCCACACCGAAGTTGTCCCCACCTCAAACTTGTGCTGCCCTGATAGACCCAAGGGAGCCCTACAAACTGACATCAGGAACCTGGACTGCTGAGTTTTCTTTCCCAGGGAAAATGGAAAAAGGATGTGCCCAGGTGTCCCTGGCCCTGGGATGGGGCCTCACTACAAAAAATCCTTATATCGAAGGATGGACCCCACACCAGAATTGTCCCCACCTCAAACTTGTACTGCCCTGATAGACCCAAGGGAGCCCTACAAACTGACATCAGGAACCTGGACTGCTGAGTTTTCTTTCCCAGGGAAAATGGAAAAAGGATATGCCCAGGGGCCCCTGACCCTGACTGCAAAAAATCCTTATATCGAAGGATGGACCCCACACCGAAGTTGTCCCCACCTCAAACTTGTGCTGCCCTGATAGACCCAAGGGAGCCCTACAAACTGACATCAGGACCCTGGACTGCTGAGTTTTCTTTCCCAGGGAAAATGGAAAAAGAATATGCCCAGGGGCCCCTGGCCCTGACTGCAAAAAATCCTTATATCGAAGGATGGACCCCACACCGAAGTTGTCCCCACCTCAAACTTGTGCTGCCCTGATAGACCCAAGGGAGCCCTACAAACTGACATGAGGAACCTGGACTGCTGAGTTTTCTTTCCCAGGGAAAATGGAAAAAGGATGTGCCCAGGGGCCCCTGGCCCTGGGCTGGGGCCTCACTGCAAAAAATCCTTATATCGAAGGATGGACCCCACACCGAAGTTGTCCCCACCTCAAACTTGTGCTGCCCTAATAGACCCAAGGGAGCCCTACAAACTGACATCAGGAACCTGGACTGCTGAGTTTTCTTTCCCAGGGTAAATGGCCAAAGGATGTGCCCAGGGGCCCCTAGCCCTGACTGCAAAAAATCCTTATATCGAAGGATGGACCCCACACCGAAGTTGTCCCCTCCTCAAACTTGTGCTGCCCTGATAGACCCAAGGGAGCCCTACAAACTGACATCAGGAACCTGGACTGCTGAGTTTTCTTTCCCAGGGAAAATGGAAAAAGGATGTGCCCAGGGGCCTCTGGCCCTGACTGCAAAAAATCCTTATATCGAAGGATGGACCCCACATCAAAGTTGTCCCCACCTCAAACTTGTGCTGCCCTGATAGACCCAAGGGAGCCCTACAAACTGACATCAGGAACCTGGACTGCTGAGTTTTCTTTCCCACGGAAAATGGCCAAAGGATGTGCCCAGGGGCCCGTGGCCCTGGGCTGGGGCCTCACTGCAAAAAATCCATATATCGAAGGATGGAGCCCACACCGAAGTTGTCCCCACCTCAAACTTGTGCCGCCCTGATAGACCCAAGGGAGCCCTACAAACTGACATCAGGAACCTGGACTGCTGAGTTTTCTTTCCCAGGGAAAATGGCCAAAGGATGTGCCCAGGGGCCCCTGGCCCTGACTGCAAAAAATCCTTATATCGAAGGATGGACCCCACACCGAAGTTGTCCCCACCTCAAACTTGTGCTGCCCTGATAGACCCAAGGGAGCCCTACAAACTGACATCAGGAACCTGGACTGCTGAGTTTTCTTTCCCAGGGAAAATGGAAAAAGGATGTGCCCAGGGGCCCCTGGCCCTGACTGCAAAGAATCCTTATATCGAAGGATGGACCCCACACCGAAGTTGTCCCCACCTCAAACTTGTGCTGCCCTGATAGACCCAAGGGAGCCCTACAAACTGACATCAGGAACCTGGACTGCTGAGTTTTCTTTCCCAGGGAAAATGGAAAAAGGATGTGCCCAGGGCCCCCTGGCCCTGACTGCAAAAAATCCTTATATCGAAGGATGGAGCCCACACCGAAGTTGTCCCCACCTCAAACTTGTGCCGCCCTGATAGACCCAAGGGAGCCCTACAAACTGACATCAGGAACCTGGACTGCTGAGTTTTCTTTCCCAGGGAAAATGGAAAAAGGTTCTGACGAGCGGCCGCTGGCCTTGGGCAGGGAACTCACTACAAGAAATCCATATATTGAAGGATGGACCCCACACCGAAGTTTTCCCCACCTCAAACTTGTGCTGCCCTGATAGACCCAAGGGAGCCCTACAAACTGACATGAGGAACCTGGACTGCTGAGTTTTCTTTCCCAGGGAAAATGGAAAAAGGTTGTGCCCAGGGTCCCCTAGCCCTGGACAGGGACCTCACTACCAAAAATCCTTATATCGAAGGATGGACCCCACACCGAAGTTGTCCCCACCTCAAACTTGTGCTACCCTGATAGACCCAAGGGAGCCCTACAAACTGACATCAGGAACCTGGACTGCTGAGTTTTCTTTCCCAGGGAAAATGGAAAAAGGATGTGCCCAGGTGTCCCTGGCCCTGGGATGGGGCCTCACTACAAAAAATCCTTATATCGAAGGATGGACCCCACACCAGAGTTGTCCCCACCTCAAACTTGTACTGCCCTGATAGACCCAAGGGAGCCCTACAAACTGACATCAGGAACCTGGACTGCTGAGTTTTCTTTCCCAGGGAAAATGGAAAAAGGATATGCCCAGGGGCCCCTGACCCTGACTGCAAAAAATCCTTATATCGAAGGATGGACCCCACACCGAAGTTGTCCCCACCTCAAACTTGTGCTGCCCTGATAGACCCAAGGGAGCCCTACAAACTGACATCAGGAACCTGGACTGCTGAGTTTTCTTTCCCAGGGAAAATGGAAAAAGAATATGCCCAGGGGCCCCTGGCCCTGACTGCAAAAAATCCTTATATCGAAGGATGGACCCCACACCGAAGTTGTCCCCACCTCAAACTTGTGCTGCCCTGATAGACCCAAGGGAGCCCTACAAACTGACATGAGGAACCTGGACTGCTGAGTTTTCTTTCCCAGGGAAAATGGAAAAAGGATGTGCCCAGGGGCCCCTGGCCCTGGGTTGGGGCCTCACTTCAAAAAATCCTTATATCGAAGGATGGACCCCACACCGAAGTTGTCCCCACCTCAAACTTGTGCTGCCCTGATAGACCCAAGGGAGCCCTACAAACTGACATCAGGAACCTGGACTGCTGAGTTTTCTTTCCCAGGGAAAATGGCCAAAGGATGTGCCCAGGGGCCCCTAGCCCTGACTGCAAAAAATCCTTATATCGAAGGATGGACCCCACACCGAAGTTGTCCCCACCTCAACCTTGTGCTGCCCCGATACACCCAAGGGAACCCTACAAACTGACATCAGGAACCTGGACTGCTGAGTTTTCTTTCCCAGGAAAAATGGAAAAAGGTTGTACCCAGGGGTCCCTGGCCCTGACTGCAAAAATCCTTATATCGAAGGATGGAACCCACACCAAAGTTGTCCCCACCTCAAACTTGTGCTGCCCTGATAGACCCAAGGGAGCCCTACAAACTGACATCAGGAACCCGGACTGCTGAGTTTTCTTTCCCAGGGAAAATGGAAAAAGGATGTGCCCAGGGGCCGCTGGCCTTGGACAGGGACCTCACTACAAGAAATCCATATATCGAAGGATGGACCCCACACCGAAGTTGTCCCCACCTCAAACTTGTGCTGCCCTGATAGACCCAAGGGAGCCCTACAAACTGACATCAGGAACCTGGACTGCTGAGTTTTCTTTCCCAGGGAAAATGGCCAAAGGATGTGCCCAGGGGCCCCTAGCCCTGACTGCAAAAAATCCTTATATCGAAGAATGGACCCCACACCGAAGTTGTCCCCACCTCAAACTTGTGCTGCCCTGATAGACCCAAGGGAGCCCTACAAACTGACATCAGGAACCTGGACTGCTGAGATTTCTTTCCCAGGGAAAATGGAAAAAGGATGTGCCCAGGGGCCCCTGGCCCTGTGCTGGGGCGTCACTGCAAAAAATCCTTATATCGAAGGATGGACCCCACACCGAAGTTGTCCCCACCTCAAACTTGTGCTGCCCTGATAGACCCAAGGGAGACCTACAAACTGACATCAGGAACCTGGACTGCTGAGTTTTCTTTCCCAGGGAAAATGGAAAAAGGATGTGCCCAGGGGCCCCTGTACCTGGGTAGGGACCTCATTGCAAAGAATCCTTATATCGAAGGATGGACCCCACACCGAAGTTTTCCCCACCTCAAACTTGTGCTGCCCTGATAGACCCAAGGGAACCCTACAAACTGACATCAGGAACCTGGACTGCTGAGTTTTCTTTCCCAGGGAAAATGGAAAAAGGATGTGCCCAGGGGCCCCTGGCCCTGACTGCAAAAAATCCTTATATCGAAGGATGGACCCCACACCGAAGTTGTCCCCACCTCAAACTTGTGCTGCCCTGATACACCCAAGGCAGCCCTACAAACTGACATCAGGAACCTGGACTGCTGAGTTTTCTTTCCCAGGGAAAATGGAAAAAGGATGTGCCCAGGGCCCCCCGGCCCTGACTGCAAAAAATCCTTATATCGAAGGATGGACCCCACATCAAAGTTGTCCCCACCTCAAACTTGTGCTGCCCTGATAGACCCAAGGGAGCTCTACAAACTGACATGAGGAACCTGGACTGCTGAGTTTTCTTTCCCACGGAAAATGGCCAAAGGATGTGCCCAGGGGCCCGTGGCCCTGGGCTGGGGCCTCACTGCAAAAAATCCATATATCAAAGGATGGAGCCCACACCGAAGTTGTCCCCACCTCAAACTTGTGCCGCCCTGATAGACCCAAGGGAGCCCTACAAACTGACATCAGGAACCTGGACTGCTGAGTTTTCTTTCCCAGGGAAAATGGCCAAAGGATGTGCCCAGGGGCCCCTGGCCCTGACTGCAAAAAATCCTTATATCGAAGGATGGACCCCACACCGAAGTTGTCCCCACCTCAAACTTGTGCTGCCCTGATAGACCCAAGGGAGCCCTAAAAACTGACATCAGAAACCTGGACTGCTGAGTTTTCTTTCCCAGGGAAAATGGAAAAAGGATGTGCCCAGGGGCCCCTGGCCCTGACTGCAAAGAATCCTTATATCGAAGGATGGACCCCACACCGAAGTTGTCCCCACCTCAAACTTGTGCTGCCCTGATAGACCCAAGGGAGCCCTACAAACTGACATCAGGAACCTGGACTGCTGAGTTTTCTTTCCCAGGGAAAATGGAAAAAGGATGTGCCTGGGGACCCCAGGCCCTGACTGCAAAAAATTCTTATATCGAAGGATGGAGCCCACACCGAAGTTGTCCCCACCTCAAACTTGTGCCGCCCTGATAGACCCAAGGGAGCCCTACAAACTGACATCAGGAACCTGGACTGCTGAGTTTTCTTTCCCAGGGAAAATGGAAAAAGGATGTGCCCAGGGGTCCCTGGCCCTGGGATGGGGCCTCACTACAAAAAATCCTTATATCGAAGGATGGACCCCACACCAAAGTTGTCCCCACCTCAAACTTCTGCTGCCCTGATAGACCCACGGAAACCCTACAAACTGACATCAGGAACCTGGACTGCTGAGTTTTCTTTCCCAGGGAAAATGGAAAAATGACATGGCCAGGAGCCCCTGACCCTGACTGCAAAAAATCCTTATATCGAAGGATGGACCCCACACCAAAGTTGTCCCCACCTCAAACTTGTGCTGCCCTGATAGACCCAAGGGAGCCCGACAAACTGACATCAGGAACCTGGACTGCTGAGTTTTCTTTCCCAGGGAAAATGGAAAAAGGATGTGCCCAGGGGCCCCTGGCCCTGACTGCAAAAAATCCTTATATCGAAGGATGGAGCCCACACCGAAGTTGTCCCCACCTCAAACTTGTGCCGCCCTGATAGACCCAAGGGAGCCCTACAAACTGACATCAGGAACCTGGACTGCTGAGTTTTCTTTCCCAGGGAAAATGGAAAAAGGATGAGCCCAGGGCCCCCTGGCCCTGGGCTGGGGCCTCACTACAAAAAATCCTTATATGGAAGGATGGACCCCACACCAAAGTTGTCCCCACCTCAAACTTGTGCTGCCCTGATAGACCCAAGGGAACCCTACAAACTGACATCAGGAACCTGGACTGCTGAGTTTTCTTTCCCAGGGAAAATGGAAAAATGATATGGCCAGGGGCCCCTGACCCTGACTGCAAAAAATCCTTATATCGAAGGATGGACCCCACACCAAAGTTGTCCCCACCTCAAACTTTTGCTGCCCTGATAGACCCAAGGGAGCCCTACAAACTGACATCAGGAACCTGGACTACTGAGTTTTCTTTCCCAGGGAAAATGGAAAAAGGATGTGCCCAGGGGCCCCCGGCCCTGACTGCAAAAAATCCTTATATCGAAGGATGGAGCCCACACCGAAGTTGTCCCCACCTCAAACTTGTGCTGCCCTGATAGACCCAAGGGAGCCCTACAAACTGACATCAGGAACCTGGACTCCTAAGTTTTCTTTCCCAGGGAAAATGGAAAAAGGATGTGCCCAGGGGCCCCTGTACCTGGGTATGGACCTCATTCCAAAGAATCCTTATATCGAAGGATGGACCCCACACCGAAGTTTTCCCCACCTCAAACTTGTGCCACCCTGATAGACCCAAGGGAGCCCTACAAACTGACATCAGGAACCTGGACTGCTGAGTTTTCTTTCCCAGGGAAAATGGCCAAAGGATGTGCCCAGGGGCCCCTGGCCCTGACTGCAAAAAATCCTTATATCGAAGGATGGACCCCACACCGAAGTTGTCCCCACCTCAAACTTGTGCTGCCCTGATAGACCCAAGGGAGCCCTACAAACTGACATCAGGAACCTGGACTGCTGAGATTTCTTTCCCAGGGAAAATGGAAAAAGGATGTGCCCAGGGGCCCCTGGCCCTGTGCTGGGGCGTCACTGCAAAAAATCCTTATATCGAAGGATGGACCCCACACCGAAGTTGTCCCCACCTCAAACTTGTGCTGCCCTGATAGACCCAAGGGAGACCTACAAACTGACATCAGGAACCTGGACTGCTGAGTTTTCTTTCCCAGGGAAAATGGAAAAAGGATGTGCCCAGGGGCCCCTGTACCTGGGTAGGGACCTCATTGCAAAGAATCCTTATATCGAAGGATGGACCCCACACCGAAGTTTTCCCCACCTCAAACTTGTGCTGCCCTGATAGACCCAAGGGAACCCTACAAACTGACATCAGGAACCTGGACTGCTGAGTTTTCTTTCCCAGGGAAAATGGAAAAAGGATGTGCCCAGGGGCCCCTGGCCCTGACTGCAAAAAATCCTTATATCGAAGGATGGACCCCACACCGAAGTTGTCCCCACCTCAAACTTGTGCTGCCCTGATACACCCAAGGCAGCCCTACAAACTGACATCAGGAACCTGGACTGCTGAGTTTTCTTTCCCAGGGAAAATGGAAAAAGGATGTGCCCAGGGCCCCCCGGCCCTGACTGCAAAAAATCCTTATATCGAAGGATGGACCTGAGACCGAAGTTGTCCCCACCTCAAACTTGTGCCGCCCTGATAGACCCAAGGGAGCCCTACAAACTGACATCAGGAACCTGGACTGCTGAGTTTTCTTTCCCAGGGAAAATGGAAAAAGGATGAGCCCAGGGCCCCCTGACCCTGGGCTGGGGCCTCACTACAAAAAATCCTTATATCGAAGGATGGACCCCACACCAAAGTTGTCCCCACCTCAAACTTGTGCTGCCCTGATAGACCCAAGGGAGCCCTACAAACTGACATCAGGAACCTGGACTGCTGAGTTTTCTTTCCCAGGGAAAATGGAAAAAGGATGTGCCCAGGGGCCCCTGGCCCTGACTGCAAAAAATCCTTATATCGAAGGATGGACCCCACACCGAAGTTGTCCCCACCTCAAACTTGTGCTGCCCTGATAGACCCAAGGGAGCCCTACAAACTGACATCAGGAACCTGGACTGCTGAGTTTTCTTTCCCAGGGAAAATGGAAAAAGGATGTGCCCAGGGGCCCCTGGCCCTGACTGCAAAAAATCCTTATATCGAAGGATGGACCCCACACAGAAATTTTCCCCACCTCAAACTTGTGCTGCCCTGATACACCCAAGGGAGCCCTACAAACTGACATCAGGAACCTGGACTGCTGAGTTTTCTTTCCCAGGGAAAATGGAAAAAGGTTCTGACGAGCGGCCGCTGGCCTTGGGCAGGGAACTCACTACAAGAAATCCATATATTGAAGGATGGACCCCACACCGAAGTTTTCCCCACCTCAAACTTGTGCTGCCCTGATAGACCCAAGGGAGCCCTACAAACTGACATGAGGAACCTGGACTGCTGAGTTTTCTTTCCCAGGGAAAATGGAAAAAGGTTGTGCCCAGGGTCCCCTAGCCCTGGACAGGGACCTCACTACCAAAAATCCTTATATCGAAGGATGGACCCCACACCGAAGTTGTCCCCACCTCAAACTTGTGCTACCCTGATAGACCCAAGGGAGCCCTACAAACTGACATCAGGAACCTGGACTGCTGAGTTTTCTTTCCCAGGGAAAATGGAAAAAGGATGTGCCCAGGTGTCCCTGGCCCTGGGATGGGGCCTCACTACAAAAAATCCTTATATCGAAGGATGGACCCCACACCAGAGTTGTCCCCACCTCAAACTTGTACTGCCCTGATAGACCCAAGGGAGCCCTACAAACTGACATCAGGAACCTGGACTGCTGAGTTTTCTTTCCCAGGGAAAATGGAAAAAGGATATGCCCAGGGGCCCCTGACCCTGACTGCAAAAAATCCTTATATCGAAGGATGGACCCCACACCGAAGTTGTCCCCACCTCAAACTTGTGCTGCCCTGATAGACCCAAGGGAGCCCTACAAACTGACATCAGGAACCTGGACTGCTGAGTTTTCTTTCCCAGGGAAAATGGAAAAAGAATATGCCCAGGGGCCCCTGGCCCTGACTGCAAAAAATCCTTATATCGAAGGATGGACCCCACACCGAAGTTGTCCCCACCTCAAACTTGTGCTGCCCTGATAGACCCAAGGGAGCCCTACAAACTGACATGAGGAACCTGGACTGCTGAGTTTTCTTTCCCAGGGAAAATGGAAAAAGGATGTGCCCAGGGGCCCCTGGCCCTGGGTTGGGGCCTCACTTCAAAAAATCCTTATATCGAAGGATGGACCCCACACCGAAGTTGTCCCCACCTCAAACTTGTGCTGCCCTGATAGACCCAAGGGAGCCCTACAAACTGACATCAGGAACCTGGACTGCTGAGTTTTCTTTCCCAGGGAAAATGGCCAAAGGATGTGCCCAGGGGCCCCTAGCCCTGACTGCAAAAAATCCTTATATCGAAGGATGGACCCCACACCGAAGTTGTCCCCACCTCAACCTTGTGCTGCCCCGATACACCCAAGGGAACCCTACAAACTGACATCAGGAACCTGGACTGCTGAGTTTTCTTTCCCAGGAAAAATGGAAAAAGGTTGTACCCAGGGGTCCCTGGCCCTGACTGCAAAAATCCTTATATCGAAGGATGGAACCCACACCAAAGTTGTCCCCACCTCAAACTTGTGCTGCCCTGATAGACCCAAGGGAGCCCTACAAACTGACATCAGGAACCCGGACTGCTGAGTTTTCTTTCCCAGGGAAAATGGAAAAAGGATGTGCCCAGGGGCCGCTGGCCTTGGACAGGGACCTCACTACAAGAAATCCATATATCGAAGGATGGACCCCACACCGAAGTTGTCCCCACCTCAAACTTGTGCTGCCCTGATAGACCCAAGGGAGCCCTACAAACTGACATCAGGAACCTGGACTGCTGAGTTTTCTTTCCCAGGGAAAATGGCCAAAGGATGTGCCCAGGGGCCCCTAGCCCTGACTGCAAAAAATCCTTATATCGAAGAATGGACCCCACACCGAAGTTGTCCCCTCCTCAAACTTGTGCTGCCCTGATAGACCCAAGGGAGCCCTACAAACTGACATCAGGAACCTGGACTGCTGAGTTTTCTTTCCCAGGGAAAATGGAAAAAGGATGTGCCCAGGGGCCTCTGGCCCTGACTGCAAAAAATCCTTATATCGAAGGATGGACCCCACATCAAAGTTGTCCCCACCTCAAACTTGTGCTGCCCTGATAGACCCAAGGGAGCTCTACAAACTGACATGAGGAACCTGGACTGCTGAGTTTTCTTTCCCACGGAAAATGGCCAAAGGATGTGCCCAGGGGCCCGTGGCCCTGGGCTGGGGCCTCACTGCAAAAAATCCATATATCAAAGGATGGAGCCCACACCGAAGTTGTCCCCACCTCAAACTTGTGCCGCCCTGATAGACCCAAGGGAGCCCTACAAACTGACATCAGGAACCTGGACTGCTGAGTTTTCTTTCCCAGGGAAAATGGCCAAAGGATGTGCCCAGGGGCCCCTGGCCCTGACTGCAAAAAATCCTTATATCGAAGGATGGACCCCACACCGAAGTTGTCCCCACCTCAAACTTGTGCTGCCCTGATAGACCCAAGGGAGCCCTAAAAACTGACATCAGAAACCTGGACTGCTGAGTTTTCTTTCCCAGGGAAAATGGAAAAAGGATGTGCCCAGGGGCCCCTGGCCCTGACTGCAAAGAATCCTTATATCGAAGGATGGACCCCACACCAAAGTTGTCCCCACCTCAAACTTGTGCTGCCCTGATAGACCCAAGGGAGCCCTACAAACTGACATCAGGAACCTGGACTGCTGAGTTTTCTTTCCCAGGGAAAATGGAAAAAGGATGTGCCTGGGGACCCCAGGCCCTGACTGCAAAAAATTCTTATATCGAAGGATGGAGCCCACACCGAAGTTGTCCCCACCTCAAACTTGTGCCGCCCTGATAGACCCAAGGGAGCCCTACAAACTGACATCAGGAACCTGGACTGCTGAGTTTTCTTTCCCAGGGAAAATGGAAAAAGGATGTGCCCAGGGGTCCCTGGCCCTGGGATGGGGCCTCACTACAAAAAATCCTTATATCGAAGGATGGACCCCACACCAAAGTTGTCCCCACCTCAAACTTCTGCTGCCCTGATAGACCCACGGAAACCCTACAAACTGACATCAGGAACCTGGACTGCTGAGTTTTCTTTCCCAGGGAAAATGGAAAAATGACATGGCCAGGAGCCCCTGACCCTGACTGCAAAAAATCCTTATATCGAAGGATGGACCCCACACCAAAGTTGTCCCCACCTCAAACTTGTGCTGCCCTGATAGACCCAAGGGAGCCCGACAAACTGACATCAGGAACCTGGACTGCTGAGTTTTCTTTCCCAGGGAAAATGGAAAAAGGATGTGCCCAGGGGCCCCTGGCCCTGACTGCAAAAAATCCTTATATCGAAGGATGGAGCCCACACCGAAGTTGTCCCCACCTCAAACTTGTGCCGCCCTGATAGACCCAAGGGAGCCCTACAAACTGACATCAGGAACCTGGACTGCTGAGTTTTCTTTCCCAGGGAAAATGGAAAAAGGATGAGCCCAGGGCCCCCTGGCCCTGGGCTGGGGCCTCACTACAAAAAATCCTTATATGGAAGGATGGACCCCACACCAAAGTTGTCCCCACCTCAAACTTGTGCTGCCCTGATAGACCCAAGGGAACCCTACAAACTGACATCAGGAACCTGGACTGCTGAGTTTTCTTTCCCAGGGAAAATGGAAAAATGATATGGCCAGGGGCCCCTGACCCTGACTGCAAAAAATCCTTATATCGAAGGATGGACCCCACACCAAAGTTGTCCCCACCTCAAACTTTTGCTGCCCTGATAGACCCAAGGGAGCCCTACAAACTGACATCAGGAACCTGGACTACTGAGTTTTCTTTCCCAGGGAAAATGGAAAAAGGATGTGCCCAGGGGCCCCCGGCCCTGACTGCAAAAAATCCTTATATCGAAGGATGGAGCCCACACCGAAGTTGTCCCCACCTCAAACTTGTGCTGCCCTGATAGACCCAAGGGAGCCCTACAAACTGACATCAGGAACCTGGACTCCTGAGTTTTCTTTCCCAGGGAAAATGGAAAAAGGATGTGCCCAGGGGCCCCTGTACCTGGGTATGGACCTCATTCCAAAGAATCCTTATATCGAAGGATGGACCCCACACCGAAGTTTTCCCCACCTCAAACTTGTGCCACCCTGATAGACCCAAGGGAGCCCTACAAACTGACATCAGGAACCTGGACTGCTGAGTTTTCTTTCCCAGGGAAAATGGCCAAAGGATGTGCCCAGGGGCCCCTGGCCCTGACTGCAAAAAATCCTTATATCGAAGGATGGACCCCACACCGAAGTTGTCCCCACCTCAAACTTGTGCTGCCCTGATAGACCCAAGGGAGCCCTACAAACTGACATCAGGAACCTGGACTGCTGAGATTTCTTTCCCAGGGAAAATGGAAAAAGGATGTGCCCAGGGGCCCCTGGCCCTGTGCTGGGGCGTCACTGCAAAAAATCCTTATATCGAAGGATGGACCCCACACCGAAGTTGTCCCCACCTCAAACTTGTGCTGCCCTGATAGACCCAAGGGAGACCTACAAACTGACATCAGGAACCTGGACTGCTGAGTTTTCTTTCCCAGGGAAAATGGAAAAAGGATGTGCCCAGGGGCCCCTGTACCTGGGTAGGGACCTCATTGCAAAGAATCCTTATATCGAAGGATGGACCCCACACCGAAGTTTTCCCCACCTCAAACTTGTGCTGCCCTGATAGACCCAAGGGAACCCTACAAACTGACATCAGGAACCTGGACTGCTGAGTTTTCTTTCCCAGGGAAAATGGAAAAAGGATGTGCCCAGGGGCCCCTGGCCCTGACTGCAAAAAATCCTTATATCGAAGGATGGACCCCACACCGAAGTTGTCCCCACCTCAAACTTGTGCTGCCCTGATACACCCAAGGCAGCCCTACAAACTGACATCAGGAACCTGGACTGCTGAGTTTTCTTTCCCAGGGAAAATGGAAAAAGGATGTGCCCAGGGCCCCCCGGCCCTGACTGCAAAAAATCCTTATATCGAAGGATGGACCTGAGACCGAAGTTGTCCCCACCTCAAACTTGTGCCGCCCTGATAGACCCAAGGGAGCCCTACAAACTGACATCAGGAACCTGGACTGCTGAGTTTTCTTTCCCAGGGAAAATGGAAAAAGGATGAGCCCAGGGCCCCCTGACCCTGGGCTGGGGCCTCACTACAAAAAATCCTTATATCGAAGGATGGACCCCACACCAAAGTTGTCCCCACCTCAAACTTGTGCTGCCCTGATAGACCCAAGGGAGCCCTACAAACTGACATCAGGAACCTGGACTGCTGAGTTTTCTTTCCCAGGGAAAATGGAAAAAGGATGTGCCTAGGGGCCCCTGGCCCTGACTGCAAAAACTCCTTATATCGAAGGATGGAGCCCACACCGAAGTTGTCCCCACCTCAAACTTGTGCTGCCCTGATACACCCAAGGCAGCCCTACAAACTGACATCAGGGACCTGGACTGCTGAGTTTTCTTTCCCAGGGAAAATGGAAAAAGGATGTGCCCAGGGGCCCCTGGCCCTGACTGCAAAAAATCCTTATATCGAAGGATGCACCCCACACCGAAGTTGTCCCCACCTCAAACTTGTGCTGCCCTGATAGACCCAAGGGAGCCCTACAAACTGACATCAGGAACCTGGACTGCTGAGTTTTCTTTCCCAGGGAAAATGGAAAAAGGTTCTGACGAGGGGCCGCTGGCCTTGGGCAGGGACCTCACTACAAGAAATCCATATATCGAAGGATGGACCCCACACCGAAGTTTTCCCCACCTCAAACTTTTGCTGCCCTGATAGACCCAAGGGAGCCCTACAAACTGACATCAGGAACCTGGACTCCTGAATTTTCTTTCCCAGGGAAAATGGAAAAAGGATGTGCCCAGGGTCCCCTAGCCCTGGAGAGGGACCTCACTACCAAAAATCCTTATATCGAAGGATGGACCCCACATCAAAGTTGTCCCCACCTCAAACTTGTGCTACCCTGATAGACCCAAGGGAGCCGTACAAACTGACATCAGGAACCTGGACTGCTGAGTATTCTTTCCCAGGGAAAATGGAAAAAGGATGTGCCCAGGGGCCCCTGGCCCTGACTGCAAAAAATCCTTATATCGAAGGATGAACCCCACACCGAAGTTGTCCCCACCTCAAACTTGTGCTGCCCTGATAGACCCAAGGGAGCCCTACAAACTGACATCAGGAACCTGGACTGCTGAGTTTTCTTTCCCAGGGAAAATGGAAAAAGGATGTGCCCAGGGGCCCCTGTCCCTGACTGCAAAGAATCCTTATATCGAAGGATGGACCCCACACCAAAGTTGTCCCCACCTCAAACTTGTGCTGCCCTGATAGACCCAAGGGAGCCCTACAAACTGACATCAGGAACCTGGACTGCTGAGTTTTCTTTCCCAGGGAAAATGGAAAAAGGATGTGCCCAGGGGCCCCTGTACCTGGGATGGGGCCTCACTACAAAAAATCCTTATATGGAAGGATGGACCCCACACCAGAGTTGTCCCCACCTCAAACTTGTACTGCCCTGATAGACCCAAGGGAGCCCTACAAACTGACATCAGGAACCTGGACTGCTGAGTTTTCTTTCCCAGGGAAAATGGAAAAAGGATATGCCCAGGGGCCCCTGACCCTGACTGCAAAAAATCCTTATATCGAAGGATGGACCCCACAACGAAGTTGTCCCCACCTCAAACTTGTGCTGCCCTGATAGACCCAAGGGAGCCCTACAAACTGACATCAGGAACCTGGACTGCTGAGTTTTCTTTCCCAGGGAAAATGGAAAAAGGATATGCCCAGGGGCCCCTGGCCCTGACTGCAAAAAATCCTTATATCGAAGGATGGACCCCACACCGAAGTTGTCCCCACCTCAAACTTGTGCTGCCCCGATACACCCAAGGGAGCACTACAAACTGACATCAGGAACCTGGACTCCTGAGTTTTCTTTCCCAGGGAAAATGGAAAAAGGATGTGCCCAGGGGCCCCTGTACCTGGGTATGGACCTCATTCCAAAGAATCCTTATATCGAAGGATGGACCCCACACCGAAGTTTTCCCCACCTCAAACTTGTGCCACCCTGATAGACCCAAGGGAGCCCTACAAACTGACATCAGGAACCTGGACTGCTGAGTTTTCTTTCCCAGGGAAAATGGCCAAAGGATGTGCCCAGGGGCCCCTGGCCCTGACTGCAAAAAATCCTTATATCGAAGGATGGACCCCACACCGAAGTTGTCCCCACCTCAAACTTGTGCTGCCCTGATAGACCCAAGGGAGCCCTACAAACTGACATCAGGAACCTGGACTGCTGAGATTTCTTTCCCAGGGAAAATGGAAAAAGGATGTGCCCAGGGGCCCCTGGCCCTGTGCTGGGGAGTCACTGCAAAAAATCCTTATATCGAAGGATGGACCCCACACCGAAGTTGTCCCCACCTCAAACTTGTGCTGCCCTGATAGACCCAAGGGAGACCTACAAACTGACATCAGGAACCTGGACTGCTGAGTTTTCTTTCCCAGGGAAAATGGAAAAAGGATGTGCCCAGGGGCCCCTGTACCTGGGTAGGGACCTCATTGCAAAGAATCCTTATATCGAAGGATGGACCCCACACCGAAGTTTTCCCCACCTCAAACTTGTGCTGCCCTGATAGACCCAAGGGAACCCTACAAACTGACATCAGGAACCTGGACTGCTGAGTTTTCTTTCCCAGGGAAAATGGAAAAAGGATGTGCCAAGGGGCCCCTGGCCCTGACTGCAAAGAATCCTTATATCGAAGGATGGACCCCACACCGAAGTTGTCCCCACCTCAAACTTGTGCTGCCCTGATACACCCAAGGCAGCCCTACAAACTGACATCAGGAACCTGGACTGCTGAGTTTTCTTTCCCAGGGAAAATGGAAAAAGGATGTGCCCAGGGCCCCCCGGCCCTGACTGTAAAAAATCCTTATATCGAAGGATGGACCTGAGACCGAAGTTGTCCCCACCTCAAACTTGTGCCGCCCTGATAGACCCAAGGGAGCCCTACAAACTGACATCAGGAACCTGGACTGCTGAGTTTTCTTTCCCAGGGAAAATGGAAAAAGGATGAGCCCAGGGCCCCCTGACCCTGGGCTGGGGCCTCACTACAAAAAATCCTTATATCGAAGGATGGACCCCACACCAAAGTTGTCCCCACCTCAAACTTGTGCTGCCCTGATAGACCCAAGGGAGCCCTACAAACTGACATCAGGAACCTGGACTGCTGAGTTTTCTTTCCCAGGGAAAATGGAAAAAGGATGTGCCTAGGGGCCCCTGGCCCTGACTGCAAAAACTCCTTATATCGAAGGATGGAGCCCACACCGAAGTTGTCCCCACCTCAAACTTGTGCTGCCCTGATACACCCAAGGCAGCCCTACAAACTGACATCAGGGACCTGGACTGCTGAGTTTTCTTTCCCAGGGAAAATGGAAAAAGGATGTGCCCAGGGGCCCCTGGCCCTGACTGCAAAAAATCCTTATATCGAAGGATGCACCCCACACCGAAGTTGTCCCCACCTCAAACTTGTGCTGCCCTGATAGACCCAAGGGAGCCCTACAAACTGACATCAGGAACCTGGACTGCTGAGTTTTCTTTCCCAGGGAAAATGGAAAAAGGTTCTGACGAGGGGCCGCTGGCCTTGGGCAGGGACCTCACTACAAGAAATCCATATATCGAAGGATGGACCCCACACCGAAGTTTTCCCCACCTCAAACTTTTGCTGCCCTGATAGACCCAAGGGAGCCCTACAAACTGACATCAGGAACCTGGACTCCTGAATTTTCTTTCCCAGGGAAAATGGAAAAAGGATGTGCCCAGGGTCCCCTAGCCCTGGAGAGGGACCTCACTACCAAAAATCCTTATATCGAAGGATGGACCCCACATCAAAGTTGTCCCCACCTCAAACTTGTGCTACCCTGATAGACCCAAGGGAGCCGTACAAACTGACATCAGGAACCTGGACTGCTGAGTATTCTTTCCCAGGGAAAATGGAAAAAGGATGTGCCCAGGGGCCCCTGGCCCTGACTGCAAAAAATCCTTATATCGAAGGATGAACCCCACACCGAAGTTGTCCCCACCTCAAACTTGTGCTGCCCTGATAGACCCAAGGGAGCCCTACAAACTGACATCAGGAACCTGGACTGCTGAGTTTTCTTTCCCAGGGAAAATGGAAAAAGGATGTGCCCAGGGGCCCCTGTCCCTGACTGCAAAGAATCCTTATATCGAAGGATGGACCCCACACCAAAGTTGTCCCCACCTCAAACTTGTGCTGCCCTGATAGACCCAAGGGAGCCCTACAAACTGACATCAGGAACCTGGACTGCTGAGTTTTCTTTCCCAGGGAAAATGGAAAAAGGATGTGCCCAGGGGCCCCTGTACCTGGGATGGGGCCTCACTACAAAAAATCCTTATATGGAAGGATGGACCCCACACCAGAGTTGTCCCCACCTCAAACTTGTACTGCCCTGATAGACCCAAGGGAGCCCTACAAACTGACATCAGGAACCTGGACTGCTGAGTTTTCTTTCCCAGGGAAAATGGAAAAAGGATATGCCCAGGGGCCCCTGACCCTGACTGCAAAAAATCCTTATATCGAAGGATGGACCCCACAACGAAGTTGTCCCCACCTCAAACTTGTGCTGCCCTGATAGACCCAAGGGAGCCCTACAAACTGACATCAGGAACCTGGACTGCTGAGTTTTCTTTCCCAGGGAAAATGGAAAAAGGATATGCCCAGGGGCCCCTGGCCCTGACTGCAAAAAATCCTTATATCGAAGGATGGACCCCACACCGAAGTTGTCCCCACCTCAAACTTGTGCTGCCCCGATACACCCAAGGGAGCACTACAAACTGACATCAGGAACCTGGACTCCTGAGTTTTCTTTCCCAGGGAAAATGGAAAAAGGATGTGCCCAGGGGCCCCTGTACCTGGGTATGGACCTCATTCCAAAGAATCCTTATATCGAAGGATGGACCCCACACCGAAGTTTTCCCCACCTCAAACTTGTGCCACCCTGATAGACCCAAGGGAGCCCTACAAACTGACATCAGGAACCTGGACTGCTGAGTTTTCTTTCCCAGGGAAAATGGCCAAAGGATGTGCCCAGGGGCCCCTGGCCCTGACTGCAAAAAATCCTTATATCGAAGGATGGACCCCACACCGAAGTTGTCCCCACCTCAAACTTGTGCTGCCCTGATAGACCCAAGGGAGCCCTACAAACTGACATCAGGAACCTGGACTGCTGAGATTTCTTTCCCAGGGAAAATGGAAAAAGGATGTGCCCAGGGGCCCCTGGCCCTGTGCTGGGGAGTCACTGCAAAAAATCCTTATATCGAAGGATGGACCCCACACCGAAGTTGTCCCCACCTCAAACTTGTGCTGCCCTGATAGACCCAAGGGAGACCTACAAACTGACATCAGGAACCTGGACTGCTGAGTTTTCTTTCCCAGGGAAAATGGAAAAAGGATGTGCCCAGGGGCCCCTGTACCTGGGTAGGGACCTCATTGCAAAGAATCCTTATATCGAAGGATGGACCCCACACCGAAGTTTTCCCCACCTCAAACTTGTGCTGCCCTGATAGACCCAAGGGAACCCTACAAACTGACATCAGGAACCTGGACTGCTGAGTTTTCTTTCCCAGGGAAAATGGAAAAAGGATGTGCCAAGGGGCCCCTGGCCCTGACTGCAAAGAATCCTTATATCGAAGGATGGACCCCACACCGAAGTTGTCCCCACCTCAAACTTGTGCTGCCCTGATACACCCAAGGCAGCCCTACAAACTGACATCAGGAACCTGGACTGCTGAGTTTTCTTTCCCAGGGAAAATGGAAAAAGGATGTGCCCAGGGCCCCCCGGCCCTGACTGTAAAAAATCCTTATATCGAAGGATGGACCTGAGACCGAAGTTGTCCCCACCTCAAACTTGTGCCGCCCTGATAGACCCAAGGGAGCCCTACAAACTGACATCAGGAACCTGGACTGCTGAGTTTTCTTTCCCAGGGAAAATGGAAAAAGGATGAGCCCAGGGCCCCCTGACCCTGGGCTGGGGCCTCACTACAAAAAATCCTTATATCGAAGGATGGACCCCACACCAAAGTTGTCCCCACCTCAAACTTGTGCTGCCCTGATAGACCCAAGGGAGCCCTACAAACTGACATCAGGAACCTGGACTGCTGAGTTTTCTTTCCCAGGGAAAATGGAAAAAGGATGTGCCTAGGGGCCCCTGGCCCTGACTGCAAAAACTCCTTATATCGAAGGATGGAGCCCACACCGAAGTTGTCCCCACCTCAAACTTGTGCTGCCCTGATACACCCAAGGCAGCCCTACAAACTGACATCAGGGACCTGGACTGCTGAGTTTTCTTTCCCAGGGAAAATGGAAAAAGGATGTGCCCAGGGGCCCCTGGCCCTGACTGCAAAAAATCCTTATATCGAAGGATGCACCCCACACCGAAGTTGTCCCCACCTCAAACTTGTGCTGCCCTGATAGACCCAAGGGAGCCCTACAAACTGACATCAGGAACCTGGACTGCTGAGTTTTCTTTCCCAGGGAAAATGGAAAAAGGTTCTGACGAGGGGCCGCTGGCCTTGGGCAGGGACCTCACTACAAGAAATCCATATATCGAAGGATGGACCCCACACCGAAGTTTTCCCCACCTCAAACTTTTGCTGCCCTGATAGACCCAAGGGAGCCCTACAAACTGACATCAGGAACCTGGACTCCTGAATTTTCTTTCCCAGGGAAAATGGAAAAAGGATGTGCCCAGGGTCCCCTAGCCCTGGAGAGGGACCTCACTACCAAAAATCCTTATATCGAAGGATGGACCCCACATCAAAGTTGTCCCCACCTCAAACTTGTGCTACCCTGATAGACCCAAGGGAGCCGTACAAACTGACATCAGGAACCTGGACTGCTGAGTTTTCTTTCCCAGGGAAAATGGAAAAAGGATGTGCCCAGGGGCCCCTGGCCCTGACTGCAAAAAATCCTTATATCGAAGGATGAACCCCACACCGAAGTTGTCCCCACCTCAAACTTGTGCTGCCCTGATAGACCCAAGGGAGCCCTACAAACTGACATCAGGAACCTGGACTGCTGAGTTTTCTTTCCCAGGGAAAATGGAAAAAGGATGTGCCCAGGGGCCCCTGTCCCTGACTGCAAAGAATCCTTATATCGAAGGATGGACCCCACACCAAAGTTGTCCCCACCTCAAACTTGTGCTGCCCTGATAGACCCAAGGGAGCCCTACAAACTGACATCAGGAACCTGGACTGCTGAGTTTTCTTTCCCAGGGAAAATGGAAAAAGGATGTGCCCAGGTGTCCCTGGCCCTGGGATGGGGCCTCACTACAAAAAATCCTTATATGGAAGGATGGACCCCACACCAGAGTTGTCCCAACCTCAAACTTGTACTGCCCTGATAGACCCAAGGGAGCCCTACAAACTGACATCAGGAACCTGGACTGCTGAGTTTTCTTTCCCAGGGAAAATGGAAAAAGGATATGCCCAGGGGCCCCTGACCCTGACTGCAAAAAATCCTTATATCGAAGGATGGACCCCACAACGAAGTTGTCCCCACCTCAAACTTGTGCTGCCCTGATAGACCCAAGGGAGCCCTACAAACTGACATCAGGAACCTGGACTGCTGAGTTTTCTTTCCCAGGGAAAATGGAAAAAGGATATGCCCAGGGGCCCCTGGCCCTGACTGCAAAAAATCCTTATATCGAAGGATGGACCCCACACCGAAGTTGTCCCCACCTCAAACTTGTGCTGCCCCGATACACCCAAGGGAACCCTACAAACTGACATCAGGAACCTGGACTGCTGAGTTTTCTTTCCCAGGAAAAATGGAAAAAGGTTGTACCCAGGGGTCCCTGGCCCTGACTGCAAAAAATCCTTATATCGAAGGATGGACCCCACATCAAAGTTGTCCCCACCTCAAACTTGTGCTGCCCTGATAGACCCAAGGGAGCCCTACAAACTGACATCAGGAACCTGGACTGCTGAGTTTTCTTTCCCACGGAAAATTGCCAAAGGATGTGCCCAGGGGCCCGTGGCCCTGGGCTGGGGCCTCACTGCAAAAAATCCTTATATCGAAGGATGGAGCCCACACCGAAGTTGTCCCCACCTCAAACTTGTGCCGCCCTGATAGACCCAAGGGAGCCCTACAAACTGACATCAGGAACCTGGACTGCTGAGTTTTCTTTCCCAGGGAAAATGGCCAAAGGATGTGCCCAGGGGCCCGTGGCCCTGGGCTGGGGCCTCACTGCAAAAAATCCTTATATCGAAGGATGGACCCCACACCGAAGTTGTCCCCACCTCAAACTTGTGCTGCCCCGATACACCCAAGGGAACCCTACAAACTGACATCAGGAACCTGGACTGCTGAGTTTTCTTTCCCAGGAAAAATGGAAAAAGGTTGTACCCAGGGGTCCCTGGCCCTGACTGCAAAAAATCCTTATATCGAAGGATGGACCCCACATCAAAGTTGTCCCCACCTCAAACTTGTGCTGCCCTGATAGACCCAAGGGAGCCCTACAAACTGACATCAGGAACCTGGACTGCTGAGTTTTCTTTCCCACGGAAAATGGCCAAAGGATGTGCCCAGGGGCCCGTGGCCCTGGGCTGGGGCCTCACTGCAAAAAATCCTTATATCGAAGGATGGAGCCCACACCAAAGTTGTCCCAACCTCAAACTTGTGCTGCCCTGATAGACCCAAGGGAGCCCTACAAACTGACATCAGGAACCTGGACTGCAGAGTTTTCTTTCCCAGGGAAAATGGAAAAAGGATGTGCCCAGGGGTCCCTGGCCCTGACTGCAAAAAATCCTTATATCGAAGGATGGACCCCACACCAAAGTTGTCCCCACCTCAAACTTGAGCTGCCCTGATAGACCCAAGGGAGCCCTACAAACTGACATCAGGAACCTGGACTGCTGAGTTTTCTTTCCCACGGAAAATGGAAAAAGGATGTGCCCAGGGGTCCCTTGCCATGGGATGGGGCCTCACTACAAAAAATCCTTATATCGAAGGATGGAGCCCACACTGAATTTGTTCCCACCTCAAACTTGTGCTGCCCTGATAGACCCAAGGGAGCCCTACAAACTGACATCAGGAACCTGGACTGCTGAGTTTTCTTTCCCAGGGAAAATGGCTAAAGGATGTCCCCAGGGGCCCCTGGCCCTGACTGCAAAAAATCCTTATATCGAAGGATGGACCCCACACCAAAGTTGTCCCCACCTCAAACTTGTGCTGCCCTGATAGACCCAAGGGAGCCCTACAAACTGACATCAGGAACCTGGACTGCTGAGTTTTCTTTCCCAGGGAAAATGGAAAAAGGATGTGCCTAGGGGCCCCTGGCCCTGACTGCAAAAACTCCTTATATCGAAGGATGGAGCCCACACCGAAGTTGTCCCCACCTCAAACGTGTGCTGCCCTGATACACCCAAGGCAGCCCTACAAACTGACATCAGGGACCTGGACTGCTGAGTTTTCTTTCCCAGGGAAAATGGAAAAAGGATGTGCCCAGGGGCCCCTGGCCCTGACTGCAAAAAATCCTTATATCGAAGGATGCACCCCACACCGAAGTTGTCCCCACCTCAAACTTGTGCTGCCCTGATAGACCCAAGGGAGCCCTACAAACTGACATCAGGAACCTGGACTGCTGAGTTTTCTTTCCCAGGGAAAATGGAAAAAGGTTCTGACGAGGGGCCGCTGGCCTTGGGCAGGGACCTCACTACAAGAAATCCATATATCGAAGGATGGACCCCACACCGAAGTTTTCCCCACCTCAAACTTTTGCTGCCCTGATAGACCCAAGGGAGCCCTACAAACTGACATCAGGAACCTGGACTCCTGAATTTTCTTTCCCAGGGAAAATGGAAAAAGGATGTGCCCAGGGTCCCCTAGCCCTGGAGAGGGACCTCACTACCAAAAATCCTTATATCGAAGGATGGACCCCACATCAAAGTTGTCCCCACCTCAAACTTGTGCTACCCTGATAGACCCAAGGGAGCCCTACAAACTGACATCAGGAACCTGGACTGCTGAGTATTCTTTCCCAGGGAAAATGGAAAAAGGATGTGCCCAGGGGCCCCTGGCCCTGACTGCAAAAAATCCTTATATCGAAGGATGGACCCCACACCGAAGTTGTCCCCACCTCAAACTTGTGCTGCCCTGATAGACCCAAGGGAGCCCTACAAACTGACATCAGGAACCTGGACTGCTGAGTTTTCTTTCCCAGGGAAAATGGAAAAAGGATGTGCCCAGGGGCCCCTGTCCCTGACTGCAAAGAATCCTTATATCGAAGGATGGACCCCACACCAAAGTTGTCCCCACCTCAAACTTGTGCTGCCCTGATAGACCCAAGGGAGCCCTACAAACTGACATCAGGAACCTGGACTGCTGAGTTTTCTTTCCCAGGGAAAATGGAAAAAGGATGTGCCCAGGTGTCCCTGGCCCTGGGATGGGGCCTCACTACAAAAAATCCTTATATGGAATGATGGACCCCACACCAGAGTTGTCCCCACCTCAAACTTGTACTGCCCTGATAGACCCAAGGGAGCCCTACAAACTGACATCAGGAACCTGGACTGCTGAGTTTTCTTTCCCAGGGAAAATGGAAAAAGGATATGCCCAGGGGCCCCTGACCCTGACTGCAAAAAATCCTTATATCGAAGGATGGACCCCACAACGAAGTTGTCCCCACCTCAAACTTGTGCTGCCCTGATAGACCCAAGGGAGCCCTACAAACTGACATCAGGAACCTGGACTGCTGAGTTTTCTTTCCCAGGGAAAATGGAAAAAGGATATGCCCAGGGGCCCCTGGCCCTGACTGCAAAAAATCCTTATATCGAAGGATGGACCCCACACCGAAGTTGTCCCCACCTCAAACTTGTGCTGCCCCGGTACACCCAAGGGAACCCTACAAACTGACATCAGCAACCTGGACTGCTGAGTTTTCTTTCCCAGGAAAAATGCAAAAAGGTTGTACCCAGGGGTCCCTGGCCCTGACTGCAAAAAATCCTTATATCGAAGGATGGACCCCACATCAAAGTTGTCCCCACCTCAAACTTGTGCTGCCCTGATAGACCCAAGGGAGCCCTACAAACTGACATCAGGAACCTGGACTGCTGAGTTTTCTTTCCCACGGAAAATGGCCAAAGGATGTGCCCAGGGGCCCCTGGCCCTGGGCTGGGGCCTCACTGCAAAAAATCCTTATATCGAAGGATGGAGCCCACACCGAAGTTGTCCCCACCTCAAACGTGTGCTGCCCTGATACACCCAAGGCAGCCCTACAAACTGACATCAGGGACCTGGACTGCTGAGTTTTCTTTCCCAGGGAAAATGGAAAAAGGATGTGCCCAGGGGCCCCTGGCCCTGACTGCAAAAAATCCTTATATCGAAGGATGGACCCCACACCGAAGTTGTCCCCACCTCAAACTTGTGCTGCCCTGATAGACCCAAGGGAGCCCTACAAACTGACATCAGGAACCTGGACTGCTGAGTTTTCTTTCCCAGGGAAAATGGAAAAAGGATGTGCCCAGGGGCCCCTGGCCCTGACTGCAAAAAATCCTTATATCGAAGGATGGACCCCGCACCAAAGTTGTCCCAACCTCAAACTTGTGCTGCCCTGATAGACCCAAGGGAGCCCTACAAACTGACATCAGGAACCTGGACTGCAGAGTTTTCTTTCCCAGTGAAAATGGAAAAAGGTTGTGCCCAGGGGCCCCTGGCCCTGACTGCAAAAAATCCTTATATCGAAGGATGGAGCCCACACCAAAGTTGTCCCCACCTCAAACTTGTGCTGACCTCATAGACCCAAGGGAGCCCTACAAACTGACATCAGGAACCTGGACTGCTGAGTTTTCTTTCCCAGGGAAAATGGAAAAAGGATGTGCCCAGGGGCCCCTGTCCCTGACTGCAAAGAATCCTTATATCGAAGGATGGACCCCACACCAAAGTTGTCCCCACCTCAAACTTGTGCTGCCCTGATAGACCCAAGGGAGCCCTACAAACTGACATCAGGAACCTGGACTGCTGAGTTTTCTTTCCCAGGGAAAATGGAAAAAGGATGTGCCCAGGGGCCCCTGTACCTGGGATGGGGCCTCACTACAAAAAATCCTTATATGGAAGGATGGACCCCACACCAGAGTTGTCCCCACCTCAAACTTGTACTGCCCTGATAGACCCAAGGGAGCCCTACAAACTGACATCAGGAACCTGGACTGCTGAGTTTTCTTTCCCAGGGAAAATGGAAAAAGGATATGCCCAGGGGCCCCTGACCCTGACTGCAAAAAATCCTTATATCGAAGGATGGACCCCACAACGAAGTTGTCCCCACCTCAAACTTGTGCTGCCCTGATAGACCCAAGGGAGCCCTACAAACTGACATCAGGAACCTGGACTGCTGAGTTTTCTTTCCCAGGGAAAATGGAAAAAGGATATGCCCAGGGGCCCCTGGCCCTGACTGCAAAAAATCCTTATATCGAAGGATGGACCCCACACCGAAGTTGTCCCCACCTCAAACTTGTGCTGCCCCGATACACCCAAGGGAGCACTACAAACTGACATCAGGAACCTGGACTCCTGAGTTTTCTTTCCCAGGGAAAATGGAAAAAGGATGTGCCCAGGGGCCCCTGTACCTGGGTATGGACCTCATTCCAAAGAATCCTTATATCGAAGGATGGACCCCACACCGAAGTTTTCCCCACCTCAAACTTGTGCCACCCTGATAGACCCAAGGGAGCCCTACAAACTGACATCAGGAACCTGGACTGCTGAGTTTTCTTTCCCAGGGAAAATGGCCAAAGGATGTGCCCAGGGGCCCCTGGCCCTGACTGCAAAAAATCCTTATATCGAAGGATGGACCCCACACCGAAGTTGTCCCCACCTCAAACTTGTGCTGCCCTGATAGACCCAAGGGAGCCCTACAAACTGACATCAGGAACCTGGACTGCTGAGATTTCTTTCCCAGGGAAAATGGAAAAAGGATGTGCCCAGGGGCCCCTGGCCCTGTGCTGGGGAGTCACTGCAAAAAATCCTTATATCGAAGGATGGACCCCACACCGAAGTTGTCCCCACCTCAAACTTGTGCTGCCCTGATAGACCCAAGGGAGACCTACAAACTGACATCAGGAACCTGGACTGCTGAGTTTTCTTTCCCAGGGAAAATGGAAAAAGGATGTGCCCAGGGGCCCCTGTACCTGGGTAGGGACCTCATTGCAAAGAATCCTTATATCGAAGGATGGACCCCACACCGAAGTTTTCCTAACCTCAAACTTGTGCTGCCCTGATAGACCCAAGGGAACCCTACAAACTGACATCAGGAACCTGGACTGCTGAGTTTTCTTTCCCAGGGAAAATGGAAAAAGGATGTGCCAAGGGGCCCCTGGCCCTGACTGCAAAGAATCCTTATATCGAAGGATGGACCCCACACCGAAGTTGTCCCCACCTCAAACTTGTGCTGCCCTGATACACCCAAGGCAGCCCTACAAACTGACATCAGGAACCTGGACTGCTGAGTTTTCTTTCCCAGGGAAAATGGAAAAAGGATGTGCCCAGGGCCCCCCGGCCCTGACTGTAAAAAATCCTTATATCGAAGGATGGACCTGAGACCGAAGTTGTCCCCACCTCAAACTTGTGCCGCCCTGATAGACCCAAGGGAGCCCTACAAACTGACATCAGGAACCTGGACTGCTGAGTTTTCTTTCCCAGGGAAAATGGAAAAAGGATGAGCCCAGGGCCCCCTGACCCTGGGCTGGGGCCTCACTACAAAAAATCCTTATATCGAAGGATGGACCCCACACCAAAGTTGTCCCCACCTCAAACTTGTGCTGCCCTGATAGACCCAAGGGAGCCCTACAAACTGACATCAGGAACCTGGACTGCTGAGTTTTCTTTCCCAGGGAAAATGGAAAAAGGATGTGCCTAGGGGCCCCTGGCCCTGACTGCAAAAACTCCTTATATCGAAGGATGGAGCCCACACCGAAGTTGTCCCCACCTCAAACTTGTGCTGCCCTGATACACCCAAGGCAGCCCTACAAACTGACATCAGGGACCTGGACTGCTGAGTTTTCTTTCCCAGGGAAAATGGAAAAAGGATGTGCCCAGGGGCCCCTGGCCCTGACTGCAAAAAATCCTTATATCGAAGGATGCACCCCACACCGAAGTTGTCCCCACCTCAAACTTGTGCTGCCCTGATAGACCCAAGGGAGCCCTACAAACTGACATCAGGAACCTGGACTGCTGAGTTTTCTTTCCCAGGGAAAATGGAAAAAGGTTCTGACGAGGGGCCGCTGGCCTTGGGCAGGGACCTCACTACAAGAAATCCATATATCGAAGGATGGACCCCACACCGAAGTTTTCCCCACCTCAAACTTTTGCTGCCCTGATAGACCCAAGGGAGCCCTACAAACTGACATCAGGAACCTGGACTCCTGAATTTTCTTTCCCAGGGAAAATGGAAAAAGGATGTGCCCAGGGTCCCCTAGCCCTGGAGAGGGACCTCACTACCAAAAATCCTTATATCGAAGGATGGACCCCACATCAAAGTTGTCCCCACCTCAAACTTGTGCTACCCTGATAGACCCAAGGGAGCCGTACAAACTGACATCAGGAACCTGGACTGCTGAGTATTCTTTCCCAGGGAAAATGGAAAAAGGATGTGCCCAGGGGCCCCTGGCCCTGACTGCAAAAAATCCTTATATCGAAGGATGAACCCCACACCGAAGTTGTCCCCACCTCAAACTTGTGCTGCCCTGATAGACCCAAGGGAGCCCTACAAACTGACATCAGGAACCTGGACTGCTGAGTTTTCTTTCCCAGGGAAAATGGAAAAAGGATGTGCCCAGGGGCCCCTGTCCCTGACTGCAAAGAATCCTTATATCGAAGGATGGACCCCACACCAAAGTTGTCCCCACCTCAAACTTGTGCTGCCCTGATAGACCCAAGGGAGCCCTACAAACTGACATCAGGAACCTGGACTGCTGAGTTTTCTTTCCCAGGGAAAATGGAAAAAGGATGTGCCCAGGGGCCCCTGTACCTGGGATGGGGCCTCACTACAAAAAATCCTTATATGGAAGGATGGACCCCACACCAGAGTTGTCCCCACCTCAAACTTGTACTGCCCTGATAGACCCAAGGGAGCCCTACAAACTGACATCAGGAACCTGGACTGCTGAGTTTTCTTTCCCAGGGAAAATGGAAAAAGGATATGCCCAGGGGCCCCTGACCCTGACTGCAAAAAATCCTTATATCGAAGGATGGACCCCACAACGAAGTTGTCCCCACCTCAAACTTGTGCTGCCCTGATAGACCCAAGGGAGCCCTACAAACTGACATCAGGAACCTGGACTGCTGAGTTTTCTTTCCCAGGGAAAATGGAAAAAGGATATGCCCAGGGGCCCCTGGCCCTGACTGCAAAAAATCCTTATATCGAAGGATGGACCCCACACCGAAGTTGTCCCCACCTCAAACTTGTGCTGCCCCGATACACCCAAGGGAGCACTACAAACTGACATCAGGAACCTGGACTCCTGAGTTTTCTTTCCCAGGGAAAATGGAAAAAGGATGTGCCCAGGGGCCCCTGTACCTGGGTATGGACCTCATTCCAAAGAATCCTTATATCGAAGGATGGACCCCACACCGAAGTTTTCCCCACCTCAAACTTGTGCCACCCTGATAGACCCAAGGGAGCCCTACAAACTGACATCAGGAACCTGGACTGCTGAGTTTTCTTTCCCAGGGAAAATGGCCAAAGGATGTGCCCAGGGGCCCCTGGCCCTGACTGCAAAAAATCCTTATATCGAAGGATGGACCCCACACCGAAGTTGTCCCCACCTCAAACTTGTGCTGCCCTGATAGACCCAAGGGAGCCCTACAAACTGACATCAGGAACCTGGACTGCTGAGATTTCTTTCCCAGGGAAAATGGAAAAAGGATGTGCCCAGGGGCCCCTGGCCCTGTGCTGGGGAGTCACTGCAAAAAATCCTTATATCGAAGGATGGACCCCACACCGAAGTTGTCCCCACCTCAAACTTGTGCTGCCCTGATAGACCCAAGGGAGACCTACAAACTGACATCAGGAACCTGGACTGCTGAGTTTTCTTTCCCAGGGAAAATGGAAAAAGGATGTGCCCAGGGGCCCCTGTACCTGGGTAGGGACCTCATTGCAAAGAATCCTTATATCGAAGGATGGACCCCACACCGAAGTTTTCCCCACCTCAAACTTGTGCTGCCCTGATAGACCCAAGGGAACCCTACAAACTGACATCAGGAACCTGGACTGCTGAGTTTTCTTTCCCAGGGAAAATGGAAAAAGGATGTGCCAAGGGGCCCCTGGCCCTGACTGCAAAGAATCCTTATATCGAAGGATGGACCCCACACCGAAGTTGTCCCCACCTCAAACTTGTGCTGCCCTGATACACCCAAGGCAGCCCTACAAACTGACATCAGGAACCTGGACTGCTGAGTTTTCTTTCCCAGGGAAAATGGAAAAAGGATGTGCCCAGGGCCCCCCGGCCCTGACTGTAAAAAATCCTTATATCGAAGGATGGACCTGAGACCGAAGTTGTCCCCACCTCAAACTTGTGCCGCCCTGATAGACCCAAGGGAGCCCTACAAACTGACATCAGGAACCTGGACTGCTGAGTTTTCTTTCCCAGGGAAAATGGAAAAAGGATGAGCCCAGGGCCCCCTGACCCTGGGCTGGGGCCTCACTACAAAAAATCCTTATATCGAAGGATGGACCCCACACCAAAGTTGTCCCCACCTCAAACTTGTGCTGCCCTGATAGACCCAAGGGAGCCCTACAAACTGACATCAGGAACCTGGACTGCTGAGTTTTCTTTCCCAGGGAAAATGGAAAAAGGATGTGCCTAGGGGCCCCTGGCCCTGACTGCAAAAACTCCTTATATCGAAGGATGGAGCCCACACCGAAGTTGTCCCCACCTCAAACTTGTGCTGCCCTGATACACCCAAGGCAGCCCTACAAACAGACATCAGGGACCTGGACTGCTGAGTTTTCTTTCCCAGGGAAAATGGAAAAAGGATGTGCCCAGGGGCCCCTGGCCCTGACTGCAAAAAATCCTTATATCGAAGGATGCACCCCACACCGAAGTTGTCCCCACCTCAAACTTGTGCTGCCCTGATAGACCCAAGGGAGCCCTACAAACTGACATCAGGAACCTGGACTGCTGAGTTTTCTTTCCCAGGGAAAATGGAAAAAGGTTCTGACGAGGGGCCGCTGGCCTTGGGCAGGGACCTCACTACAAGAAATCCATATATCGAAGGATGGACCCCACACCGAAGTTTTCCCCACCTCAAACTTTTGCTGCCCTGATAGACCCAAGGGAGCCCTACAAACTGACATCAGGAACCTGGACTCCTGAATTTTCTTTCCCAGGGAAAATGGAAAAAGGATGTGCCCAGGGTCCCCTAGCCCTGGAGAGGGACCTCACTACCAAAAATCCTTATATCGAAGGATGGACCCCACATCAAAGTTGTCCCCACCTCAAACTTGTGCTACCCTGATAGACCCAAGGGAGCCGTACAAACTGACATCAGGAACCTGGACTGCTGAGTTTTCTTTCCCAGGGAAAATGGAAAAAGGATGTGCCCAGGGGCCCCTGGCCCTGACTGCAAAAAATCCTTATATCGAAGGATGAACCCCACACCGAAGTTGTCCCCACCTCAAACTTGTGCTGCCCTGATAGACCCAAGGGAGCCCTACAAACTGACATCAGGAACCTGGACTGCTGAGTTTTCTTTCCCAGGGAAAATGGAAAAAGGATGTGCCCAGGGGCCCCTGTCCCTGACTGCAAAGAATCCTTATATCGAAGGATGGACCCCACACCAAAGTTGTCCCCACCTCAAACTTGTGCTGCCCTGATAGACCCAAGGGAGCCCTACAAACTGACATCAGGAACCTGGACTGCTGAGTTTTCTTTCCCAGGGAAAATGGAAAAAGGATGTGCCCAGGTGTCCCTGGCCCTGGGATGGGGCCTCACTACAAAAAATCCTTATATGGAAGGATGGACCCCACACCAGAGTTGTCCCAACCTCAAACTTGTACTGCCCTGATAGACCCAAGGGAGCCCTACAAACTGACATCAGGAACCTGGACTGCTGAGTTTTCTTTCCCAGGGAAAATGGAAAAAGGATATGCCCAGGGGCCCCTGACCCTGACTGCAAAAAATCCTTATATCGAAGGATGGACCCCACAACGAAGTTGTCCCCACCTCAAACTTGTGCTGCCCTGATAGACCCAAGGGAGCCCTACAAACTGACATCAGGAACCTGGACTGCTGAGTTTTCTTTCCCAGGGAAAATGGAAAAAGGATATGCCCAGGGGCCCCTGGCCCTGACTGCAAAAAATCCTTATATCGAAGGATGGACCCCACACCGAAGTTGTCCCCACCTCAAACTTGTGCTGCCCCGATACACCCAAGGGAACCCTACAAACTGACATCAGGAACCTGGACTGCTGAGTTTTCTTTCCCAGGAAAAATGGAAAAAGGTTGTACCCAGGGGTCCCTGGCCCTGACTGCAAAAAATCCTTATATCGAAGGATGGACCCCACATCAAAGTTGTCCCCACCTCAAACTTGTGCTGCCCTGATAGACCCAAGGGAGCCCTACAAACTGACATCAGGAACCTGGACTGCTGAGTTTTCTTTCCCACGGAAAATGGCCAAAGGATGTGCCCAGGGGCCCGTGGCCCTGGGCTGGGGCCTCACTGCAAAAAATCCTTATATCGAAGGATGGAGCCCACACCGAAGTTGTCCCCACCTCAAACTTGTGCCGCCCTGATAGACCCAAGGGAGCCCTACAAACTGACATCAGGAACCTGGACTGCTGAGTTTTCTTTCCCAGGGAAAATGGCCAAAGGATGTGCCCAGGGGCCCGTGGCCCTGGGCTGGGGCCTCACTGCAAAAAATCCTTATATCGAAGGATGGACCCCACACCGAAGTTGTCCCCACCTCAAACTTGTGCTGCCCCGATACACCCAAGGGAACCCTACAAACTGACATCAGGAACCTGGACTGCTGAGTTTTCTTTCCCAGGAAAAATGGAAAAAGGTTGTACCCAGGGGTCCCTGGCCCTGACTGCAAAAAATCCTTATATCGAAGGATGGACCCCACATCAAAGTTGTCCCCACCTCAAACTTGTGCTGCCCTGATAGACCCAAGGGAGCCCTACAAACTGACATCAGGAACCTGGACTGCTGAGTTTTCTTTCCCACGGAAAATGGCCAAAGGATGTGCCCAGGGGCCCGTGGCCCTGGGCTGGGGCCTCACTGCAAAAAATCCTTATATCGAAGGATGGAGCCCACACCAAAGTTGTCCCAACCTCAAACTTGTGCTGCCCTGATAGACCCAAGGGAGCCCTACAAACTGACATCAGGAACCTGGACTGCAGAGTTTTCTTTCCCAGGGAAAATGGAAAAAGGATGTGCCCAGGGGTCCCTGGCCCTGACTGCAAAAAATCCTTATATCGAAGGATGGACCCCACACCAAAGTTGTCCCCACCTCAAACTTGAGCTGCCCTGATAGACCCAAGGGAGCCCTACAAACTGACATCAGGAACCTGGACTGCTGAGTTTTCTTTCCCACGGAAAATGGAAAAAGGATGTGCCCAGGGGTCCCTTGCCATGGGATGGGGCCTCACTACAAAAAATCCTTATATCGAAGGATGGAGCCCACACTGAATTTGTTCCCACCTCAAACTTGTGCTGCCCTGATAGACCCAAGGGAGCCCTACAAACTGACATCAGGAACCTGGACTGCTGAGTTTTCTTTCCCAGGGAAAATGGCTAAAGGATGTCCCCAGGGGCCCCTGGCCCTGACTGCAAAAAATCCTTATATCGAAGAATGGAGCCCACACCAAAGTTGTCCCCACCTCAAACTTGTGCTGACCTCATAGACCCAAGGGAGCCCTACAAACTGACATCAGGAACCTGGACTGCTGAGTTTTCTTTCCCAGGGAAAATGGAAAAAGGATGTGCCCAGGGGCCCCAGGCCCTGACTGTAAAAAATCTTTATATCGAAGGATGGACCCCACACCGTATTTGTCCCCACCTCAAACTTGTGCTGCCCTGATACACCCAAGGGAGCCCTACAAACTGACATCAGGAACCTGGACTGCTGAGTTTTCTTTCCCAGGGAAAATGGAAAAAGGATGTGCCCAGGGGCCCCTGACCCTGACTGCAAAAAATCCTTATATCGAAGGATGGACCCCACACCGAAGTTGTCCCCACCTCAAACTTGTGCCGCCCTGATAGACCCAAGGCAGCCCTACAAACTGACATCAGGAACCTGGACTGCTGAGTTTTCTTTCCCAGGGAAAATGGAAAAAGGATGTGCCCAGGGCCCCCTGGCCCTGGGCTGGGGCCTCACTACAAAAAATCCTTATATCGAAGGATGGACCCCACACCAAAGTTGTCCCCACCTCAAACTTGTGCTGCCCTGATAGACCCAAGGGAGCCCTACAAACTGACATCAGGAACCTGGACTGCTGAGTTTTCTTTCCCAGGGAAAATGGAAAAAGGTTCTGACGAGGGGCCGCTGGCCTTGGGCAGGGACCTCACTACAAGAAATCCATATATCGAAGGATGGACCCCACACCGAAGTTTTCCCCACCTCAAACTTTTGCTGCCCTGATAGACCCAAGGGAGCCCTACAAACTGACATCAGGAACCTGGACTCCTGAATTTTCTTTCCCAGGGAAAATGGAAAAAGGATGTGCCCAGGGTCCCCTAGCCCTGGAGAGGGACCTCACTACCAAAAATCCTTATATCGAAGGATGGACCCCACATCAAAGTTGTCCCCACCTCAAACTTGTGCTACCCTGATAGACCCAAGGGAGCCCTACAAACTGACATCAGGAACCTGGACTGCTGAGTATTCTTTCCCAGGGAAAATGGAAAAAGGATGTGCCCAGGGGCCCCTGGCCCTGACTGCAAAAAATCCTTATATCGAAGGATGGACCCCACACCGAAGTTGTCCCCACCTCAAACTTGTGCTGCCCTGATAGACCCAAGGGAGCCCTACAAACTGACATCAGGAACCTGGACTGCTGAGTTTTCTTTCCCAGGGAAAATGGAAAAAGGATGTGCCCAGGGGCCCCTGTCCCTGACTGCAAAGAATCCTTATATCGAAGGATGGACCCCACACCAAAGTTGTCCCCACCTCAAACTTGTGCTGCCCTGATAGACCCAAGGGAGCCCTACAAACTGACATCAGGAACCTGGACTGCTGAGTTTTCTTTCCCAGGGAAAATGGAAAAAGGATGTGCCCAGGTGTCCCTGGCCCTGGGATGGGGCCTCACTACAAAAAATCCTTATATGGAATGATGGACCCCACACCAGAGTTGTCCCCACCTCAAACTTGTACTGCCCTGATAGACCCAAGGGAGCCCTACAAACTGACATCAGGAACCTGGACTGCTGAGTTTTCTTTCCCAGGGAAAATGGAAAAAGGATATGCCCAGGGGCCCCTGACCCTGACTGCAAAAAATCCTTATATCGAAGGATGGACCCCACAACGAAGTTGTCCCCACCTCAAACTTGTGCTGCCCTGATAGACCCAAGGGAGCCCTACAAACTGACATCAGGAACCTGGACTGCTGAGTTTTCTTTCCCAGGGAAAATGGAAAAAGGATATGCCCAGGGGCCCCTGGCCCTGACTGCAAAAAATCCTTATATCGAAGGATGGACCCCACACCGAAGTTGTCCCCACCTCAAACTTGTGCTGCCCCGGTACACCCAAGGGAACCCTACAAACTGACATCAGCAACCTGGACTGCTGAGTTTTCTTTCCCAGGAAAAATGCAAAAAGGTTGTACCCAGGGGTCCCTGGCCCTGACTGCAAAAAATCCTTATATCGAAGGATGGACCCCACATCAAAGTTGTCCCCACCTCAAACTTGTGCTGCCCTGATAGACCCAAGGGAGCCCTACAAACTGACATCAGGAACCTGGACTGCTGAGTTTTCTTTCCCACGGAAAATGGCCAAAGGATGTGCCCAGGGGCCCCTGGCCCTGGGCTGGGGCCTCACTGCAAAAAATCCTTATATCGAAGGATGGAGCCCACACCGAAGTTGTCCCCACCTCAAACGTGTGCTGCCCTGATACACCCAAGGCAGCCCTACAAACTGACATCAGGGACCTGGACTGCTGAGTTTTCTTTCCCAGGGAAAATGGAAAAAGGATGTGCCCAGGGGCCCCTGGCCCTGACTGCAAAAAATCCTTATATCGAAGGATGGACCCCACACCGAAGTTGTCCCCACCTCAAACTTGTGCTGCCCTGATAGACCCAAGGGAGCCCTACAAACTGACATCAGGAACCTGGACTGCTGAGTTTTCTTTCCCAGGGAAAATGGAAAAAGGATGTGCCCAGGGGCCCCTGGCCCTGACTGCAAAAAATCCTTATATCGAAGGATGGACCCCGCACCAAAGTTGTCCCAACCTCAAACTTGTGCTGCCCTGATAGACCCAAGGGAGCCCTACAAACTGACATCAGGAACCTGGACTGCAGAGTTTTCTTTCCCAGTGAAAATGGAAAAAGGTTGTGCCCAGGGGCCCCTGGCCCTGACTGCAAAAAATCCTTATATCGAAGGATGGAGCCCACACCAAAGTTGTCCCCACCTCAAACTTGTGCTGACCTCATAGACCCAAGGGAGCCCTACAAACTGACATCAGGAACCTGGACTGCTGAGTTTTCTTTCCCAGGGAAAATGGAAAAAGGATGTGCCCAGGGGCCCCTGGCCCTGACTGCAAAAAATCCTTATATCGAAGGATGGACCCCACACCAAAGTTGTCCCAACCTCAAACTTGTGCTGCCCTGATAGACCCAAGGGAGCCCTACAAACTGACATCAGGAACCTGGACTGCAGAGTTTTCTTTCCCAGTGAAAATGGAAAAAGGTTGTGCCCAGGGGCCCCTGGCCCTGACTGCAAAAAATCCTTATATCGAAGGATGGACCCCACACCAAAGTTGTCCCCACCTCAAACTTGTGCTGCCCTGATAGACCCAAGGGAGCCCTACAAACTGACATCAGGAACCTGGACTGCTGAGTTTTCTTTCCCAGGGAAAATGGAAAAAGGATGTGCCCAGGGGCCCCTGGCCCTGACTGCAAAAAATCCTTATATCGAAGGATGGACCCCACACCGAAGTTGTCCCCACCTCAAACTTGTGCCGCCCTGATAGACCCAAGGCAGCCCTACAAACTGACATCAGGAACCTGGACTACTGAGTTTTCTTTCCCAGGGAAAATGGGAAAAGGATGTGCCCAGGGGCCCCTGGCCCTGACTACAAAAAATCCTTATATCGAAGGATGGACCCCACACCAAAGTTGTCCCCACCTCAAACTTGTGCTGCCCTGATAGACCCAAGGGAGCCCTAAAAACTGACATCAGGAACCTGGACTGCTGAGTTTTCTTTCCCAGGGAAAATGGAAAAAGGATGTGCCCAGGGGCCCCTGGCCCTGACTGCAAAAAATCCTTATATCGAAGGATGGACCCCACACCAAAGTTGTCCCCACCTCAAACTTGTGCTGCCCTGATACACCCAAGGGAACCCTACAAACTGACATCAGGAACCTGGACTGCTGAGTTTTCTTTCCCAGGGAAAATGGCCAAAGGATGTGCCCAGGGGCCCCTGGCCCTGGGCTGGGGCCTCACTGCAAAAAATCTTTATATCGAAGGATGGAGCCCACACCGAAGTTGTCCCCACCTCAAACTTCTGCCGCCCTGATAGACCCAAGGGAGCCCTACAAACTGACATCAGGAACCTGGACTGCTGAGTTTTCTTTCCCAGGGAAAATGGAAAAAGGATGTGCCCAGGGGCTCCTGGCCCTGACTGCAAAAAATCCTTATATCGAAGGATGGAGCCCACACTGAATTTGTTCCCACCTCAAACTTGTGCTGCCCTGATAGACCCAAGGGAGCCCTACAAACTGACATCAGGAACCTGGACTGCTGAGTTTTCTTTCCCAGGGAAAATGGAAAAAGGATGTGCCCAGGGGCCCCTGGCCCTGACTGCAAAAAATCCTTATATCGAAGGATGGACCCCACACCGAAGTTGTCCCCACCTCAAACTTGTGCTGCCCTGATACACCCAAGGGAACCCTACAAACTGACATCAGGAACCTGGACTGCTGAGTTTTCTTTCCCAGGAAAAATGGAAAAAGGTTGTGCCCAGGGGCCCCTGGCCCTGACTGCAAAAAATCCTTATATCGAAGGATGGAGCCCACACCGAAGTTGTCCCCACCTCAAACTTGTGCTGCCCTGATAGACCCAAGAGAGCCCTACAAATTGACATCAGGAACCTGGACTGCGGAGTTTTCTTTCCCAGGGAAAATGGAAAAAGGATGTGCCCAGGGGCCCCTGACCCTGACTGCAAAAAATCCTTATATCGAAGGATGGACCCCACATCAAAGTTGTCCCCACCTCAAACTTGTGCTGCCCTGATACACCCAAGTGAGCCCTACAAACTGACATCAGGAGCCTGGACTGCAGAGATTTCTTTCCCAGGGAAAATGGAAAAAGGATGTGCCCAGGGGCCCCAGGCCCTGTCTGTAAAAAATCTTTATATCGAAGGATGGACCCCACACCGAATTTGTCCCCACCTCAAACTTGTGCTGCCCTGATAGACCCAAGGGAGCCCTACAAACTGACATCAGGAACCTGGACTCCTGAGTTTTCTTTCCCAGGGAAAATGGAAAAAGGATGTGCCCAGGGGCCCCTGGCCCTGGGATGGGACCTCACTACAAAAAATCCTTATATCGAAGGATGGACCCCACACCAAAGTTGGCCCCACCTCAAACTTGTGCTGCCCTGATAGACCCAAGGGAGCCCTACAAACTGACATCAGGAACCTGGACTGCTGAGTTTTCTTTCCCAGGGAAAATGGAAAAAGGATGTGCCCAGGGGCCCCTGGCCCTGACTGCAAAAAATCCATATATCGAAGGATGGAGCCCACACTGAATTTGTTCCCACCTCAAACTTGTGCTGCCCTGATAGACCCAAGGGAGCCCTAAAAACTGACATCAGGAACCTGGACTGCTGAGTTTTCTTTCCCAGGGAAAATGGAAAAAGGATGTGCCCAGGGGCCCCTGGCCCTGACTGCAAAAAATCCTTATATCGAAGGATGGACCCCACACCAAAGTTGTCCCCACCTCAAACTTGTGCTGCCCTGATACACCCAAGTGAGCCCTACAAACTGACATCAGGAGCCTGGACTGCAGAGATTTCTTTCCCAGGGAAAATGGAAAAAGGATGTGCCCAGGGGCCCCAGGCCCTGTCTGTAAAAAATCTTTATATCGAAGGATGGACCCCACACCGAATTTGTCCCCACCTCAAACTTGTGCTGCCCTGATAGACCCAAGGGAGCCCTACAAACTGACATCAGGAACCTGGACTCCTGAGTTTTCTTTCCCAGGGAAAATGGAAAAAGGATGTGCCCAGGGGCCCCTGGCCCTGGGATGGGACCTCACTACAAAAAATCCTTATATCGAAGGATGGACCCCACACCAAAGTTGGCCCCACCTCAAACTTGTGCTGCCCTGATAGACCCAAGGGAGCCCTACAAACTGACATCAGGAACCTGGACTGCTGAGTTTTCTTTCCCAGGGAAAATGGAAAAAGGATGTGCCCAGGGGCCCCTGGCCCTGACTGCAAAAAATCCATATATCGAAGGATGGAGCCCACACTGAATTTGTTCCCACCTCAAACTTGTGCTGCCCTGATAGACCCAAGGGAGCCCTAAAAACTGACATCAGGAACCTGGACTGCTGAGTTTTCTTTCCCAGGGAAAATGGAAAAAGGATGTGCCCAGGGGCCCCTGGCCCTGACTGCAAAAAATCCTTATATCGAAGGATGGACCCCACACCAAAGTTGTCCCCACCTCAAACTTGTGCTGCCCTGATACACCCAAGGGAACCCTACAAACTGACATCAGGAACCTGGACTGCTGAGTTTTCTTTCCCAGGGAAAATGGAAAAAGGATGTGCCCAGAGGCCCCTGGCCATGGGCTAGGCCCACACTGCAAAGAATCCTTATATCGAAGGATGGACCCCACACCGAAGTTGTCCCCACCTCAAACTTGTGCTGCCCTGATACACCCAAGGGAGATCTACAAACTGACATCAGGAACCTGGACTGCTGAGTTTTCTTTCCCAGGGAAAATGGCCAAAGGATGTGCCCAGGGGCCCCTGGCCCTGACTGCAAAAAATCCTTATATCGAAGGATGGACCCCACACCGAAGTTGTCCCCACCTCAAACTTGTGCTGCCCTGATAGACCCAAGGGAGCCCTACAAACTGACATCAGGAACCTGGACTGCTGAGTTTTCTTTCCCAGGGAAAATGGAAAAAGGATGTGCCCAGGGGCCCCTGGCCCTGGGCTGGGGCCTCACTACAAAAAATCCTTATATCGAAGGATGGACCCCACACTGAAGTTGTCCCCACCTCAAACTTGTGCTGCCCTGATAGACCCAAGGGAGCCCTACAAACTGACATCAGGAACCTGGACTGCTGAGTTTTCTTTCCCAGGGAAAATGGAAAAAGGTTGTGTCCAGGGGCCCCAGGCCCTGACTGTAAAAAATCTTTATATCGAAGGATGGAGCCCACACCGAATTTGTCCCCACCTCAAACTTGTGCTGCCCTGATAGACCCAAGGGAGCCCTACAAACTGACATCAGGAACCTGGACTGCTGAGTTTTCTTTCCCAGGGAAAATGGAAAAAGGATGTGCCCAGGGGCCCCTGGCCCTGGGCTGGGGCCTCACTACAAAAAATCCTTATATCGAAGGATGGGCCCCACACCAAAGTTGTCCCCACCTCAAACTTGTGCTGCACTGATAGACCCAAGGGAGCCCTACAAACTGACATCAGGAACCTGGACTGCTGAGTTTTCTTTCCCAGGGAAAATGGAAAAAGGATGTGCACAGGGGCCCCTGGCCCTGGGCTGGGGCCTCACTACAAAAAATCCTTATATCGAAGGATGGACCCCACACCAAAGTTGTCCCCACCTCAAACTTGTGCTGCCCTGATAGACCCAAGGGAGCCCTACAAACTGACATCAGGAACCTGGACTGCAGAGTTTTCTTTCCCAGGGAAAATGGAAAAAGGATGTGTCCAGGGGCCCCAGGCCCTGACTGTAAAAAGTCTTTATATCGAAAGATGGATCCCACACCGAATTTGTCCCCACCTCAAACTTGTGCTGCCCTGATAGACCCAAGGGAGCCCTACAAACTGACATCAGGAACCTGGACTGCTGAGTTTTCTTTCCCAGGGAAAATGGAAAAAGGATGTGCCCAGGGGCCCCTGGCCCTGGGCTAGGGCCTCACTACAAAAAATCCTTATATCGAAGGATGGACCCCACACCAAAGTTGTCCCCACCTCAAACTTGTGCTGCCCTGATAGACCCAAGGGAGCCCTACAAACTGACATCAGGAACCTGGACTGCTGAGTTTTCTTTCCCAGGGAAAATGGTATAATGATATGGCCAGGGGCCCCTGACCCTGACTGCAAAAAATCCTTATATCGAAGGATGGACCCCACACCGAAGTTGTCCCCACCTCAAACTTGTGCTGCCCTGATAGACCCAAGGGAGCCCTACAAACTGACATCAGGAACCTGGACTGCTGAGTTTTCTTTCCCAGGGAAAATGGAAAAAGGATGTGCCCAGGGGTCCCTGGCCCTGGGATGGGTCCTCACTGCAAAAAATCCTTATATCGAAAGATGGAGCCCACACCAAAGTTGTCCCCACCTCAAACTTGTGCTGCCCTGATAGACCCAAGGGAGCCCTACAAACTGACATCAGGAACCTGGACTGCTGAGTTTTCTTTCCCAGGGAAAATGGCCAAAGGATGTGCCCAGGGGCCCCAGGCCCTGGGCTGGGGCCTCACTACAAAAAATCCTTATATCGAAGGATGGACCCCACACCAGAATTGTCCCCACCTCAAACTTGTACTGCCCTGATAGACCCAAGGGAGCCCTACAAACTGACATCAGGAACCTGGACTGCTGAGTTTTCTTTCCCAGGGAAAATGGAAAAAGGATATGCCCAGGGGCCCCTGACCCTGACTGCAAAAAATCCTTATATCGAAGGATGGACCCCACACCGAAGTTGTCCCCACCTCAAACTTGTGCTGCCCTGATAGACCCAAGGGAGCCCTACAAACTGACATCAGGACCCTGGACTGCTGAGTTTTCTTTCCCAGGGAAAATGGAAAAAGAATATGCCCAGGGGCCCCTGGCCCTGACTGCAAAAAATCCGTATATCGAAGGATGGACCCCACACCGAAGTTGTCCCCACCTCAAACTTGTGCTGCCCTGATAGACCCAAGGGAGCCCTACAAACTGACATGAGGAACCTGGACTGCTGAGTTTTCTTTCCCAGGGAAAATGGAAAAAGGATGTGCCCAGGGGCCCCTGGCCCTGGGCTGGGGCCTCACTGCAAAAAATCCTTATATCGAAGGATGGACCCCACACCGAAGTTGTCCCCACCTCAAACTTGTGCTGCCCTGATAGACCCAAGGGAGCCCTACAAACTGACATCAGGAACCTGGACTGCTGAGTTTTCTTTCCCAGGGTAAATGGCCAAAGGATGTGCCCAGGGGCCCCTAGCCCTGACTGCAAAAAATCCTTATATCGAAGAATGGACCCCACACCGAAGTTGTCCCCTCCTCAAACTTGTGCTGCCCTGATAGACCCAAGGGAGCCCTACAAACTGACATCAGGAACCTGGACTGCTGAGTTTTCTTTCCCAGGGAAAATGGAAAAAGGATGTGCCCAGGGGCCTCTGGCCCTGACTGCAAAAAATCCTTATATCGAAGGATGGACCCCACATCAAAGTTGTCCCCACCTCAAACTTGTGCTGCCCTGATAGACCCAAGGGAGCTCTACAAACTGACATGAGGAACCTGGACTGCTGAGTTTTCTTTCCCACGGAAAATGGCCAAAGGATGTGCCCAGGGGCTTGTGGCCCTGGGCTGGGGCCTCACTGCAAAAAATCCTTATATCGAAGGATGGACCCCACACCGAAGTTGTCCCCACCTCAAACTTGTGCCGCCCTGATAGACCCAAGGGAGCCCTACAAACTGACATCAGGAACCTGGACTGCTGAGTTTTCTTTCCCAGGGAAAATGGCCAAAGGATGTGCCCAGGGGCCCCTGGCCCTGACTGCAAAAAATCCTTATATCGAAGGATGGACCCCACACCAAAGTTGTCCCCACCTCAAACTTGTGCTGCCCTGATAGACCCAAGGGAGCCCTACAAACTGACATCAGGAACCTGGACTGCAGAGATTTCTTTCCCAGGGAAAATGGAAAAAGGATGTGCCCAGGGGCCCCAGGCCCTGTCTGTAAAAAATCTTTATATCGAAGGATGGACCCCACACCGAAGTTGTCCCCACCTCAAACTTGTGCTGCCCTGATACACCCAAGGGAGATCTACAAACTGACATCAGGAACCTGGACTGCTGAGTTTTCTTTCCCAGGGAAAATGGCCAAAGGATGTGCCCAGGGGCCCCTGGCCCTGACTGCAAAAAATCCTTATATCGAAGGATGGACCCCACACCGAAGTTGTCCCCACCTCAAACTTGTGCTGCCCTGATAGACCCAAGGGAGCCCTACAAACTGACATCAGGAACCTGGACTGCTGAGTTTTCTTTCCCAGGGAAAATGGAAAAAGGATGTGCCCAGGGGCCCCTGGCCCTGGGCTGGGGCCTCACTACAAAAAATCCTTATATCGAAGGATGGACCCCACACCAAAGTTGTCCCCACCTCAAACTTGTGCTGCCCTGATAGACCCAAGGGAGCCCTACAAACTGACATCAGGAACCTGGACTGCTGAGTTTTCTTTCCCAGGGAAAATGGAAAAAGGATGTGCCCAGGGGCCCCTGGCCCTGACTGCAAAAAATCCTTATATCGAAGGATGGAGCCCACACCGAAGTTGTCCCCACCTCAAACTTGTGCCGCCCTGATAGACCCAAGGGAGCCCTACAAACTGACATCAGGAACCTGGACTGCTGAGTTTTCTTTCCCAGGGAAAATGGAAAAAGGATGTGCCCAGGGGCCCCTGGCCCTGGGCTGGGGCCTCACTACAAAAAATCCTTATATCGAAGGATGGGCCCCACACCAAAGTTGTCCCCACCTCAAACTTGTGCTGCCCTAATAGACCCAAGGGAGCCCTACAAACTGACATCAGGAACCTGGACTGCTGAGTTTTCTTTCCCAGGGAAAATGGAAAAAGGATGTGCCCAGGGCCCCCTGGCCCTGACTGCAAAAAATCCTTATATCGAAGGATGGAGCCCACACCGAAGTTGTCCCCACCTCAAACTTGTGCCGCCCTGATAGACCCAAGGGAGCCCTACAAACTGACATCAGGAACCTGGACTGCTGAGTTTTCTTTCCCAGGGAAAATGGAAAAATGATATGGCCAGGAGCCCCTGACCCTGACTGCAAAAAATCCTTATATCGAAGGATGGACCCCACACCAAAGTTGTCCCCACCTCAAACTTGTGCTGCCCTGATAGACCCAAGGGAGCCCTACAAACTGACATCAGGAACCTGGACTGCTGAGTTTTCTTTCCCAGGGAAAATGGAAAAAGGATGTGCCCAGGGGCCCCTGGCCCTGACTGCAAAAAATCCTTATATCGAAGGATGGAGCCCACACCGAAGTTGTCCCCACCTCAAACTTGTGCCGCCCTGATAGACCCAAGGGAGCCCTACAAACTGACATCAGGAACCTGGACTGCTGAGTTTTCTTTCCCAGGGAAAATGGAAAAAGGATGTGCCCAGGGGCCCCTGGCCCTGGGCTGGGGCCTCACTACAAAAAATCCTTATATCGAAGGATGGGCCCCACACCAAAGTTGTCCCCACCTCAAACTTGTGCTGCACTGATAGACCCAAGGGAGCCCTACAAACTGACATCAGGAACCTGGACTGCTGAGTTTTCTTTCCCAGGGAAAATGGAAAAAGGATGTGTCCAGGGGCCCCTGGCCCTGACTGTAAAAAGTCTTTATATCGAAAGATGGATCCCACACCGAATTTGTCCCCACCTCAAACTTGTGCTGCCCTGATAGACCCAAGGGAGCCCTACAAACTGACATCAGGAACCTGGACTGCTGAGTTTTCTTTCCCAGGGAAAATGGAAAAAGGATGTGCCCAGGGGCCCCTGGCCCTGGGCTAGGGCCTCACTACAAAAAATCCTTATATCGAAGGATGGACCCCACACCAAAGTTGTCCCCACCTCAAACTTGTGCTGCCCTGATAGACCCAAGGGAGCCCTACAAACTGACATCAGGAACCTGGACTGCTGAGTTTTCTTTCCCAGGGAAAATGGTATAATGATATGGCCAGGGGCCCCTGACCCTGACTGCAAAAAATCCTTATATCGAAGGATGGACCCCACACCGAAGTTGTCCCCACCTCAAACTTGTGCTGCCCTGATAGACCCAAGGGAGCCCTACAAACTGACATCAGGAACCTGGACTGCTGAGTTTTCTTTCCCAGGGAAAATGGAAAAAGGATGTGCCCAGGGGTCCCTGGCCCTGGGATGGGTCCTCACTGCAAAAAATCCTTATATCGAAAGATGGAGCCCACACCGAAGATGTCCCCACCTCAAACTTGTGCTGCCCTGATAGACCCAAGGGAGCCCTACAAACTGACATCAGGAACCTGGACTGCTGAGTTTTCTTTCCCAGGGAAAATGGCCAAAGGATGTGCCCAGGGGCCCCAGGCCCTGGGCTGGGGCCTCACTACAAAAAATCCTTATATCGAAGGATGGACCCCACACCAGAATTGTCCCCACCTCAAACTTGTACTGCCCTGATAGACCCAAGGGAGCCCTACAAACTGACATCAGGAACCTGGACTGCTGAGTTTTCTTTCCCAGGGAAAATGGAAAAAGGATATGCCCAGGGGCCCCTGACCCTGACTGCAAAAAATCCTTATATCGAAGGATGGACCCCACACCGAAGTTGTCCCCACCTCAAACTTGTGCTGCCCTGATAGACCCAAGGGAGCCCTACAAACTGACATCAGGACCCTGGACTGCTGAGTTTTCTTTCCCAGGGAAAATGGAAAAAGAATATGCCCAGGGGCCCCTGGCCCTGACTGCAAAAAATCCGTATATCGAAGGATGGACCCCACACCGAAGTTGTCCCCACCTCAAACTTGTGCTGCCCTGATAGACCCAAGGGAGCCCTACAAACTGACATGAGGAACCTGGACTGCTGAGTTTTCTTTCCCAGGGAAAATGAAAAAAGAATGTGCCCAGGGGCCCCTGGCCCTGGGCTGGGGCCTCACTGCAAAAAATCCTTATATCGAAGGATGGACCCCACACCGAAGTTGTCCCCACCTCAAACTTGTGCTGCCCTGATAGACCCAAGGGAGCCCTACAAACTGACATCAGGAACCTGGACTGCTGAGTTTTCTTTCCCAGGGAAAATGGAAAAAGGATGTGCCCAGGGGCCCCTGGCCCTGACTGCAAAAAATCCTTATATCGAAGGATGGACCCCACACCGAAGTTGTCCCCTCCTCAAACTTGTGCTGCCCTGATAGACCCAAGGGAGCCCTACAAACTGACATCAGGAACCTGGACTGCTGAGTTTTCTTTCCCAGGGAAAATGGAAAAAGGATGTGCCCAGGACCCCCTGACCCTGACTGCAAAAAATCCTTATATCGAAGGATGGACCCCACATCAAAGTTGTCCCCACCTCAAACTTGTGCTGCCCTGATAGACCCAAGGGAGCTCTACAAACTGACATGAGGAACCTGGACTGCTGAGTTTTCTTTCCCACGGAAAATGGCCAAAGGATGTGCCCAGGGGCTTGTGGCCCTGGGCTGGGGCCTCACTGCAAAAAATCCATATATCGAAGGATGGACCCCACACCAAAGTTGTCCCCACCTCAAACTTGTGCTGCCCTGATAGACCCAAGGGAGCCCTACAAACTGACATCAGGAACCTGGACTGCTGAGTTTTCTTTCCCAGGGAAAATGGAAAAAGGATGTGCCCAGGGGCCCCTGGCCCTCGGCTGGGGCCTTACTATAAAGAATCCTTATATCGAAGGATGGACCCCACACCGAAGTTGTCCCCACCTCAAACTTGTGCTGCCCTGATAGACCCAAGGGAGCCCTACAAACTGACATCAGGAACCTGGACTGCTGAGTTTTCTTTCCCAGGGTAAATGGCCAAAGGATGTGCCCAGGGGCCCCTAGCCCTGACTGCAAAAAATCCTTATATCGAAGAATGGACCCCACACCGAAGTTGTCCCCTCCTCAAACTTGTGCTGCCCTGATAGACCCAAGGGAGCCCTACAAACTGACATCAGGAACCTGGACTGCTGAGTTTTCTTTCCCAGGGAAAATGGAAAAAGGATGTGCCCAGGGGCCTCTGGCCCTGACTGCAAAAAATCCTTATATCGAAGGATGGACCCCACATCAAAGTTGTCCCCACCTCAAACTTGTGCTGCCCTGATAGACCCAAGGGAGCTCTACAAACTGACATGAGGAACCTGGACTGCTGAGTTTTCTTTCCCACGGAAAATGGCCAAAGGATGTGCCCAGGGGCTTGTGGCCCTGGGCTGGGGCCTCACTGCAAAAAATCCATATATCGAAGGATGGAGCCCACACCGAAGTTGTCCCCACCTCAAACTTGTGCCGCCCTGATAGACCCAAGGGAGCCCTACAAACTGACATCAGGAACCTGGACTGCTGAGTTTTCTTTCCCAGGGAAAATGGCCAAAGGATGTGCCCAGGGGCCCCTGGCCCTGACTGCAAAAAATCCTTATATCGAAGGATGGACCCCACACCAAAGTTGTCCCCACCTCAAACTTGTGCTGCCCTGATAGACCCAAGGGAGCCCTACAAACTGACATCAGGAACCTGGACTGCTGAGTTTTCTTTCCCAGGGAAAATGGAAAAAGGATGTGCCCAGGGGCCCCTGGCCCTGACTGCAAAGAATCCTTATATCGAAGGATGGACCCCACACCGAAGTTGTCCCCACCTCAAACTTGTGCTGCCCTGATAGACCCAAGGGAGCCCTACAAACTGACATCAGGAACCTGGACTGCTGAGTTTTCTTTCCCAGGGAAAATGGAAAAAGGATGTGCCCAGGGCCCCCTGGCCCTGACTGCAAAAAATCCTTATATCGAAGGATGGAGCCCACACCGAAGTTGTCCCCACCTCAAACTTGTGCCGCCCTGATAGACCCAAGGGAGCCCTACAAACTGACATCAGGAACCTGGACTGCTGAGTTTTCTTTCCCAGGGAAAATGGAAAAATGATATGGCCAGGAGCCCCTGACCCTGACTGCAAAAAATCCTTATATCGAAGGATGGACCCCACACCAAAGTTGTCCCCACCTCAAACTTGTGCTGCCCTGATAGACCCAAGGGAGCCCTACAAACTGACATCAGGAACCTGGACTGCTGAGTTTTCTTTCCCAGGGAAAATGGAAAAAGGATGTGCCCAGGGGCCCCTGGCCCTGACTGCAAAAAATCCTTATATCGAAGGATGGACCCCACACCGAAGTTGTCCCCACCTCAAACTTGTGCTGCCCTGATAGACCCAAGGGAGCCCTACAAACTGACATCAGGAACCTGGACTGCTGAGTTTTCTTTCCCAGGGAAAATGGAAAAAGGATGTTCCCAGGGGCCCCTGTACCTGGGTATGGACCTCATTGCAAAGAATCCTTATATCGAAGGATGGACCCCACACCGAAGTTTTCCCCACCTCAAACTTGTGCTGCCCTGATAGACCCAAGGGAGCCCTACAAACTGACATCTTGAACCTGGACTGCTGAGTTTTCTTTCCCAGGGAAAATGGAAAAAGGTTCTTACGAGCGGCCGCTGGCCTTGGGCAGGGAACTCACTACAAGAAATCCATATATCGAAGGATGGACCCCACACCGAAGTTTTCCCCACCGCAATCTTGTGCTGCCCTGATAGACCCAAGGGAGCCCTACAAACTGACATCAAGAACCTGGACTGCTGAGTTTTCTTTCCCAGGGAAAATGGAAAAAGTTTGTGCCCAGGGTTCCCTAGCCCTGGACAGGGACATCACTACCAAAAATCCTTATATCGAAGGATGGACCCCACACCGAAGTTGTCCCCACCTCAAACTTGTGCTGCCCTGATACACCCAAGGGAACCCTACAAACTGACATCAGGAACCTGGACTGCTGAGTTTTCTTTCCCAGGGAAAATGGAAAAAGGATGTGCCCAGGGGCCCCTGGCCCTGACTGCAAAGAATCCTTATATCGAAGGATGGACCCCACACCGAAGTTGTCCCCACCTCAAACTTGTGCTGCCCTGATAGACCCAAGGGAGCTCTACAAACTGACATGAGGAACCTGGACTGCTGAGTTTTCTTTCCCAGGGAAAATGGAAAAAGGATGTGCCCAGGGGCCTCTGGCCCTGACTGCAAAAAATCCTTATATCGAAGGATGGACCCCACATCAAAGTTGTCCCCACCTCAAACTTGTGCTGCCCTGATAGACCCAAGGGAGCTCTACAAACTGACATGAGGAACCTGGACTGCTGAGTTTTCTTTCCCACGGAAAATGGCCAAAGGATGTGCCCAGGGGCTTGTGGCCCTGGGCTGGGGCCTCACTGCAAAAAATCCATATATCGAAGGATGGAGCCCACACCGAAGTTGTCCCCACCTCAAACTTGTGCCGCCCTGATAGACCCAAGGGAGCCCTACAAACTGACATCAGGAACCTGGACTGCTGAGTTTTCTTTCCCAGGGAAAATGGCCAAAGGATGTGCCCAGGGGCCCCTGGCCCTGACTGCAAAAAATCCTTATATCGAAGGATGGACCCCACACCAAAGTTGTCCCCACCTCAAACTTGTGCTGCCCTGATAGACCCAAGGGAGCCCTACAAACTGACATCAGGAACCTGGACTGCTGAGTTTTCTTTCCCAGGGAAAATGGAAAAAGGATGTGCCCAGGGGCCCCTGGCCCTGACTGCAAAGAATCCTTATATCGAAGGATGGACCCCACACCGAAGTTGTCCCCACCTCAAACTTGTGCTGCCCTGATAGACCCAAGGGAGCCCTACAAACTGACATCAGGAACCTGGACTGCTGAGTTTTCTTTCCCAGGGAAAATGGAAAAAGGATGTGCCCAGGGCCCCCTGGCCCTGACTGCAAAAAATCCTTATATCGAAGGATGGAGCCCACACCGAAGTTGTCCCCACCTCAAACTTGTGCCGCCCTGATAGACCCAAGGGAGCCCTACAAACTGACATCAGGAACCTGGACTGCTGAGTTTTCTTTCCCAGGGAAAATGGAAAAATGATATGGCCAGGAGCCCCTGACCCTGACTGCAAAAAATCCTTATATCGAAGGATGGACCCCACACCAAAGTTGTCCCCACCTCAAACTTGTGCTGCCCTGATAGACCCAAGGGAGCCCTACAAACTGACATCAGGAACCTGGACTGCTGAGTTTTCTTTCCCAGGGAAAATGGAAAAAGGATGTGCCCAGGGGCCCCTGGCCCTGACTGCAAAAAATCCTTATATCGAAGGATGGACCCCACACCGAAGTTGTCCCCACCTCAAACTTGTGCTGCCCTGATAGACCCAAGGGAGCCCTACAAACTGACATCAGGAACCTGGACTGCTGAGTTTTCTTTCCCAGGGAAAATGGAAAAAGGATGTGCCCAGGGGCCCCTGTACCTGGGTATGGACCTCATTGCAAAGAATCCTTATATCGAAGGATGGACCCCACACCGAAGTTTTCCCCACCTCAAACTTGTGCTGCCCTGATAGACCCAAGGGAGCCCTACAAACTGACATCTTGAACCTGGACTGCTGAGTTTTCTTTCCCAGGGAAAATGGAAAAAGGTTCTTACGAGCGGCCGCTGGCCTTGGGCAGGGAACTCACTACAAGAAATCCATATATCGAAGGATGGACCCCACACCGAAGTTTTCCCCACCGCAATCTTGTGCTGCCCTGATAGACCCAAGGGAGCCCTACAAACTGACATCAGGAACCTGGACTGCTGAGTTTTCTTTCCCAGGGAAAATGGAAAAAGTTTGTGCCCAGGGTTCCCTAGCCCTGGACAGGGACATCACTACCAAAAATCCTTATATCGAAGGATGGACCCCACACCGAAGTTGTCCCCACCTCAAACTTGTGCTGCCCTGATACACCCAAGGGAACCCTACAAACTGACATCAGGAACCTGGACTGCTGAGTATTCTTTCCCAGGGAAAATGGAAAAAGGATGTGCCCAGGGGCCCCTGGCCCTGACTGCAAAGAATCCTTATATCGAAGGATGGACCCCACACCGAAGTTGTCCCCACCTCAAACTTGTGCTGCCCTGATAGACCCAAGGGAGCTCTACAAACTGACATGAGGAACCTGGACTGCTGAGTTTTCTTTCCCAGGGAAAATGGAAAAAGGATGTGCCCAGGGGCCTCTGGCCCTGACTGCAAAAAATCCTTATATCGAAGGATGGACCCCACATCAAAGTTGTCCCCACCTCAAACTTGTGCTGCCCTGATAGACCCAAGGGAGCTCTACAAACTGACATGAGGAACCTGGACTGCTGAGTTTTCTTTCCCACGGAAAATGGCCAAAGGATGTGCCCAGGGGCTTGTGGCCCTGGGCTGGGGCCTCACTGCAAAAAATCCATATATCGAAGGATGGAGCCCACACCGAAGTTGTCCCCACCTCAAACTTGTGCCGCCCTGATAGACCCAAGGGAGCCCTACAAACTGACATCAGGAACCTGGACTGCTGAGTTTTCTTTCCCAGGGAAAATGGCCAAAGGATGTGCCCAGGGGCCCCTGGCCCTGACTGCAAAAAATCCTTATATCGAAGGATGGACCCCACACCGAAGTTGTCCCCACCTCAAACTTGTGCTGCCCTGATAGACCCAAGGGAGCCCTACAAACTGACATCAGGAACCTGGACTGCTGAGTTTTCTTTCCCAGGGAAAATGGAAAAAGGATGTGCCCAGGGGCCCCTGGCCCTGACTGCAAAGAATCCTTATATCGAAGGATGGAGCCCACACCGAAGTTGTCCCCACCTCAAACTTGTGCTGCCCTGATAGACCCAAGGGAGCCCTACAAACTGACATCAGGAACCTGGACTGCTGAGTTTTCTTTCCCAGGGAAAATGGAAAAAGGATGTGCCCAGGGCCCCCTGGCCCTGACTGCAAAAAATCCTTATATCGAAGGATGGAGCCCACACCGAAGTTGTCCCCACCTCAAACTTGTGCCGCCCTGATAGACCCAAGGGAGCCCTACAAACTGACATCAGGAACCTGGACTGCTGAGTTTTCTTTCCCAGGGAAAATGGAAAAATGATATGGCCAGGAGCCCCTGACCCTGACTGCAAAAAATCCTTATATCGAAGGATGGACCCCACACCAAAGTTGTCCCCACCTCAAACTTGTGCTGCCCTGATAGACCCAAGGGAGCCCTACAAACTGACATCAGGAACCTGGACTGCTGAGTTTTCTTTCCCAGGGAAAATGGAAAAAGGATGTGCCCAGGGGCCCCTGGCCCTGACTGCAAAAAATCCTTATATCGAAGGATGGACCCCACACCGAAGTTGTCCCCACCTCAAACTTGTGCTGCCCTGATAGACCCAAGGGAGCCCTACAAACTGACATCAGGAACCTGGACTGCTGAGTTTTCTTTCCCAGGGAAAATGGAAAAAGGATGTGCCCAGGGGCCTCTGGCCCTGACTGCAAAAAATCCTTATATCGAAGGATGGACCCCACATCAAAGTTGTCCCCACCTCAAACTTGTGCTGCCCTGATAGACCCAAGGGAGCTCTACAAACTGACATGAGGAACCTGGACTGCTGAGTTTTCTTTCCCACGGAAAATGGCCAAAGGATGTGCCCAGGGGCTTGTGGCCCTGGGCTGGGGCCTCACTGCAAAAAATCCTTATATCGAAGGATGGACCCCACACCGAAGTTGTCCCCACCTCAAACTTGTGCCGCCCTGATAGACCCAAGGGAGCCCTACAAACTGACATCAGGAACCTGGACTGCTGAGTTTTCTTTCCCAGGGAAAATGGCCAAAGGATGTGCCCAGGGGCCCCTGGCCCTGACTGCAAAAAATCCTTATATCGAAGGATGGACCCCACACCAAAGTTGTCCCCACCTCAAACTTGTGCTGCCCTGATAGACCCAAGGGAGCCCTACAAACTGACATCAGGAACCTGGACTGCAGAGATTTCTTTCCCAGGGAAAATGGAAAAAGGATGTGCCCAGGGGCCCCAGGCCCTGTCTGTAAAAAATCTTTATATCGAAGGATGGACCCCACACCGAAGTTGTCCCCACCTCAAACTTGTGCTGCCCTGATACACCCAAGGGAGATCTACAAACTGACATCAGGAACCTGGACTGCTGAGTTTTCTTTCCCAGGGAAAATGGCCAAAGGATGTGCCCAGGGGCCCCTGGCCCTGACTGCAAAAAATCCTTATATCGAAGGATGGACCCCACACCGAAGTTGTCCCCACCTCAAACTTGTGCTGCCCTGATAGACCCAAGGGAGCCCTACAAACTGACATCAGGAACCTGGACTGCTGAGTTTTCTTTCCCAGGGAAAATGGAAAAAGGATGTGCCCAGGGGCCCCTGGCCCTGGGCTGGGGCCTCACTACAAAAAATCCTTATATCGAAGGATGGACCCCACACCAAAGTTGTCCCCACCTCAAACTTGTGCTGCCCTGATAGACCCAAGGGAGCCCTACAAACTGACATCAGGAACCTGGACTGCTGAGTTTTCTTTCCCAGGGAAAATGGAAAAAGGATGTGCCCAGGGGCCCCTGGCCCTGACTGCAAAAAATCCTTATATCGAAGGATGGAGCCCACACCGAAGTTGTCCCCACCTCAAACTTGTGCCGCCCTGATAGACCCAAGGGAGCCCTACAAACTGACATGAGGAACCTGGACTGCTGAGTTTTCTTTCCCAGGGAAAATGGAAAAAGGATGTGCCCAGGGGCCCCTGGCCCTGGGCTGGGGCCTCACTACAAAAAATCCTTATATCGAAGGATGGGCCCCACACCAAAGTTGTCCCCACCTCAAACTTGTGCTGCCCTAATAGACCCAAGGGAGCCCTACAAACTGACATCAGGAACCTGGACTGCTGAGTTTTCTTTCCCAGGGAAAATGGAAAAAGGATGTGCCCAGGGCCCCCTGGCCCTGACTGCAAAAAATCCTTATATCGAAGGATGGAGCCCACACCGAAGTTGTCCCCACCTCAAACTTGTGCCGCCCTGATAGACCCAAGGGAGCCCTACAAACTGACATCAGGAACCTGGACTGCTGAGTTTTCTTTCCCAGGGAAAATGGAAAAATGATATGGCCAGGAGCCCCTGACCCTGACTGCAAAAAATCCTTATATCGAAGGATGGACCCCACACCAAAGTTGTCCCCACCTCAAACTTGTGCTGCCCTGATAGACCCAAGGGAGCCCTACAAACTGACATCAGGAACCTGGACTGCTGAGTTTTCTTTCCCAGGGAAAATGGAAAAAGGATGTGCCCAGGGGCCCCTGGCCCTGACTGCAAAAAATCCTTATATCGAAGGATGGAGCCCACACCGAAGTTGTCCCCACCTCAAACTTGTGCCGCCCTGATAGACCCAAGGGAGCCCTACAAACTGACATCAGGAACCTGGACTGCTGAGTTTTCTTTCCCAGGGAAAATGGAAAAAGGATGTGCCCAGGGGCCCCTGGCCCTGGGCTGGGGCCTCACTACAAAAAATCCTTATATCGAAGGATGGGCCCCACACCAAAGTTGTCCCCACCTCAAACTTGTGCTGCACTGATAGACCCAAGGGAGCCCTACAAACTGACATCAGGAACCTGGACTGCTGAGTTTTCTTTCCCAGGGAAAATGGAAAAAGGATGTGTCCAGGGGCCCCTGGCCCTGACTGTAAAAAGTCTTTATATCGAAAGATGGATCCCACACCGAATTTGTCCCCACCTCAAACTTGTGCTGCCCTGATAGACCCAAGGGAGCCCTACAAACTGACATCAGGAACCTGGACTGCTGAGTTTTCTTTCCCAGGGAAAATGGAAAAAGGATGTGCCCAGGGGCCCCTGGCCCTGGGCTAGGGCCTCACTACAAAAAATCCTTATATCGAAGGATGGACCCCACACCAAAGTTGTCCCCACCTCAAACTTGTGCTGCCCTGATAGACCCAAGGGAGCCCTACAAACTGACATCAGGAACCTGGACTGCTGAGTTTTCTTTCCCAGGGAAAATGGTATAATGATATGGCCAGGGGCCCCTGACCCTGACTGCAAAAAATCCTTATATCGAAGGATGGACCCCACACCGAAGTTGTCCCCACCTCAAACTTGTGCTGCCCTGATAGACCCAAGGGAGCCCTACAAACTGACATCAGGAACCTGGACTGCTGAGTTTTCTTTCCCAGGGAAAATGGAAAAAGGATGTGCCCAGGGGTCCCTGGCCCTGGGATGGGTCCTCACTGCAAAAAATCCTTATATCGAAAGATGGAGCCCACACCGAAGATGTCCCCACCTCAAACTTGTGCTGCCCTGATAGACCCAAGGGAGCCCTACAAACTGACATCAGGAACCTGGACTGCTGAGTTTTCTTTCCCAGGGAAAATGGCCAAAGGATGTGCCCAGGGGCCCCAGGCCCTGGGCTGGGGCCTCACTACAAAAAATCCTTATATCGAAGGATGGACCCCACACCAGAATTGTCCCCACCTCAAACTTGTACTGCCCTGATAGACCCAAGGGAGCCCTACAAACTGACATCAGGAACCTGGACTGCTGAGTTTTCTTTCCCAGGGAAAATGGAAAAAGGATATGCCCAGGGGCCCCTGACCCTGACTGCAAAAAATCCTTATATCGAAGGATGGACCCCACACCGAAGTTGTCCCCACCTCAAACTTGTGCTGCCCTGATAGACCCAAGGGAGCCCTACAAACTGACATCAGGACCCTGGACTGCTGAGTTTTCTTTCCCAGGGAAAATGGAAAAAGAATATGCCCAGGGGCCCCTGGCCCTGACTGCAAAAAATCCGTATATCGAAGGATGGACCCCACACCGAAGTTGTCCCCACCTCAAACTTGTGCTGCCCTGATAGACCCAAGGGAGCCCTACAAACTGACATGAGGAACCTGGACTGCTGAGTTTTCTTTCCCAGGGAAAATGAAAAAAGAATGTGCCCAGGGGCCCCTGGCCCTGGGCTGGGGCCTCACTGCAAAAAATCCTTATATCGAAGGATGGACCCCACACCGAAGTTGTCCCCACCTCAAACTTGTGCTGCCCTGATAGACCCAAGGGAGCCCTACAAACTGACATCAGGAACCTGGACTGCTGAGTTTTCTTTCCCAGGGAAAATGGAAAAAGGATGTGCCCAGGGGCCCCTGGCCCTGACTGCAAAAAATCCTTATATCGAAGGATGGACCCCACACCGAAGTTGTCCCCTCCTCAAACTTGTGCTGCCCTGATAGACCCAAGGGAGCCCTACAAACTGACATCAGGAACCTGGACTGCTGAGTTTTCTTTCCCAGGGAAAATGGAAAAAGGATGTGCCCAGGACCCCCTGACCCTGACTGCAAAAAATCCTTATATCGAAGGATGGACCCCACATCAAAGTTGTCCCCACCTCAAACTTGTGCTGCCCTGATAGACCCAAGGGAGCTCTACAAACTGACATGAGGAACCTGGACTGCTGAGTTTTCTTTCCCACGGAAAATGGCCAAAGGATGTGCCCAGGGGCTTGTGGCCCTGGGCTGGGGCCTCACTGCAAAAAATCCATATATCGAAGGATGGACCCCACACCAAAGTTGTCCCCACCTCAAACTTGTGCTGCCCTGATAGACCCAAGGGAGCCCTACAAACTGACATCAGGAACCTGGACTGCTGAGTTTTCTTTCCCAGGGAAAATGGAAAAAGGATGTGCCCAGGGGCCCCTGGCCCTCGGCTGGGGCCTTACTATAAAGAATCCTTATATCGAAGGATGGACCCCACACCGAAGTTGTCCCCACCTCAAACTTGTGCTGCCCTGATAGACCCAAGGGAGCCCTACAAACTGACATCAGGAACCTGGACTGCTGAGTTTTCTTTCCCAGGGTAAATGGCCAAAGGATGTGCCCAGGGGCCCCTAGCCCTGACTGCAAAAAATCCTTATATCGAAGAATGGACCCCACACCGAAGTTGTCCCCTCCTCAAACTTGTGCTGCCCTGATAGACCCAAGGGAGCCCTACAAACTGACATCAGGAACCTGGACTGCTGAGTTTTCTTTCCCAGGGAAAATGGAAAAAGGATGTGCCCAGGGGCCTCTGGCCCTGACTGCAAAAAATCCTTATATCGAAGGATGGACCCCACATCAAAGTTGTCCCCACCTCAAACTTGTGCTGCCCTGATAGACCCAAGGGAGCTCTACAAACTGACATGAGGAACCTGGACTGCTGAGTTTTCTTTCCCACGGAAAATGGCCAAAGGATGTGCCCAGGGGCTTGTGGCCCTGGGCTGGGGCCTCACTGCAAAAAATCCATATATCGAAGGATGGAGCCCACACCGAAGTTGTCCCCACCTCAAACTTGTGCCGCCCTGATAGACCCAAGGGAGCCCTACAAACTGACATCAGGAACCTGGACTGCTGAGTTTTCTTTCCCAGGGAAAATGGCCAAAGGATGTGCCCAGGGGCCCCTGGCCCTGACTGCAAAAAATCCTTATATCGAAGGATGGACCCCACACCAAAGTTGTCCCCACCTCAAACTTGTGCTGCCCTGATAGACCCAAGGGAGCCCTACAAACTGACATCAGGAACCTGGACTGCTGAGTTTTCTTTCCCAGGGAAAATGGAAAAAGGATGTGCCCAGGGGCCCCTGGCCCTGACTGCAAAGAATCCTTATATCGAAGGATGGACCCCACACCGAAGTTGTCCCCACCTCAAACTTGTGCTGCCCTGATAGACCCAAGGGAGCCCTACAAACTGACATCAGGAACCTGGACTGCTGAGTTTTCTTTCCCAGGGAAAATGGAAAAAGGATGTGCCCAGGGCCCCCTGGCCCTGACTGCAAAAAATCCTTATATCGAAGGATGGAGCCCACACCGAAGTTGTCCCCACCTCAAACTTGTGCCGCCCTGATAGACCCAAGGGAGCCCTACAAACTGACATCAGGAACCTGGACTGCTGAGTTTTCTTTCCCAGGGAAAATGGAAAAATGATATGGCCAGGAGCCCCTGACCCTGACTGCAAAAAATCCTTATATCGAAGGATGGACCCCACACCAAAGTTGTCCCCACCTCAAACTTGTGCTGCCCTGATAGACCCAAGGGAGCCCTACAAACTGACATCAGGAACCTGGACTGCTGAGTTTTCTTTCCCAGGGAAAATGGAAAAAGGATGTGCCCAGGGGCCCCTGGCCCTGACTGCAAAAAATCCTTATATCGAAGGATGGACCCCACACCGAAGTTGTCCCCACCTCAAACTTGTGCTGCCCTGATAGACCCAAGGGAGCCCTACAAACTGACATCAGGAACCTGGACTGCTGAGTTTTCTTTCCCAGGGAAAATGGAAAAAGGATGTTCCCAGGGGCCCCTGTACCTGGGTATGGACCTCATTGCAAAGAATCCTTATATCGAAGGATGGACCCCACACCGAAGTTTTCCCCACCTCAAACTTGTGCTGCCCTGATAGACCCAAGGGAGCCCTACAAACTGACATCTTGAACCTGGACTGCTGAGTTTTCTTTCCCAGGGAAAATGGAAAAAGGTTCTTACGAGCGGCCGCTGGCCTTGGGCAGGGAACTCACTACAAGAAATCCATATATCGAAGGATGGACCCCACACCGAAGTTTTCCCCACCGCAATCTTGTGCTGCCCTGATAGACCCAAGGGAGCCCTACAAACTGACATCAGGAACCTGGACTGCTGAGTTTTCTTTCCCAGGGAAAATGGAAAAAGTTTGTGCCCAGGGTTCCCTAGCCCTGGACAGGGACATCACTACCAAAAATCCTTATATCGAAGGATGGACCCCACACCGAAGTTGTCCCCACCTCAAACTTGTGCTGCCCTGATACACCCAAGGGAACCCTACAAACTGACATCAGGAACCTGGACTGCTGAGTTTTCTTTCCCAGGGAAAATGGAAAAAGGATGTGCCCAGGGGCCCCTGGCCCTGACTGCAAAGAATCCTTATATCGAAGGATGGACCCCACACCGAAGTTGTCCCCACCTCAAACTTGTGCTGCCCTGATAGACCCAAGGGAGCTCTACAAACTGACATGAGGAACCTGGACTGCTGAGTTTTCTTTCCCAGGGAAAATGGAAAAAGGATGTGCCCAGGGGCCTCTGGCCCTGACTGCAAAAAATCCTTATATCGAAGGATGGACCCCACATCAAAGTTGTCCCCACCTCAAACTTGTGCTGCCCTGATAGACCCAAGGGAGCTCTACAAACTGACATGAGGAACCTGGACTGCTGAGTTTTCTTTCCCACGGAAAATGGCCAAAGGATGTGCCCAGGGGCTTGTGGCCCTGGGCTGGGGCCTCACTGCAAAAAATCCATATATCGAAGGATGGAGCCCACACCGAAGTTGTCCCCACCTCAAACTTGTGCCGCCCTGATAGACCCAAGGGAGCCCTACAAACTGACATCAGGAACCTGGACTGCTGAGTTTTCTTTCCCAGGGAAAATGGCCAAAGGATGTGCCCAGGGGCCCCTGGCCCTGACTGCAAAAAATCCTTATATCGAAGGATGGACCCCACACCGAAGTTGTCCCCACCTCAAACTTGTGCTGCCCTGATAGACCCAAGGGAGCCCTACAAACTGACATCAGGAACCTGGACTGCTGAGTTTTCTTTCCCAGGGAAAATGGAAAAAGGATGTGCCCAGGGCCCCCTGGCCCTGACTGCAAAAAATCCTTATATCGAAGGATGGAGCCCACACCGAAGTTGTCCCCACCTCAAACTTGTGCCGCCCTGATAGACCCAAGGGAGCCCTACAAACTGACATCAGGAACCTGGACTGCTGAGTTTTCTTTCCCAGGGAAAATGGAAAAATGATATGGCCAGGAGCCCCTGACCCTGACTGCAAAAAATCCTTATATCGAAGGATGGACCCCACACCAAAGTTGTCCCCACCTCAAACTTGTGCTGCCCTGATAGACCCAAGGGAGCCCTACAAACTGACATCAGGAACCTGGACTGCTGAGTTTTCTTTCCCAGGGAAAATGGAAAAAGGATGTGCCCAGGGGCCCCTGGCCCTGACTGCAAAAAATCCTTATATCGAAGGATGGACCCCACACCGAAGTTGTCCCCACCTCAAACTTGTGCTGCCCTGATAGACCCAAGGGAGCCCTACAAACTGACATCAGGAACCTGGACTGCTGAGTTTTCTTTCCCAGGGAAAATGGAAAAAGGATGTGCCCAGGGGCCCCTGTACCTGGGTATGGACCTCATTGCAAAGAATCCTTATATCGAAGGATGGACCCCACACCGAAGTTTTCCCCACCTCAAACTTGTGCTGCCCTGATAGACCCAAGGGAGCCCTACAAACTGACATCTTGAACCTGGACTGCTGAGTTTTCTTTCCCAGGGAAAATGGAAAAAGGTTCTTACGAGCGGCCGCTGGCCTTGGGCAGGGAACTCACTACAAGAAATCCATATATCGAAGGATGGACCCCACACCGAAGTTTTCCCCACCGCAATCTTGTGCTGCCCTGATAGACCCAAGGGAGCCCTACAAACTGACATCAGGAACCTGGACTGCTGAGTTTTCTTTCCCAGGGAAAATGGAAAAAGTTTGTGCCCAGGGTTCCCTAGCCCTGGACAGGGACATCACTACCAAAAATCCTTATATCGAAGGATGGACCCCACACCGAAGTTGTCCCCACCTCAAACTTGTGCTGCCCTGATACACCCAAGGGAACCCTACAAACTGACATCAGGAACCTGGACTGCTGAGTATTCTTTCCCAGGGAAAATGGAAAAAGGATGTGCCCAGGGGCCCCTGGCCCTGACTGCAAAGAATCCTTATATCGAAGGATGGACCCCACACCGAAGTTGTCCCCACCTCAAACTTGTGCTGCCCTGATAGACCCAAGGGAGCTCTACAAACTGACATGAGGAACCTGGACTGCTGAGTTTTCTTTCCCAGGGAAAATGGAAAAAGGATGTGCCCAGGGGCCTCTGGCCCTGACTGCAAAAAATCCTTATATCGAAGGATGGACCCCACATCAAAGTTGTCCCCACCTCAAACTTGTGCTGCCCTGATAGACCCAAGGGAGCTCTACAAACTGACATGAGGAACCTGGACTGCTGAGTTTTCTTTCCCACGGAAAATGGCCAAAGGATGTGCCCAGGGGCTTGTGGCCCTGGGCTGGGGCCTCACTGCAAAAAATCCATATATCGAAGGATGGAGCCCACACCGAAGTTGTCCCCACCTCAAACTTGTGCCGCCCTGATAGACCCAAGGGAGCCCTACAAACTGACATCAGGAACCTGGACTGCTGAGTTTTCTTTCCCAGGGAAAATGGCCAAAGGATGTGCCCAGGGGCCCCTGGCCCTGACTGCAAAAAATCCTTATATCGAAGGATGGACCCCACACCGAAGTTGTCCCCACCTCAAACTTGTGCTGCCCTGATAGACCCAAGGGAGCCCTACAAACTGACATCAGGAACCTGGACTGCTGAGTTTTCTTTCCCAGGGAAAATGGAAAAAGGATGTGCCCAGGGGCCCCTGGCCCTGACTGCAAAGAATCCTTATATCGAAGGATGGAGCCCACACCGAAGTTGTCCCCACCTCAAACTTGTGCTGCCCTGATAGACCCAAGGGAGCCCTACAAACTGACATCAGGAACCTGGACTGCTGAGTTTTCTTTCCCAGGGAAAATGGAAAAAGGATGTGCCCAGGGCCCCCTGGCCCTGACTGCAAAAAATCCTTATATCGAAGGATGGAGCCCACACCGAAGTTGTCCCCACCTCAAACTTGTGCCGCCCTGATAGACCCAAGGGAGCCCTACAAACTGACATCAGGAACCTGGACTGCTGAGTTTTCTTTCCCAGGGAAAATGGAAAAATGATATGGCCAGGAGCCCCTGACCCTGACTGCAAAAAATCCTTATATCGAAGGATGGACCCCACACCAAAGTTGTCCCCACCTCAAACTTGTGCTGCCCTGATAGACCCAAGGGAGCCCTACAAACTGACATCAGGAACCTGGACTGCTGAGTTTTCTTTCCCAGGGAAAATGGAAAAAGGATGTGCCCAGGGGCCCCTGGCCCTGACTGCAAAAAATCCTTATATCGAAGGATGGACCCCACACCGAAGTTGTCCCCACCTCAAACTTGTGCTGCCCTGATAGACCCAAGGGAGCCCTACAAACTGACATCAGGAACCTGGACTGCTGAGTTTTCTTTCCCAGGGAAAATGGAAAAAGGATGTGCCCAGGGGCCCCTGTACCTGGGTATGGACCTCATTGCAAAGAATCCTTATATCGAAGGATGGACCCCACACCGAAGTTTTCCCCACCTCAAACTTGTGCTGCCCTGATAGACCCAAGGGAGCCCTACAAACTGACATCTTGAACCTGGACTGCTGAGTTTTCTTTCCCAGGGAAAATGGAAAAAGGTTCTTACGAGCGGCCGCTGGCCTTGGGCAGGGAACTCACTACAAGAAATCCATATATCGAAGGATGGACCCCACACCGAAGTTTTCCCCACCGCAATCTTGTGCTGCCCTGATAGACCCAAGGGAGCCCTACAAACTGACATCAGGAACCTGGACTGCTGAGTTTTCTTTCCCAGGGAAAATGGAAAAAGTTTGTGCCCAGGGTTCCCTAGCCCTGGACAGGGACATCACTACCAAAAATCCTTATATCGAAGGATGGACCCCACACCGAAGTTGTCCCCACCTCAAACTTGTGCTGCCCTGATACACCCAAGGGAACCCTACAAACTGACATCAGGAACCTGGACTGCTGAGTTTTCTTTCCCAGGGAAAATGGAAAAAGGATGTGCCCAGGGGCCCCTGGCCCTGACTGCAAAGAATCCTTATATCGAAGGATGGACCCCACACCGAAGTTGTCCCCACCTCAAACTTGTGCTGCCCTGATAGACCCAAGGGAGCTCTACAAACTGACATGAGGAACCTGGACTGCTGAGTTTTCTTTCCCAGGGAAAATGGAAAAAGGATGTGCCCAGGGGCCTCTGGCCCTGACTGCAAAAAATCCTTATATCGAAGGATGGACCCCACATCAAAGTTGTCCCCACCTCAAACTTGTGCTGCCCTGATAGACCCAAGGGAGCTCTACAAACTGACATGAGGAACCTGGACTGCTGAGTTTTCTTTCCCACGGAAAATGGCCAAAGGATGTGCCCAGGGGCTTGTGGCCCTGGGCTGGGGCCTCACTGCAAAAAATCCATATATCGAAGGATGGAGCCCACACCGAAGTTGTCCCCACCTCAAACTTGTGCCGCCCTGATAGACCCAAGGGAGCCCTACAAACTGACATCAGGAACCTGGACTGCTGAGTTTTCTTTCCCAGGGAAAATGGCCAAAGGATGTGCCCAGGGGCCCCTGGCCCTGACTGCAAAAAATCCTTATATCGAAGGATGGACCCCACACCGAAGTTGTCCCCACCTCAAACTTGTGCTGCCCTGATAGACCCAAGGGAGCCCTACAAACTGACATCAGGAACCTGGACTGCTGAGTTTTCTTTCCCAGGGAAAATGGAAAAAGGATGTGCCCAGGGGCCCCTGGCCCTGACTGCAAAGAATCCTTATATCGAAGGATGGACCCCACACCGAAGTTGTCCCCACCTCAAACTTGTGCTGCCCTGATAGACCCAAGGGAGCCCTACAAACTGACATCAGGAACCTGGACTGCAGAGTTTTCTTTCCCAGGGAAAATGGAAAAAGGATGTGCCCAGGGGCCCCTGGCCCTGACTGCAAAAAATCCTTATATCGAAGGATGGAGCCCACACCGAAGTTGTCCCCACCTCAAACTTGTGCCGCCCTGATAGACCCAAGGGAGCCCTACAAACTGACATCAGGAACCTGGACTGCTGAGTTTTCTTTCCCAGGGAAAATGGAAAAATGATATGGCCAGGACCCCCTGACCCTGACTGCAAAAAATCCTTATATCGAAGGATGGACCCCACACCAAAGTTGTCCCCACCTCAAACTTGTGCTGCCCTGATAGACCCAAGGGAGCCCTACAAACTGACATCAGGAACCTGGACTGCTGAGTTTTCTTTCCCAGGGAAAATGGAAAAAGGATGTGCCCAGGGGCCCCTGGCCCTGACTGCAAAAAATCCTTATATCGAAGGATGGACCCCACACCGAAGTTGTCCCCACCTCAAACTTGTGCTGCCCTGATAGACCCAAGGGAGCCCTACAAACTGACATCAGGAACCTGGACTGCTGAGTTTTCTTTCCCAGGGAAAATGGAAAAAGGATGTGCCCAGGGGCCCCTGTACCTGGGTATGGACCTCATTGCAAAGAATCCTTATATCGAAGGATGGACCCCACACCGAAGTTTTCCCCACCTCAAACTTGTGCTGCCCTGATAGACCCAAGGGAGCCCTACAAACTGACATCTTGAACCTGGACTGCTGAGTTTTCTTTCCCAGGGAAAATGGAAAAAGGTTCTTACGAGCGGCCGCTGGCCTTGGGCAGGGAACTCACTACAAGAAATCCATATATCGAAGGATGGACCCCACACCGAAGTTTTCCCCACCGCAATCTTGTGCTGCCCTGATAGACCCAAGGGAGCCCTACAAACTGACATCAGGAACCTGGACTGCTGAGTTTTCTTTCCCAGGGAAAATGGAAAAAGTTTGTGCCCAGGGTTCCCTAGCCCTGGACAGGGACATCACTACCAAAAATCCTTATATCGAAGGATGGACCCCACACCGAAGTTGTCCCCACCTCAAACTTGTGCTGCCCTGATACACCCAAGGGAACCCTACAAACTGACATCAGGAACCTGGACTGCTGAGTTTTCTTTCCCAGGGAAAATGGAAAAAGGATGTGCCCAGGGGCCCCTGGCCCTGACTGCAAAGAATCCTTATATCGAAGGATGGACCCCACACCGAAGTTGTCCCCACCTCAAACTTGTGCTGCCCTGATAGACCCAAGGGAGCTCTACAAACTGACATGAGGAACCTGGACTGCTGAGTTTTCTTTCCCAGGGAAAATGGAAAAAGGATGTGCCCAGGGGCCCCTGGCCCTGACTGCAAAGAATCCTTATATCGAAGGATGGACCCCACACCGAAGTTGTCCCCACCTCAAACTTGTGCCGCCCTGATAGACCCAAGGGAGCCCTACAAACTGACATCAGGAACCTGGACTGCTGAGTTTTCTTTCCCAGGGAAAATGGAAAAAGGATGTGCCCAGGGCCCCCTGGCCCTGGGATGGGGCCTCACTACAAAAAATCCTTATATCGAAGGATGGACCCCACACCAAAGTTGTCCCCACCTCAAACTTCTGCTGCCCTGATAGACCCAAGGAAACCCTACAAACTGACATCAGGAACCTGGACTGCTGAGTTTTCTTTCCCAGGGAAAATGGAAAAATGATATGGCCAGGAGCCCCTGACCCTGACTGCAAAAAATCCTTATATCGAAGGATGGACCCCACACCAAAGTTGTCCCCACCTCAAACTTGTGCTGCCCTGATAGACCCAAGGGAGCCCTACAAACTGACATCAGGAACCTGGACTGCTGAGTTTTCTTTCCCAGGGAAAATGGCCAAAAGATGTGCCCAGGGGCCCCTGGCCCTGACTGCAAAAAATCCTTATATCGAAGGACGGACCCCACACCGAAGTTGTCCCCACCTCAAACTTGTGCTGCCCTGATAGACCCAAGGGAGCCCTACAAACTGACATCAGGAACCTGGACTGCTGAGATTTCTTTCCCAGGGAAAATGGAAAAAGGATGTGCCCAGGGGCCCCTGGCCCTGTGCGGGGGCGTCACTGCAAAAAATCCTTATATCGAAGGATGGACCCCACACCGAAGTTGTCCCCACCTCAAACTTGTGCTGCCCTGATAGACCCAAGGGAGACCTACAAACTGACATCAGGAACCTGGACTGCTGAGTTTTCTTTCCCAGGGAAAATGGAAAAAGGATGTGCCCAGGGGCCCCTGTACCTGGGTAGGGACCTCATTGCAAAGAATCCTTATATCGAAGGATGGACCCCACACCGAAGTTTTCCCCACCTCAAACTTGTGCTGCCCTGATAGACCCAAGGGAACCCTACAAACTGACATCAGGAACCTGGACTGCTGAGTTTTCTTTCCCAGGGAAAATGGAAAAAGGATGTGCCAAGGGGCCCCTGGCCCTGACTGCAAAAAATCCTTATATCGAAGGATGGACCCCACACCGAAGTTGTCCCCACCTCAAACTTGTGCTGCCCTGATAGACCCAAGGGAGCCCTACAAACTGACATCAGGAACCTGGACTGCTGAGTTTTCTTTCCCAGGGAAAATGGAAAAAGGATGTGCCCAGGGCCCCCTGGCCCTGACTGCAAAAAATCCTTATATCGAAGGATGGAGCCCACACCGAAGTTGTCCCCACCTCAAACTTGTGCCGCCCTGATAGACCCAAGGGAGCCCTACAAACTGACATCAGGAACCTGGACTGCTGAGTTTTCTTTCCCAGGGAAAATGGAAAAAGGATGTGCCCAGGGCCCCCTGGCCCTGGGCTGGGGCCTCACTACAAAAAATCCTTATATCGAAGGATGGACCCCACACCAAAGTTGTCCCCACCTCAAACTTGTGCTGCCCTGATAGACCCAAGGGAGCCCTACAAACTGACATCAGGAACCTGGACTGCTGAGTTTTCTTTCCCAGGGAAAATGGAAAAAGGATGTGCCTAGGGGCCCCTGGCCCTGACTGCAAAAACTCCTTATATCGAAGGATGGAGCCCACACCGAAGTTGTCCCCACCTCAAACTTGTGCTGCCCTGATACACCCAAGGCAGCCCTACAAACTGACATCAGGAACCTGGACTGCTGAGTTTTCTTTCCCAGGGAAAATGGAAAAAGGATGTGCCCAGGGGCCCCTGGCCCTGACTGCAAAAAATCCTTATATCGAAGGATGCACCCCACACCGAAGTTGTCCCCACCTCAAACTTGTGCTGCCCTGATAGACCCAAGGGAGCCCTACAAACTGACATCAGGAACCTGGACTGCTGAGTTTTCTTTCCCAGGGAAAATGGAAAAAGGTTCTGACGAGGGGCCGCTGGCCTTGGGCAGGGACCTCACTACAAGAAATCCATATATCGAAGGATGGACCCCACACCGAAGTTTTCCCCACCTCAAACTTTTGCTGCCCTGATAGACCCAAGGGAGCCCTACAAACTGACATCAGGAACCTGGACTCCTGAATTTTCTTTCCCAGGGAAAATGGAAAAAGGATGTGCCCAGGGTCCCCTAGCCCTGGAGAGGGACCTCACTACCAAAAATCCTTATATCGAAGGATGGACCCCACATCAAAGTTGTCCCCACCTCAAACTTGTGCTACCCTGATAGACCCAAGGGAGCCCTACAAACTGACATCAGGAACCTGGACTGCTGAGTATTCTTTCCCAGGGAAAATGGAAAAAGGATGTGCCCAGGGGCCCCTGGCCCTGACTGCAAAAAATCCTTATATCGAAGGATGGACCCCACACCGAAGTTGTCCCCACCTCAAACTTGTGCTGCCCTGATAGACCCAAGGGAGCCCTACAAACTGACATCAGGAACCTGGACTGCTGAGTTTTCTTTCCCAGGGAAAATGGAAAAAGGATGTGCCCAGGGGCCCCTGGCCCTGACTGTAAAGAATCCTTATATCGAAGGATGGACCCCACACCAAAGTTGTCCCCACCTCAAACTTGTGCTGCCCTGATAGACCCAAGGGAGCCCTACAAACTGACATCAGGAACCTGGACTGCTGAGTTTTCTTTCCCAGGGAAAATGGAAAAAGGATGTGCCCAGGTGTCCCTGGCCCTGGGATGGGGCCTCACTACAAAAAATCCTTATATGGAAGGATGGACCCCACACCAGAGTTGTCCCCACCTCAAACTTGTACTGCCCTGATAGACCCAAGGGAGCCCTACAAACTGACATCAGGAACCTGGACTGCTGAGTTTTCTTTCCCAGGGAAAATGGAAAAAGGATATGCCCAGGGGCCCCTGACCCTGACTGCAAAAAATCCTTATATCGAAGGATGGACCCCACACCGAAGTTGTCCCCACCTCAAACTTGTGCTGCCCCGATACACCCAAGGGAACCCTACAAACTGACATCAGGAACCTGGACTGCTGAGTTTTCTTTCCCAGGGAAAATGGAAAAAGGTTGTACCCAGGGGTCCCTGGCCCTGACTGCAAAAAATCCTTATATCGAAGGATGGACCCCACATCAAAGTTGTCCCCACCTCAAACTTGTGCTGCCCTGATAGACCCAAGGGAGCCCTACAAACTGACATCAGGAACCTGGACTGCTGAGTTTTCTTTCCCACGGAAAATGGCCAAAGGATGTGCCCAGGGGCCCGTGGCCCTGGGCTGGGGCCTCACTGCAAAAAATCCTTATATCGAAGGATGGAGCCCACACTGAAGTTGTCCCCACCTCAAACTTGTGCCGCCCTGATAGACCCAAGGGAGCCCTACAAACTGACATCAGGAACCTGGACTGCAGAGTTTTCTTTCCCAGGGAAAATGGAAAAAGGATGTGCCCAGGGGCCCCTGGCCCTGACTGCAAAGAATCCTTATATCGAAGGATGGACCCCACACCGAAGTTGTCCCCACCTCAAACTTGTGCTGCCCTGATAGACCCAAGGGAGCTCTACAAACTGACATGAGGAACCTGGACTGCTGAGTTTTCTTTCCCAGGGAAAATGGAAAAAGGATGTGCCCAGGGGCCCCTGGCCCTGACTGCAAAGAATCCTTATATCGAAGGATGGAGCCCACACCGAAGTTGTCCCCACCTCAAACTTGTGCCGCCCTGATAGACCCAAGGGAGCCCTACAAACTGACATCAGGAACCTGGACTGCTGAGTTTTCTTTCCCAGGGAAAATGGAAAAAGGATGTGCCCAGGGCCCCCTGGCCCTGGGCTGGGGCCTCACTACAAAAAATCCTTATATCGAAGGATGGACCCCACACCAAAGTTGTCCCCACCTCAAACTTCTGCTGCCCTGATAGACCCAAGGAAACCCTACAAACTGACATCAGGAACCTGGACTGCTGAGTTTTCTTTCCCAGGGAAAATGGAAAAATGATATGGCCAGGAGCCCCTGACCCTGACTGCAAAAAATCCTTATATCGAAGGATGGACCCCACACCAAAGTTGTCCCCTCCTCAAACTTGTGCTGCCCTGATAGACCCAAGGGAGCCCTACAAACTGACATCAGGAACCTGGACTGCTGAGTTTTCTTTCCCAGGGAAAATGGCCAAAAGATGTGCCCAGGGGCCCCTGGCCCTGACTGCAAAAAATCCTTATATCGAAGGATGGACCCCACACCGAAGTTGTCCCCACCTCAAACTTGTGCTGCCCTGATAGACCCAAGGGAGCCCTACAAACTGACATCAGGAACCTGGACTGCTGAGATTTCTTTCCCAGGGAAAATGGAAAAAGGATGTGCCCAGGGGCCCCTGGCCCTGTGCTGGGGCGTCACTGCAAAAAATCCTTATATCGAAGGATGGACCCCACACCGAAGTTGTCCCCACCTCAAACTTGTGCTGCCCTGATAGACCCAAGGGAGACCTACAAACTGACATCAGGAACCTGGACTGCTGAGTTTTCTTTCCCAGGGAAAATGGAAAAAGGATGTGCCCAGGGGCCCCTGTACCTGGGTAGGGACCTCATTGCAAAGAATCCTTATATCGAAGGATGGACCCCACACCGAAGTTTTCCCCACCTCAAACTTGTGCTGCCCTGATAGACCCAAGGGAACCCTACAAACTGACATCAGGAACCTGGACTGCTGAGTTTTCTTTCCCAGGGAAAATGGAAAAAGGATGTGCCAAGGGGCCCCTGGCCCTGACTGCAAAAAATCCTTATATCGAAGGATGGACCCCACACCGAAGTTGTCCCCACCTCAAACTTGTGCTGCCCTGATAGACCCAAGGGAGCCCTACAAACTGACATCAGGAACCTGGACTGCTGAGTTTTCTTTCCCAGGGAAAATGGAAAAAGGATGTGCCCAGGGCCCCCTGGCCCTGACTGCAAAAAATCCTTATATCGAAGGATGGAGCCCACACCGAAGTTGTCCCCACCTCAAACTTGTGCCGCCCTGATAGACCCAAGGGAGCCCTACAAACTGACATCAGGAACCTGGACTGCTGAGTTTTCTTTCCCAGGGAAAATGGAAAAAGGATGTGCCCAGGGCCCCCTGGCCCTGGGCTGGGGCCTCACTACAAAAAATCCTTATATCGAAGGATGGACCCCACACCAAAGTTGTCCCCACCTCAAACTTGTGCTGCCCTGATAGACCCAAGGGAGCCCTACAAACTGACATCAGGAACCTGGACTGCTGAGTTTTCTTTCCCAGGGAAAATGGAAAAAGGATGTGCCTAGGGGCCCCTGGCCCTGACTGCAAAAACTCCTTATATCGAAGGATGGAGCCCACACCGAAGTTGTCCCCACCTCAAACTTGTGCTGCCCTGATACACCCAAGGCAGCCCTACAAACTGACATCAGGAACCTGGACTGCTGAGTTTTCTTTCCCAGGGAAAATGGAAAAAGGATGTGCCCAGGGGCCCCTGGCCCTGACTGCAAAAAATCCTTATATCGAAGGATGCACCCCACACCGAAGTTGTCCCCACCTCAAACTTGTGCTGCCCTGATAGACCCAAGGGAGCCCTACAAACTGACATCAGGAACCTGGACTGCTGAGTTTTCTTTCCCAGGGAAAATGGAAAAAGGTTCTGACGAGGGGCCGCTGGCCTTGGGCAGGGACCTCACTACAAGAAATCCATATATCGAAGGATGGACCCCACACCGAAATTTTCCCCACCTCAAACTTTTGCTGCCCTGATAGACCCAAGGGAGCCCTACAAACTGACATCAGGAACCTGGACTCCTGAATTTTCTTTCCCAGGGAAAATGGAAAAAGGATGTGCCCAGGGTCCCCTAGCCCTGGAGAGGGACCTCACTACCAAAAATCCTTATATCGAAGGATGGACCCCACATCAAAGTTGTCCCCACCTCAAACTTGTGCTACCCTGATAGACCCAAGGGAGCCCTACAAACTGACATCAGGAACCTGGACTGCTGAGTATTCTTTCCCAGGGAAAATGGAAAAAGGATGTGCCCAGGGGCCCCTGGCCCTGACTGCAAAAAATCCTTATATCGAAGGATGGACCCCACACCAAAGTTGTCCCCACCTCAAACTTGTGCTGCCCTGATAGACCCAAGGGAGCCCTACAAACTGACATCAGGAACCTGGACTGCTGAGTTTTCTTTCCCAGGGAAAATGGAAAAAGGATGTGCCCAGGGGCCCCTGGCCCTGACTGTAAAGAATCCTTATATCGAAGGATGGACCCCACACCAAAGTTGTCCCCACCTCAAACTTGTGCTGCCCTGATAGACCCAAGGGAGCCCTACAAACTGACATCAGGAACCTGGACTGCTGAGTTTTCTTTCCCAGGGAAAATGGAAAAAGGATGTGCCCAGGTGTCCCTGGCCCTGGGATGGGGCCTCACTACAAAAAATCCTTATATGGAAGGATGGACCCCACACCAGAGTTGTCCCCACCTCAAACTTGTACTGCCCTGATAGACCCAAGGGAGCCCTACAAACTGACATCAGGAACCTGGACTGCTGAGTTTTCTTTCCCAGGGAAAATGGAAAAAGGATATGCCCAGGGGCCCCTGACCCTGACTGCAAAAAATCCTTATATCGAAGGATGGACCCCACACCGAAGTTGTCCCCACCTCAAACTTGTGCTGCCCCGATACACCCAAGGGAACCCTACAAACTGACATCAGGAACCTGGACTGCTGAGTTTTCTTTCCCAGGGAAAATGGAAAAAGGTTGTACCCAGGGGTCCCTGGCCCTGACTGCAAAAAATCCTTATATCGAAGGATGGACCCCACATCAAAGTTGTCCCCACCTCAAACTTGTGCTGCCCTGATAGACCCAAGGGAGCCCTACAAACTGACATCAGGAACCTGGACTGCTGAGTTTTCTTTCCCACGGAAAATGGCCAAAGGATGTGCCCAGGGGCCCGTGGCCCTGGGCTGGGGCCTCACTGCAAAAAATCCTTATATCGAAGGATGGAGCCCACACCGAAGTTGTCCCCACCTCAAACTTGTGCCGCCCTGATAGACCCAAGGGAGCCCTACAAACTGACATCAGGAACCTGGACTGCTGAGTTTTCTTTCCCAGGGAAAATGGCCAAAGGATGTGCCCAGGGGCCCCTGGCCCTGACTGCAAAAAATCCTTATATCGAAGGATGGACCCCACACCGAAGTTGTCCCCACCTCAAACTTGTGCTGCCCTGATAGACCCAAGGGAGCCCTACAAACTGACATCAGGAACCTGGACTGCTGAGTTTTCTTTCCCAGGGAAAATGGAAAAAGGATGTGCCCAGGGGCCCCAGGCCCTGACTGTAAAAAATCTTTATATCGAAGGATGGACCCCACACCGTATTTGTCCCCACCTCAAACTTGTGCTGCCCTGATACACCCAAGGGAGCCCTACAAACTGACATCAGGAACCTGGACTGCTGAGTTTTCTTTCCCAGGGAAAATGGAAAAAGGATGTGCCCAGGGGTCCCTGGCCCTGGGATGGGGCCTCACTACAAAAATCCTTATATCGAAGGATGGACCCCACACCAAAGTTGTCCCCACCTCAAACTTGTGCTGCCCTGATAGACCCAAGGGAGCCCTACAAACTGACATCAGGAACCTGGACTGCTGAGTTTTCTTTCCCAGGGAAAATGGAAAAAGGATGTGCCCAGGGGCCCCTGGCCCTGACTGCAAAAAATCCTTATATCGAAGGATGGACCCCACACCGAAGTTGTCCCCACCTCAAACTTGTGCTGCCCTGATAGACCCAAGGGAGCCCTACAAACTGACATCAGGAACCTGGACTGCTGAGTTTTCTTTCCCACGGAAAATGGAAAAAGGATGTGCCCAGGGGCCCCTGTACCTGGGTATGGACCTCATTGCAAAGAATCCTTATATCGAAGGATGGACCCCACACCGAAGTTTTCCCCACCTCAAACTTGTGCTGCCCTGATAGACCCAAGGGAGCCCTACAAACTGACATCTTGAACCTGGACTGCTGAGTTTTCTTTCCCAGGGAAAATGGAAAAAGGTTCTTACGAGCGGCCGCTGGCCTTGGGCAGGGAACTCACTACAAGAAATCCATATATCGAAGGATGGACCCCACACCGAAGTTTTCCCCACCGCAATCTTGTGCTGCCCTGATAGACCCAAGGGAGCCCTACAAACTGACATCAGGAACCTGGACTGCTGAGTTTTCTTTCCCAGGGAAAATGGAAAAAGTTTGTGCCCAGGGTTCCCTAGCCCTGGACAGGGACATCACTACCAAAAATCCTTATATCGAAGGATGGACCCCACACCGAAGTTGTCCCCACCTCAAACTTGTGCTGCCCTGATACACCCAAGGGAACCCTACAAACTGACATCAGGAACCTGGACTGCTGAGTTTTCTTTCCCAGGGAAAATGGAAAAAGGATGTGCCCAGGGGCCCCTGGCCCTGACTGCAAAGAATCCTTATATCGAAGGATGGACCCCACACCGAAGTTGTCCCCACCTCAAACTTGTGCTGCCCTGATAGACCCAAGGGAGCTCTACAAACTGACATGAGGAACCTGGACTGCTGAGTTTTCTTTCCCAGGGAAAATGGAAAAAGGATGTGCCCAGGGGCCCCTGGCCCTGACTGCAAAGAATCCTTATATCGAAGGATGGACCCCACACCGAAGTTGTCCCCACCTCAAACTTGTGCCGCCCTGATAGACCCAAGGGAGCCCTACAAACTGACATCAGGAACCTGGACTGCTGAGTTTTCTTTCCCAGGGAAAATGGAAAAAGGATGTGCCCAGGGCCCCCTGGCCCTGGGATGGGGCCTCACTACAAAAAATCCTTATATCGAAGGATGGACCCCACACCAAAGTTGTCCCCACCTCAAACTTCTGCTGCCCTGATAGACCCAAGGAAACCCTACAAACTGACATCAGGAACCTGGACTGCTGAGTTTTCTTTCCCAGGGAAAATGGAAAAATGATATGGCCAGGAGCCCCTGACCCTGACTGCAAAAAATCCTTATATCGAAGGATGGACCCCACACCAAAGTTGTCCCCACCTCAAACTTGTGCTGCCCTGATAGACCCAAGGGAGCCCTACAAACTGACATCAGGAACCTGGACTGCTGAGTTTTCTTTCCCAGGGAAAATGGCCAAAAGATGTGCCCAGGGGCCCCTGGCCCTGACTGCAAAAAATCCTTATATCGAAGGATGGACCCCACACCGAAGTTGTCCCCACCTCAAACTTGTGCTGCCCTGATAGACCCAAGGGAGCCCTACAAACTGACATCAGGAACCTGGACTGCTGAGATTTCTTTCCCAGGGAAAATGGAAAAAGGATGTGCCCAGGGGCCCCTGGCCCTGTGCGGGGGCGTCACTGCAAAAAATCCTTATATCGAAGGATGGACCCCACACCGAAGTTGTCCCCACCTCAAACTTGTGCTGCCCTGATAGACCCAAGGGAGACCTACAAACTGACATCAGGAACCTGGACTGCTGAGTTTTCTTTCCCAGGGAAAATGGAAAAAGGATGTGCCCAGGGGCCCCTGTACCTGGGTAGGGACCTCATTGCAAAGAATCCTTATATCGAAGGATGGACCCCACACCGAAGTTTTCCCCACCTCAAACTTGTGCTGCCCTGATAGACCCAAGGGAACCCTACAAACTGACATCAGGAACCTGGACTGCTGAGTTTTCTTTCCCAGGGAAAATGGAAAAAGGATGTGCCAAGGGGCCCCTGGCCCTGACTGCAAAAAATCCTTATATCGAAGGATGGACCCCACACCGAAGTTGTCCCCACCTCAAACTTGTGCTGCCCTGATAGACCCAAGGGAGCCCTACAAACTGACATCAGGAACCTGGACTGCTGAGTTTTCTTTCCCAGGGAAAATGGAAAAAGGATGTGCCCAGGGCCCCCTGGCCCTGACTGCAAAAAATCCTTATATCGAAGGATGGAGCCCACACCGAAGTTGTCCCCACCTCAAACTTGTGCCGCCCTGATAGACCCAAGGGAGCCCTACAAACTGACATCAGGAACCTGGACTGCTGAGTTTTCTTTCCCAGGGAAAATGGAAAAAGGATGTGCCCAGGGCCCCCTGGCCCTGGGCTGGGACCTCACTACAAAAAATCCTTATATCGAAGGATGGACCCCACACCAAAGTTGTCCCCACCTCAAACTTGTGCTGCCCTGATAGACCCAAGGGAGCCCTACAAACTGACATCAGGAACCTGGACTGCTGAGTTTTCTTTCCCAGGGAAAATGGAAAAAGGATGTGCCTAGGGGCCCCTGGCCCTGACTGCAAAAACTCCTTATATCGAAGGATGGAGCCCACACCGAAGTTGTCCCCACCTCAAACTTGTGCTGCCCTGATACACCCAAGGCAGCCCTACAAACTGACATCAGGAACCTGGACTGCTGAGTTTTCTTTCCCAGGGAAAATGGAAAAAGGATGTGCCCAGGGGCCCCTGGCCCTGACTGCAAAAAATCCTTATATCGAAGGATGCACCCCACACCGAAGTTGTCCCCACCTCAAACTTGTGCTGCCCTGATAGACCCAAGGGAGCCCTACAAACTGACATCAGGAACCTGGACTGCTGAGTTTTCTTTCCCAGGGAAAATGGAAAAAGGTTCTGACGAGGGGCCGCTGGCCTTGGGCAGGGACCTCACTATAAGAAATCCATATATCGAAGGATGGACCCCACACCGAAGTTTTCCCCACCTCAAACTTTTGCTGCCCTGATAGACCCAAGGGAGCCCTACAAACTGACATCAGGAACCTGGACTCCTGAATTTTCTTTCCCAGGGAAAATGGAAAAAGGATGTGCCCAGGGTCCCCTAGCCCTGGAGAGGGACCTCACTACCAAAAATCCTTATATCGAAGGATGGACCCCACATCAAAGTTGTCCCCACCTCAAACTTGTGCTACCCTGATAGACCCAAGGGAGCCCTACAAACTGACATCAGGAACCTGGACTGCTGAGTATTCTTTCCCAGGGAAAATGGAAAAAGGATGTGCCCAGGGGCCCCTGGCCCTGACTGCAAAAAATCCTTATATCGAAGGATGGACCCCACACCGAAGTTGTCCCCACCTCAAACTTGTGCTGCCCTGATAGACCCAAGGGAGCCCTACAAACTGACATCAGGAACCTGGACTGCTGAGTTTTCTTTCCCAGGGAAAATGGAAAAAGGATGTGCCCAGGGGCCCCTGGCCCTGACTGTAAAGAATCCTTATATCGAAGGATGGACCCCACACCAAAGTTGTCCCCACCTCAAACTTGTGCTGCCCTGATAGACCCAAGGGAGCCCTACAAACTGACATCAGGAACCTGGACTGCTGAGTTTTCTTTCCCAGGGAAAATGGAAAAAGGATGTGCCCAGGTGTCCCTGGCCCTGGGATGGGGCCTCACTACAAAAAATCCTTATATGGAAGGATGGACCCCACACCAGAGTTGTCCCCACCTCAAACTTGTACTGCCCTGATAGACCCAAGGGAGCCCTACAAACTGACATCAGGAACCTGGACTGCTGAGTTTTCTTTCCCAGGGAAAATGGAAAAAGGATATGCCCAGGGGCCCCTGACCCTGACTGCAAAAAATCCTTATATCGAAGGATGGACCCCACACCGAAGTTGTCCCCACCTCAAACTTGTGCCGCCCTGATAGACCCAAGGGAGCCCTACAAACTGACATCAGGAACCTGGACTGCTGAGTTTTCTTTCCCAGGGAAAATGGAAAAAGGATGTGCCCAGGGCCCCCTGGCCCTGGGCTGGGGCCTCACTACAAAAAATCCTTATATCGAAGGATGGACCCCACACCAAAGTTGTCCCCACCTCAAACTTGTGCTGCCCTGATAGACCCAAGGGAGCCCTACAAACTGACATCAGGAACCTGGACTGCTGAGTTTTCTTTCCCAGGGAAAATGGAAAAAGGATGTGCCTAGGGGCCCCTGGCCCTGACTGCAAAAACTCCTTATATCGAAGGATGGAGCCCACACCGAAGTTGTCCCCACCTCAAACTTGTGCTGCCCTGATACACCCAAGGCAGCCCTACAAACTGACATCAGGAACCTGGACTGCTGAGTTTTCTTTCCCAGGGAAAATGGAAAAAGGATGTGCCCAGGGGCCCCTGGCCCTGACTGCAAAAAATCCTTATATCGAAGGATGCACCCCACACCGAAGTTGTCCCCACCTCAAACTTGTGCTGCCCTGATAGACCCAAGGGAGCCCTACAAACTGACATCAGGAACCTGGACTGCTGAGTTTTCTTTCCCAGGGAAAATGGAAAAAGGTTCTGACGAGGGGCCGCTGGCCTTGGGCAGGGACCTCACTACAAGAAATCCATATATCGAAGGATGGACCCCACACCGAAATTTTCCCCACCTCAAACTTTTGCTGCCCTGATAGACCCAAGGGAGCCCTACAAACTGACATCAGGAACCTGGACTCCTGAATTTTCTTTCCCAGGGAAAATGGAAAAAGGATGTGCCCAGGGTCCCCTAGCCCTGGAGAGGGACCTCACTACCAAAAATCCTTATATCGAAGGATGGACCCCACATCAAAGTTGTCCCCACCTCAAACTTGTGCTACCCTGATAGACCCAAGGGAGCCCTACAAACTGACATCAGGAACCTGGACTGCTGAGTATTCTTTCCCAGGGAAAATGGAAAAAGGATGTGCCCAGGGGCCCCTGGCCCTGACTGCAAAAAATCCTTATATCGAAGGATGGACCCCACACCGAAGTTGTCCCCACCTCAAACTTGTGCTGCCCTGATAGACCCAAGGGAGCCCTACAAACTGACATCAGGAACCTGGACTGCTGAGTTTTCTTTCCCAGGGAAAATGGAAAAAGGATGTGCCCAGGGGCCCCTGGCCCTGACTGTAAAGAATCCTTATATCGAAGGATGGACCCCACACCAAAGTTGTCCCCACCTCAAACTTGTGCTGCCCTGATAGACCCAAGGGAGCCCTACAAACTGACATCAGGAACCTGGACTGCTGAGTTTTCTTTCCCAGGGAAAATGGAAAAAGGATGTGCCCAGGTGTCCCTGGCCCTGGGATGGGGCCTCACTACAAAAAATCCTTATATGGAAGGATGGACCCCACACCAGAGTTGTCCCCACCTCAAACTTGTACTGCCCTGATAGACCCAAGGGAGCCCTACAAACTGACATCAGGAACCTGGACTGCTGAGTTTTCTTTCCCAGGGAAAATGGAAAAAGGATATGCCCAGGGGCCCCTGACCCTGACTGCAAAAAATCCTTATATCGAAGGATGGACCCCACACCGAAGTTGTCCCCACCTCAAACTTGTGCTGCCCCGATACACCCAAGGGAACCCTACAAACTGACATCAGGAACCTGGACTGCTGAGTTTTCTTTCCCAGGGAAAATGGAAAAAGGTTGTACCCAGGGGTCCCTGGCCCTGACTGCAAAAAATCCTTATATCGAAGGATGGACCCCACATCAAAGTTGTCCCCACCTCAAACTTGTGCTGCCCTGATAGACCCAAGGGAGCCCTACAAACTGACATCAGGAACCTGGACTGCTGAGTTTTCTTTCCCACGGAAAATGGCCAAAGGATGTGCCCAGGGGCCCGTGGCCCTGGGCTGGGGCCTCACTGCAAAAAATCCTTATATCGAAGGATGGAGCCCACACCGAAGTTGTCCCCACCTCAAACTTGTGCCGCCCTGATAGACCCAAGGGAGCCCTACAAACTGACATCAGGAACCTGGACTGCTGAGTTTTCTTTCCCAGGGAAAATGGCCAAAGGATGTGCCCAGGGGCCCCTGGCCCTGACTGCAAAAAATCCTTATATCGAAGGATGGACCCCACACCGAAGTTGTCCCCACCTCAAACTTGTGCTGCCCTGATAGACCCAAGGGAGCCCTACAAACTGACATCAGGAACCTGGACTGCTGAGTTTTCTTTCCCAGGGAAAATGGAAAAAGGATGTGCCCAGGGGCCCCAGGCCCTGACTGTAAAAAATCTTTATATCGAAGGATGGACCCCACACCGTATTTGTCCCCACCTCAAACTTGTGCTGCCCTGATACACCCAAGGGAGCCCTACAAACTGACATCAGGAACCTGGACTGCTGAGTTTTCTTTCCCAGGGAAAATGGAAAAAGGATGTGCCCAGGGGTCCCTGGCCCTGGGATGGGGCCTCACTACAAAAATCCTTATATCGAAGGATGGACCCCACACCGAAGTTGTCCCCACCTCAAACTTGTGCTGCCCTGATAGACCCAAGGGAGCCCTACAAACTGACATCAGGAACCTGGACTGCTGAGTTTTCTTTCCCAGGGAAAATGGAAAAAGTATGTGCCCAGGGGCCCCTGGCCCTGACTGCAAAAAATCCTTATATCGAAGGATGGACCCCACACCGAAGTTGTCCCCACCTCAAACTTGTGCTGCCCTGATAGACCCAAGGGAGCCCTACAAACTGACATCAGGAACCTGGACTGCTGAGTTTTCTTTCCCAGGGAAAATGGAAAAAGGATGTGCCCAGGGGCCCCTGGCCCTGACTGCAAAAAATCCTTATATCGAAGGATGGACCCCACACCAAAGTTGTCCCCACCTCAAACTTGTGCTGCCCTGATACACCCAAGGGAACCCTACAAACTGACATCAGGAACCTGGACTGCTGAGTTTTCTTTCCCAGGGAAAATGGCCAAAGGATGTGCCCAGGGGCCCCAGGCCCTGGGCTGGGGCCTCACTGCAAAAAATCTTTATATCGAAGGATGGAGCCCACACCGAAGTTGTCCCCACCTCAAACTTCTGCCGCCCTGATAGACCCAAGGGAGCCCTACAAACTGACATCAGGAACCTGGACTGCTGAGTTTTCTTTCCCAGGGAAAATGGACAAAGGATGTGCCCAGGGGCTCCTGGCCCTGACTGCAAAAAATCCTTATATCGAAGGATGGAGCCCACACTGAATTTGTTACCACCTCAAACTTGTGCTGCCCTGATAGACCCAAGGGAGCCCTACAAACTGACATCAGGAACCTGGACTGCTGAGTTTTCTTTCCCAGGGAAAATGGAAAAAGGATGTGCCCAGGGGCCCCTGACCCTGACTGCAAAAAATCCTTATATCGAAGGATGGACCCCACACCGAAGTTGTCCCCACCTCAAACTTGTGCTGCCCTGATACACCCAAGGGAACCCTACAAACTGACATCAGGAACCTGGACTGCTGAGTTTTCTTTCCCAGGGAAAATGGAAAAAGGATGTGCCCAGGGGCCCCTGGCCCTGACTGCAAAAAATCTTTATATCGAAGGATGGACCCCACACCGAAGTTGTCCCCACCTCAAACTTGTGCTGCCCTGATAGACCCAAGGGAGCCCTACAAACTGACATCAGGAACCTGGACTACTGAGTTTTCTTTCCCAGGGAAAATGGAAAAAGGATGTGCCCAGGGGCCCCTGGCCCTGACTGCAAAAAATCCTTATATCGAAGGATGGAGCCCACACTGAATTTGTTCCCACCTCAAACTTGTGCTGCCCTGATAGACCCAAGGGAGCCCTACAAACTGACATCAGGAACCTGGACTGCTGAGTTTTCTTTCCCAGGGAAAATGGAAAAAGGATGTGCCCAGGGGCCCCTGGCCCTGACTGCAAAAAATCCTTATATCGAAGGATGGACCCCACACCGAAGTTGTCCCCACCTCAAACTTGTGCTGCCCTGATAGACCCAAGGGAGCCCTACAAACTGACATCAGGAACCTGGACTGCTGAGTTTTCTTTCCCACGGAAAATGGCCAAAGGATGTGCCCAGAGGCCCCTGGCCCTGGGCTGGGGCCTCACTACAAAAAATCCTTATATCGAAGGATGGAGCCCACACCGAAGTTGTCCCCACCTCAAACTTGTGCTACCCTGATAGACCCAAGGGAGCCCTACAAACTGACATCAGGAACCTGGACTGCTGAGTTTTCTTTCCCAGGGAAAATGGAAAAAGGATGTGTCCAGGGGCCCCAGGCCCTGACTGTAAAAAATCTTTATATCGAAGGATGGAGCCCACACCGAATTTGTCCCCACCTCAAACTTGTGCTGCCCTGATAGACCCAAGGGAGCCCTACAAACTGACATCAGGAACCTGGACTGCTGAGTTTTCTTTCCCAGGGAAAATGGAAAAAGGATGTGCCCAGGGGCCCCTGGCCCTGGGCTGGGGCCTCACTACAAAAAATCCTTATATCGAAGGATGGACCCCACACCAAAGTTGGCCCCACCTCAAACTTGTGCTGCCCTGATAGACCCAAGGGAGCCCTACAAACTGACATCAGGAACCTGGACTGCTGAGTTTTCTTTCCCACGGAAAATGGAAAAAGGATGTGCCCAGGGGTCCCATGCCATGGGATGGGGCCTCACTACAAAAAATCCTTATATCGAAGGATGGAGCCCACACTGAATTTGTTCCCACCTCAAACTTGTGCTGCCCTGATAGACCCAAGGGAGCCCTACAAACTGACATCAGGAACCTGGACTGCTGAGTTTTCTTTCCCAGGGAAAATGGCTAAAGGATGTGCCCAGGGGCCCCTGGCCCTGACTGCAAAAAATCCTTATATCGAAGAATGGAGCCCACACCAAAGTTGTCCCCACCTCAAACTTGTGCTGCCCTGATAGACCCAAGGCAGCCCTACAAACTGACATCAGGAACCTGGACTGCTGAGTTTTCTTTCCCAGGGAAAATGGAAAAAGGATGTGCCCAGGGGCCCCAGGCCCTGACTGTAAAAAATCTTTATATCGAAGGATGGACCCCACACCGTATTTGTCCCCACCTCAAACTTGTGCTGCCCTGATACACCCAAGGGAGCCCTACAAACTGACATCAGGAACCTGGACTGCTGAGTTTTCTTTCCCAGGGAAAATGGAAAAAGGATGTGCCCAGGGGTCCCTGGCCCTGGGATGGGGCCTCACTACAAAAATCCTTATATCGAAGGATGGACCCCACACCGAAGTTGTCCCCACCTCAAACTTGTGCTGCCCTGATAGACCCAAGGGAGCCCTACAAACTGACATCAGGAACCTGGACTGCTGAGTTTTCTTTCCCAGGGAAAATGGACAAAGGATGTGCCCAGGGGCCCCTGGCCCTGACTGCAAAAAATCCTTATATCGAAGGATGGACCCCACACCGAAGTTGTCCCCACCTCAAACTTGTGCTGCCCTGATAGACCCAAGGCAGCCCTACAAACTGACATCAGGAACCTGGACTGCTGAGTTTTCTTTCCCAGGGAAAATGGACAAAGGATGTGCCCAGGGGCCCCTGGCCCTGACTGCAAAAAATCCTTATATCGAAGGATGGACCCCACACCAAAGTTGTCCCCACCTCAAACTTGTGCTGCCCTGATACACCCAAGGGAACCCTACAAACTGACATCAGGAACCTGGACTGCTGAGTTTTCTTTCCCAGGGAAAATGGCCAAAGGATGTGCCCAGGGGCCCCAGGCCCTGGGCTGGGGCCTCACTGCAAAAAATCTTTATATCGAAGGATGGAGCCCACACCGAAGTTGTCCCCACCTCAAACTTCTGCCGCCCTGATAGACCCAAGGGAGCCCTACAAACTGACATCAGGAACCTGGACTGCTGAGTTTTCTTTCCCAGGGAAAATGGACAAAGGATGTGCCCAGGGGCTCCTGGCCCTGACTGCAAAAAATCCTTATATCGAAGGATGCACCCCACACCGAAGTTGTCCCCACCTCAAACTTGTGCTGCCCTGATAGACCCAAGGGAGCCCTACAAACTGACATCAGGAACCTGGACTGCTGAGTTTTCTTTCCCAGGGAAAATGGAAAAAGGTTCTGACGAGGGGCCGCTGGCCTTGGGCAGGGACCTCACTACAAGAAATCCATATATCGAAGGATGGACCCCACACCGAAGTTTTCCCCACCTCAAACTTTTGCTGCCCTGATAGACCCAAGGGAGCCCTACAAACTGACATCAGGAACCTGGACTCCTGAATTTTCTTTCCCAGGGAAAATGGAAAAAGGATGTGCCCAGGGTCCCCTAGCCCTGGAGAGGGACCTCACTACCAAAAATCCTTATATCGAAGGATGGACCCCACATCAAAGTTGTCCCCACCTCAAACTTGTGCTACCCTGATAGACCCAAGGGAGCCCTACAAACTGACATCAGGAACCTGGACTGCTGAGTTTTCTTTCCCAGGGATAATGGAAAAAGGATGTGCCCAGGGGCCCCTGGCCCTGACTGCAAAAAATCCTTATATCGAAGGATGGACCCCACACCGAAGTTGTCCCCACCTCAAACTTGTGCTGCCCTGATAGACCCAAGGGAGCCCTACAAACTGACATCAGGAACCTGGACTGCTGAGTTTTCTTTCCCAGGGAAAATGGAAAAAGGATGTGCCCAGGGGCCCCTGTCCCTGACTGTAAAGAATCCTTATATCGAAGGATGGACCCCACACCAAAGTTGTCCCCACCTCAAACTTGTGCTGCCCTGATAGACCCAAGGGAGCCCTACAAACTGACATCAGGAACCTGGACTGCTGAGTTTTCTTTCCCAGGGAAAATGGAAAAAGGATGTGCCCAGGTGTCCCTGGCCCTGGGATGGGGCCTCACTACAAAAAATCCTTATATGGAAGGATGGACCCCACACCAGAGTTGTCCCCACCTCAAACTTGTACTGCCCTGATAGACCCAAGGGAGCCCTACAAACTGACATCAGGAACCTGGACTGCTGAGTTTTCTTTCCCAGGGAAAATGGAAAAAGGATATGCCCAGGGGCCCCTGACCCTGACTGCAAAAAATCCTTATATCGAAGGATGGACCCCACACCGAAGTTGTCCCCACCTCAAACTTGTGCTGCCCCGATACACCCAAGGGAACCCTACAAACTGACATCAGGAACCTGGACTGCTGAGTTTTCTTTCCCAGGGAAAATGGAAAAAGGTTGTACCCAGGGGTCCCTGGCCCTGACTGCAAAAAATCCTTATATCGAAGGATGGACCCCACATCAAAGTTGTCCCCACCTCAAACTTGTGCTGCCCTGATAGACCCAAGGGAGCCCTACAAACTGACATCAGGAACCTGGACTGCTGAGTTTTCTTTCCCACGGAAAATGGCCAAAGGATGTGCCCAGGGGCCCGTGGCCCTGGGCTGGGGCCTCACTGCAAAAAATCCTTATATCGAAGGATGGAGCCCACACCGAAGTTGTCCCCACCTCAAACTTGTGCCGCCCTGATAGACCCAAGGGAGCCCTACAAACTGACATCAGGAACCTGGACTGCTGAGTTTTCTTTCCCAGGGAAAATGGCCAAAGGATGTGCCCAGGGGCCCCTGGCCCTGACTGCAAAAAATCCTTATATCGAAGGATGGAGCCCACACCGAAGTTGTCCCCACCTCAAACTTGTGCTGCCCTGATAGACCCAAGGGAGCCCTACAAACTGACATCAGGAACCTGGACTGCTGAGTTTTCTTTCCCAGGGAAAATGGAAAAAGGATGTGCCCAGGGGCCCCAGGCCCTGACTGTAAAAAATCTTTATATCGAAGGATGGACCCCACACCGTATTTGTCCCCACCTCAAACTTGTGCTGCCCTGATACACCCAAGGGAGCCCTACAAACTGACATCAGGAACCTGGACTGCTGAGTTTTCTTTCCCAGGGAAAATGGAAAAAGGATGTGCCCAGGGGTCCCTGGCCCTGGGATGGGGCCTCACTACAAAAATCCTTATATCGAAGGATGGACGCCACACCGAAGTTGTCCCCACCTCAAACTTGTGCTGCCCTGATAGACCCAAGGGAGCCCTACAAACTGACATCAGGAACCTGGACTGCTGAGTTTTCTTTCCCAGGGAAAATGGAAAAAGTATGTGCCCAGGGGCCCCTGGCCCTGACTGCAAAAAATCCTTATATCGAAGGATGGACCCCACACCGAAGTTGTCCCCACCTCAAACTTGTGCTGCCCTGATAGACCCAAGGGAGCCCTACAAACTGACATCAGGAACCTGGACTGCTGAGTTTTCTTTCCCAGGGAAAATGGAAAAAGGATGTGCCCAGGGGCCCCTGGCCCTGACTGCAAAAAATCCTTATATCGAAGGATGGACCCCACACCAAAGTTGTCCCCACCTCAAACTTGTGCTGCCCTGATACACCCAAGGGAACCCTACAAACTGACATCAGGAACCTGGACTGCTGAGTTTTCTTTCCCAGGGAAAATGGCCAAAGGATGTGCCCAGGGGCCCCAGGCCCTGGGCTGGGGCCTCACTGCAAAAAATCTTTATATCGAAGGATGGAGCCCACACCGAAGTTGTCCCCACCTCAAACTTCTGCCGCCCTGATAGACCCAAGGGAGCCCTACAAACTGACATCAGGAACCTGGACTGCTGAGTTTTCTTTCCCAGGGAAAATGGACAAAGGATGTGCCCAGGGGCTCCTGGCCCTGACTGCAAAAAATCCTTATATCGAAGGATGGAGCCCACACTGAATTTGTTACCACCTCAAACTTGTGCTGCCCTGATAGACCCAAGGGAGCCCTACAAACTGACATCAGGAACCTGGACTGCTGAGTTTTCTTTCCCAGGGAAAATGGAAAAAGGATGTGCCCAGGGGCCCCTGACCCTGACTGCAAAAAATCCTTATATCGAAGGATGGACCCCACACCGAAGTTGTCCCCACCTCAAACTTGTGCTGCCCTGATACACCCAAGGGAACCCTACAAACTGACATCAGGAACCTGGACTGCTGAGTTTTCTTTCCCAGGGAAAATGGAAAAAGGATGTGCCCAGGGGCCCCTGGCCCTGACTGCAAAAAATCTTTATATCGAAGGATGGACCCCACACCGAAGTTGTCCCCACCTCAAACTTGTGCTGCCCTGATAGACCCAAGGGAGCCCTACAAACTGACATCAGGAACCTGGACTACTGAGTTTTCTTTCCCAGGGAAAATGGAAAAAGGATGTGCCCAGGGGCCCCTGGCCCTGACTGCAAAAAATCCTTATATCGAAGGATGGAGCCCACACTGAATTTCTTCCCACCTCAAACTTGTGCTGCCCTGATAGACCCAAGGGAGCCCTACAAACTGACATCAGGAACCTGGACTGCTGAGTTTTCTTTCCCAGGGAAAATGGAAAAAGGATGTGCCCAGGGGCCCCTGGCCCTGACTGCAAAAAATCCTTATATCGAAGGATGGAGCCCACACTGAATTTGTTCCCACCTCAAACTTGTGCTGCCCTGATAGACCCAAGGGAGCCCTACAAACTGACATCAGGAACCTGGACTGCTGAGTTTTCTTTCCCACGGAAAATGGCCAAAGGATGTGCCCAGAGGCCCCTGGCCCTGGGCTGGGGCCTCACTACAAAAAATCCTTATATCGAAGGATGGAGCCCACACCGAAGTTGTCCCCACCTCAAACTTGTGCTACCCTGATAGACCCAAGGGAGCCCTACAAACTGACATCAGGAACCTGGACTGCTGAGTTTTCTTTCCCAGGGAAAATGGAAAAAGGATGTGTCCAGGGGCCCCAGGCCCTGACTGTAAAAAATCTTTATATCGAAGGATGGAGCCCACACCGAATTTGTCCCCACCTCAAACTTGTGCTGCCCTGATAGACCCAAGGGAGCCCTACAAACTGACATCAGGAACCTGGACTGCTGAGTTTTCTTTCCCAGGGAAAATGGAAAAAGGATGTGCCCAGGGGCCCCTGGCCCTGGGCTGGGGCCTCACTACAAAAAATCCTTATATCGAAGGATGGACCCCACACCAAAGTTGGCCCCACCTCAAACTTGTGCTGCCCTGATAGACCCAAGGGAGCCCTACAAACTGACATCAGGAACCTGGACTGCTGAGTTTTCTTTCCCACGGAAAATGGAAAAAGGATGTGCCCAGGGGTCCCTTGCCATGGGATGGGGCCTCACTACAAAAAATCCTTATATCGAAGGATGGAGCCCACACTGAATTTGTTCCCACCTCAAACTTGTGCTGCCCTGATAGACCCAAGGGAGCCCTACAAACTGACATCAGGAACCTGGACTGCTGAGTTTTCTTTCCCAGGGAAAATGGCTAAAGGATGTGCCCAGGGGCCCCTGGCCCTGACTGCAAAAAATCCTTATATCGAAGAATGGAGCCCACACCAAAGTTGTCCCCACCTCAAACTTGTGCTGACCTCATAGACCCAAGGGAGCCCTACAAACTGACATCAGGAACCTGGACTGCTGAGTTTTCTTTCCCAGGGAAAATGGAAAAAGGATGTGCCCAGGGGCCCCAGGCCCTGACTGTAAAAAATCTTTATATCGAAGGATGGACCCCACACCGTATTTGTCCCCACCTCAAACTTGTGCTGCCCTGATAGACCCAAGGGAGCCCTACAAACTGACATCAGGAACCTGGACTGCTGAGTTTTCTTTCCCAGGGAAAATGGAAAAAGGATGTGCCCAGGGGTCCCTGGCCCTGGGATGGGGCCTCACTACAAAAATCCTTATATCGAAGGATGGACCCCACACCGAAGTTGTCCCCACCTCAAACTTGTGCTGCCCTGATAGACCCAAGGGAGCCCTACAAACTGACATCAGGAACCTGGACTGCTGAGTTTTCTTTCCCAGGGAAAATGGAAAAAGGATGTGCCCAGGGGCCCCTGGCCCTGACTGCAAAAAATCCTTATATCGAAGGATGGACCCCACACCGAAGTTGTCCCCACCTCAAACTTGTGCTGCCCTGATAGACCCAAGGCAGCCCTACAAACTGACATCAGGAACCTGGACTGCTGAGTTTTCTTTCCCAGGGAAAATGGACAAAGGATGTGCCCAGGGGCCCCTGGCCCTGACTGCAAAAAATCCTTATATCGAAGGATGGACCCCACACCAAAGTTGTCCCCACCTCAAACTTGTGCTGCCCTGATACACCCAAGGGAACCCTACAAACTGACATCAGGAACCTGGACTGCTGAGTTTTCTTTCCCAGGGAAAATGGCCAAAGGATGTGCCCAGGGGCCCCAGGCCCTGGGCTGGGGCCTCACTGCAAAAAATCTTTATATCGAAGGATGGAGCCCACACCGAAGTTGTCCCCACCTCAAACTTCTGCCGCCCTGATAGACCCAAGGGAGCCCTACAAACTGACATCAGGAACCTGGACTGCTGAGTTTTCTTTCCCAGGGAAAATGGACAAAGGATGTGCCCAGGGGCTCCTGGCCCTGACTGCAAAAAATCCTTATATCGAAGGATGGAGCCCACACTGAATTTGTTCCCACCTCAAACTTGTGCTGCCCTGATAGACCCAAGGGAGCCCTACAAACTGACATCAGGAACCTGGACTGCTGAGTTTTCTTTCCCAGGGAAAATGGAAAAAGGATGTGCCCAGGGGCCCCTGGCCCTGACTGCAGAAAATCCTTATATCGAAGGATGGACCCCACACCGAAGTTGTCCCCACCTCAAACTTGTGCTGCCCTGATACACCCAAGGGAACCCTACAAACTGACATCAGGAACCTGGACTGCTGAGTTTTCTTTCCCAGGAAAAATGGAAAAAGGTTGTGCCCAGGGGCCCCTGGCCCTGACTGCAAAAAATCCTTATATCGAAGGATGGAGCCCACACCGAAGTTGTCCCCACCTCAAACTTGTGCTGCCCTGATAGACCCAAGAGAGCCCTACAAACTGACATCAGGAACCTGGACTGCGGAGTTTTCTTTCCCAGGGAAAATGGAAAAAGGATGTGCCCAGGGGCCCCTGACCCTGACTGCAAAAAATCCTTATATCGAAGGATGGACCCCACATCAAAGTTGTCCCCACCTCAAACTTGTGCTGCCCTGATACACCCAAGTGAGCCCTACAAACTGACATCAGGAACCTGGACTACTGAGTTTTCTTTCCCAGGGAAAATGGAAAAAGGATGTGCCCAGGGGCCCCTGGCCCTGGGATGGGGCCTCACTACAAAAAATCCTTATATCGAAGGATGGACCCCACACCAAAGTTGTCCCCACCTCAAACTTGTGCTGCCCTGATAGACCCAAGGGAGCCCTACAAACTGACATCAGGAACCTGGACTGCTGAGTTTTCTTTCCCAGGGAAAATGGAAAAAGGATGTGCCCAGGGGCCCCTGGCCCTGACTGCAAAAAATCTTTATATCGAAGGATGGACCCCACACCGAAGTTGTCCCCACCTCAAACTTGTGCTGCCCTGATAGACCCAAGGGAGCCCTACAAACTGACATCAGGAACCTGGACTACTGAGTTTTCTTTCCCAGGGAAAATGGAAAAAGGATGTGCCCAGGGGCCCCTGGCCCTGACTGCAAAAAATCCTTATATCGAAGGATGGAGCCCACACTGAATTTGTTCCCACCTCAAACTTGTGCTGCCCTGATAGACCCAAGGGAGCCCTAAAAACTGACATCAGGAACCTGGACTGCTGAGTTTTCTTTCCCAGGGAAAATGGAAAAAGGATGTGCCATGGGGCCCCTGGCCCTGACTGCAAAAAATCCTTATATCGAAGGATGGACCCCACACCAAAGTTGTCCCCACCTCAAACTTGTGCTGCCCTGATACACCCAAGGGAACCCTACAAACTGACATCAGGAACCTGGACTGCTGAGTTTTCTTTCCCAGGGAAAATGGAAAAAGGATGTGCCCAGAGGCCCCTGGCCATGGGCTAGGCCCACACTGCAAAGAATCCTTATATGGAAGGATGGACCCCACACCGAAGTTGTCCCCACCTCAAACTTGTGCTGCCCTGATAGACCCAAGGGAGCCCTACAAACTGACATCAGGAACCTGGACTGCTGAGTTTTCTTTCCCAGGGAAAATGGCCAAAGGATGTGCCCAGGGGCCCCTGGCCCTGACTGCAAAAAATCCTTATATCGAAGGATGGACCCCACACTGAATTTGTTCCCACCTCAAACTTGTGCTGCCCTGATAGACCCAAGGGAGCCCTAAAAACTGACATCAGGAACCTGGACTGCTGAGTTTTCTTTCCCAGGGAAAATGGAAAAAGGATGTGCCATGGGGCCCCTGGCCCTGACTGCAAAAAATCCTTATATCGAAGGATGGACCCCACACCAAAGTTGTCCCCACCTCAAACTTGTGCTGCCCTGATACACCCAAGGGAACCCTACAAACTGACATCAGGAACCTGGACTGCTGAGTTTTCTTTCCCAGGGAAAATGGAAAAAGGTTGTGCCCAGAGGCCCCTGGCCATGGGCTAGGCCCACACTGCAAAGAATCCTTATATCGAAGGATGGACCCCACACCGAAGTTGTCCCCACCTCAAACTTGTGCTGCCCTGATAGACCCAAGGGAGCCCTACAAACTGACATCAGGAACCTGGACTGCTGAGTTTTCTTTCCCAGGGAAAATGGCCAAAGGATGTGCCCAGGGGCCCCTGGCCCTGACTGCAAAAAATCCTTATATCGAAGGATGGACCCCACACCAAAGTTGTCCCCACCTCAAACTTGTGCTGCCCTGATAGACCCAAGGGAGCCCTACAAACTGACATCAGGAACCTGGACTGCTGAGTTTTCTTTCCCAGGGAAAATGGAAAAAGGATGTGCCCAGGGGCCCCTGGCCCTGGGCTGGGGCCTCACTACAAAAAATCCTTATATCGAAGGATGGACCCCACACCAAAGTTGTCCCCACCTCAAACTTGTGCTGCCCTGATAGACCCAAGGGAGCCCTACAAACTGACATCAGGAACCTGGACTGCTGAGTTTTCTTTCCCAGGGAAAATGGAAAAAGGTTGTGTCCAGGGGCCCCAGGCCCTGACTGTAAAAAATCTTTATATCGAAGGATGGAGCCCACACCGAATTTGTCCCCACCTCAAACTTGTGCTGCCCTGATAGACCCAAGGGAGCCCTACAAACTGACATCAGGAACCTGGACTGCTGAGTTTTCTTTCCCAGGGAAAATGGAAAAAGGATGTGCCCAGGGGCCCCTGGCCCTGGGCTGGGGCCTCACTACAAAAAATCCTTATATCGAAGGATGGACCCCACACCAAAGTTGTCCCCACCTCAAACTTGTGCTGCCCTGATAGACCCAAGGGAGCCCTACAAACTGACATCAGGAACCTGGACTGCTGAGTTTTCTTTCCCAGGGAAAATGGAAAAAGGATGTGCACAGGGGCCCCTGGCCCTGGGATGGGGCCTCACTACAAAAAATCCTTATATCGAAGGATGGACCCCACACCAAAGTTGTCCCCACCTCAAACTTGTGCTGCCCTGATAGACCCAAGGGAGCCCTACAAACTGACATCAGGAACCT